>NC_060138.1:742812400-743119234 GCF_021461385.2 Schistocerca piceifrons
CACAACCTAAGAGGTAAACGTTTCATTGCCCCTAGCGCATTCTGCAAGGGATCCACGATTCCTTACTCATATACAACCACATTTCTGCTGGCACAGGCCGATGGTAGGTAATAGAATCGATTGTCAAGCGCCGAGAGCGCCTAACGGGACGAGGCAGCCCTACCGGCGGGGTGGATCACCATTGCCTTTGACTGACCCTAAGCAAAACATAAGAATTATTCCGAATGGCGACAAGTGTTTCTACCAAAAGGTGATTACAAGTACGGAGTACCGATATTACGCGTTCTCGCCGACTGCGCCGGCTAATGTATTGCACCGAAGGTATCGTGTGCAGATTATTGTAACAGCGTAAGACAATACTCGATGTATTTCACCTTAGTTGAGATTTAACATGAATTGATATGTATAACAATGGCCGTGGCTGTCTCCAATTGTGTTTAACGAGAATATATAACTTTACTTGGTTAATGCAAAATCTCATTTTTCTTAGTATAGCATTAATGAGCAACAAAATTCCGACTGAAACAACTCTCGTAGCGGTTAAGACCTATCAACGCTATTCATTAAGTCACGGTCATTGAAACCAAAGGTTAAGCTGCAACAGTATTAGATCCCTAACAATAGGACATTTGATCGGGGTCTTTTAAATTCAGCCTTACATCATTTGAAAAGAATCAAAACCGCTGTTCATCGGGCCAAACTACAAGTCCTAGTCAGCTACTGGGTAGTTCTTTGCCGCCCGGTGTGGCCGTGCGGTTCTAGGCGCTTCAATCTGGAACCGCGTGACCACTACGGTCGCAGGTTCGAATCCTGCCTTGGGCATGGATGTGTGCGATGTCCTTAGGTTAGTTAGGTTTAAGTAGTTCTAAGTTCTAGGGCACTGACGACCACAGAAGTTAAGTCCCATAGTGCTCAGAGCCATTTGAACCATTTGGGTAGTTCTTTGTTGTTTGGCTCATTGCAGACGTGTAGCTTCACATGTCACTGTAAGCGATGGCCTTTTACTTCTCAGTGAAATAGCTCCTCAATTGGCCTCACAAAATCTGAGTGCACCCCGCTTGCTAACAGTGCTCGGGAGACCCAAATGGTCACCTATCAAAGCGTTAGCCAAGCCCGACAGCGCTTAACTTCGATGATCTGACGGGAACCGTTGTCACCATTGCGATAAGGCCATTGGCTTTTTCAAGGTACCCGATTCCAGATGTTCTTTGCGCACAGTTCCCTTCGCTATGTTCACTCGAAAAATTGTTGAGACCGATCTGCAAGCACGGACAACGATAATTTCTGTAGACGTTGAAACCGGTTGCCATTCACAAGGCGTCAACTGTGTCCCCCGGTTACGGTCACTGTTCTTACGCCGGGTTACCTGGTTGCTAGTGGTAAACCTTTCCATGTAGACACCTTGGACAGTCTGCGATGATGCACCAACAAATCGGGTATCTTCATCTAAGACCTGGTTATGGGGTCGTCGAAACATGACAGCTCCTTTCTGTTCTTCGGTCATTTTTCCACATCAACCCATCTTATGGCCCAAAGAAATGACAGATACTGGCTGCGAGCTGGCATTGATTGAACTCAGTGGGGAATGTTGAAAATTTGAGCTAGACCTGGATTCGAACCCGGCTCTGCCACTTAATAGGCAGTTTCCCGTCCACTGAGCCATCCATACCCCTCGGTTAGTGCAACTGCGCTGACTACCCTAGCACGCCTCCAGTCGGATCCAAATTCCCAACTAATCCACACACTACTAATTTTATATCCATTGCTCATTATTCTAATTACTCGCGGCATTTTGCCAATTCCCGTAAGTGTTCTAGCCCGGTGTGCATTTTCAGTAAAGAAATCATTGTCCGTCACGCTTGTATACAGGGTGTTACAAAAAGGTACGGCCAAACTTACAGGAAACATTCCTCACACACAAAGAAAGAAAATATGTTATGTGGACATGTGTCCGGAAACGCTTACTTTCCACGTTAGAGCTCATTTTATTACTGCTCTTCAAATCACATTAATCATGGAATGGAAAGACACAGCAACAGAAAGTACCAGCGTGGCATCAAACACTTTGCTCAAAATGTCCTCCGTTAGGGAGGATACATGCATCCACCCTCCGTCGCATGGAATCCCTGATGCGCTGATGCAGCCCTGGAGAATGGCGTATTGTATCACAGCCATCCACAATACGAGCACGAAGAGTCTCTACATTTGGTACCGGGGTTGCGTAGACAAGAGCTTTCAAATGCCCCCATAAATGAAAGTCAAGAGGGTTGAGGTCAGGAGAGCGTGGAGGCCATGGAATTGGTCCGCCTCTACCAATCCATCGGTCACCGAATCTATTGTTCAGAAGCGTACGAACACTTCGACTGAAATGTGCAGGAGCTCCATCGTGCATGAACCACATGTTGTCGTACTTGTAAAGGCACATGTTCTAGCAGCACAGGTAGAATATCCCGTATGAAATCATGATAACGTGCTCCATTGAGCGTAGGTGGAAGAACATGGAGCCCAATCAAGACATCACCAACAATGCCTGCCCAAACGTTCACAGAAAATCTGTGTTGATGACGTGATTGCACAACTGCGTGCGGATTCTCGTCAGCCCACACATGTTGATTGTGAAAATTTACAATTTGATCACGTTGGAATGAAGCCTCATCCGTAAAGAGAACATTTGCACTGAAATGAGGATTGACACATTGTTGGATGAACCATTCGCAGAAGTGTACCCGTGGAGGCCAGTCAGCTGCTGATAGTGCCTGCACACGCTGTACATGGTACGGAAACAACTGGTTCTCCCGTGGCACTCTCCATACAGTGACGTGGTCAATGTTACCTTGTACAGCGGCAACTTCTCTGACGCTGACATTAGGGTTATCGTCAACTGCACGAAGAATTGCCTCGTCTATTGCAGGTGTCCTCGTCGTTCTAGGTCTTCCCCAGTCGCGAGTCATAAGCTGGAATGTTTCGTGCTCCCTAAGACGCCGATCAATTGCTTCGAAAGCCTTCCTGTCGGGACACCTTCGTTCTGGAAATCTGTCTCGATACAAACGTACCGCGCCACGGCTATTGCCCCGTGCTAATCCATACATCAAATGGGCATCTGCCAACTCCGCATTTGTAAACATTGCACTGACTGCAAAACCACGTTCGTGATGAACACTAACATGTTGATGCTACGTACTGATGTGCTTGATGCTAGTACTGTAGAGCAATGAGTCGCATGTCAACACAAGCACCGAAGTCAACATTACCTTCCTTCAATTGGGCCAACTGGCGGTGAATCGAGGAAGTACAGTACATACTGACGAAACTAAAATGAGCTCTAACATGGAAATTAAGCGTTTCCGGACACATGTCCACATAACATCTTTTCTTTATTTGTGTGAGGAATCTTTCCTGAAAGTTTGGCCGTACCTCTTTGTAACACCCTGTACGAGTACATCAACCCAACAGGATGCTAATTATAGGCAGATACATACCAGTTTATTACCAGAACTTGCGTAAGAGACCGCATGGTACCGTTTCTACACCATCTACCACGCTCCAAAGCGATCAGTGTGTTCTTTTGAGAGGGTCAGTAATATTTTGTGAGGTGGCCGTTTCAATGTTTTTGTGTCCTCTACGCGAGTCTAAATATCGCTAGTGATCTTGTTTATTGTTTCATCTCATACGTACGCATTAATTTCTGTGGAAACTTGCGGCACCTTTTGACGGAATTGTCCTGTATAGCTGTTTGTTTCCGGCTGTTGGCAGAAAGCTGTCGACAAGTCGACTGTTGCGTGACGCGGTGAGCTTTTTGCTCGCGGCTGCCTGTTGTGCTCGGGGAACGAAGTAGAAGACTCAGAGAGGGCGTCGGAGAGGCGTGCCGCCCGTCTTGTGTGTGGCTGCACAACACCACGCACCACATGGTACACAGAACACGCCCCTCCCCCGCTCCCCTCCCGGCCACCGCCAGCTCTTGCCGCGCCGTTGCTCTCGAATACAGCCCCACCAGAGGCCGGGGCTGCAGCCATTCATCAAACGTCGCCCGCAAACGTCTCCAAAGGCGTGCTTGGTGACATTTCAAGAGAGAACCAGCAGTGTGAGAGATTTCCTATGACTGTCGCAGACTAGTATCTCCACATCTCTTCCCAGTGGCCCTTCTTACGCTCCTAACCAATAACAGAAGTTTGCTTTCTCGGTCAGAGAGCAGTGACAATGATTATTTACCGTACTTGTTTCGGGACGCAGCAGGCCTGCAGTACAAAGACTACTGCTGTCGGCTGGGGTCAGTAGTGCTTTTGATTAAATCTGATAAAGCTGAGAGTTTTAATTACCAGTAGGATCACTATAAGAACGTAACTTCATTATATGACATTCAGTGTCGCGGTAGGCAGTGGACATATTGTTTTGGTTTTCCAGAGTAAATACGAAATCTGTATGGGAATTTAGGATGAAATTCAGCGATGAAATTTTCTTGCGTTGTTACTGAGTAACAGAGTTCACAGAGCTTCAACGAAATTGCTACTGTTGTGGAAACGGTCATTAAGAAAACTGTTGCTTCCTCCACTATGGCGCTCTTACTTGTCCTCTCTCTTAATTGGCTATTACATTACCTAGTGCAAAACTTGAAGTACCCAGAAGTATGTGACGCTATTTCAGTGACTGCAATATTGAGTCAAATTCACAAAGATCTTGGCAATATGAGACCAGTTATCAGTATGACACTGCCCATCCTCTGGCGTAGATATATGCAATGATTTGGTTGGACAGGGTGTCATAAAGCTGTTATATCTTCTTCTGAGTCAATCTGACGCAGATTATAGCTGGTCCTTGACATCCTTGATACCGGAATTTGGCTGGTTGATGGCATCATCTATTGATCTGCCAGTTGTGAAGCCGAATTGGTGCTGGCTCATATACCTGAGAGCTCTGTGTGTTTGCAGGCACTTATAAAGTAGTTTCTCCCGAATCTTTGCTACGGTATTTATTAGGCATATTGGCCTGTAAGTCTTTGGATCTGAAGGATCTCTGTCCTCTGATTTCTTAATAATGACTGCTTTGGAAGTTTTCCATATTATAGGTACCCTGCCCATTCGTAAGGCATCGTTCAGTAAAGTTGTTAGGAACGGGGTGGTCTGTGGTGTTTCCGAGTCGATACCACCTGGTCCAGGTGCTTTCTTGTAGCGGCGTGTGAATCAAAACACACATGTCATAGTTACCGCCATCTACAAGCAAACCTACCGACGGGGAATGCCTACTTCTCCAGCGGGTGACAAAACCGGCGCATCAGGATGTCACCGACTTCCACTCGGACTTGAGGAGCGTCCTCGGCAGCCGTGACTCTGCTATTGGATTCAGCGGATTTTTCCAGTTGGGGAGAGGGCGGCATCTGGAAGGCTATTCCAGAAGACAGCCCAAATGTCCCAGCCCCTAATGAGATGATAGCACACTTTCCTGTCGGTAAAGTAGTAACGGTTTGACAGCAGTGCTGTCTTCTTTGCACTTGGCGGACGCGGCCAGCGCCGTGCGTGGGCGTGCGTGGGGGTGGCGTAACCCCCGGCTACGGCCCTGCGCACCCTCGCGGAAGCGCGGCTCACCGACCAGGCGAGGGCGGCTCTTATCGTGACTCCTAATCTCGTTATCAGGACCGAGTCAAATTAAATCGCAGTTGGCTATTTATGGGCTATTGAGCGCTGGGGTCTGGCGACATATGGAGAGGGCGCGAGCCCCCGCCGGGGGATTCCATTTACTGCAGTCATCTCAAGACATTATCAATAACTCGCGGCCCGGCACCCACTCGCACTCGGGATTAAAATATCTGCCACGACAGCTGCGAAGGGGATGTCACGGTCGGGGGAGCGGCCGACTTCCACACTCGCAAGTGGCGAGCAGCCGAGCTGAAAGCCACCCCCACACTCCTGTGCGCTAAGGGAAGTTGGTCCAAAGCACGCACGTGACAAAAAGCACTCCCCCCCCTCTTCCCCACACTGTTTGTAGCTAACAAAGATCTCATTTTACATTTGTTTAAGTCCACATACTGTAAAAATGTATTTAATGTGTGTGTGTGTGTGTGTGTGTGTGTGTGTGTGTGTGTGTGTGTGTGTGTGTCCTCCTAAACCACTGGACCGATTTCAGACAAACTTGGTATACATATCCCCTACTGCCAGGCATAAATCGCTGTGGGGGTAAGAGCCACCCACCTATTGTAGTTCAAGAGATACGACTTCATAATCAATGAGATACGTGAAAAAATGCCGCATCATGCATGAAATTTTAATACATTTATTCTTTGCTACTAAGACACTCCTATGGTTGAGACAACATAAGGAAGTCCCTGACACCCGGCAGCGTCTTTGGCAACTTTCAACTGCGAAGCGCAAATGGCTGTGGGCAAAACAATAGCGGTCTATAGAGCCCTGAAGAGACGTTTCCAAGGAGACGTTTCGGTAGCCAAAATCGCGTTGTAGACACGCGAAGTAGCTGCACCCAGCGTACAGAAATTGTACAGGCTACTGTATTTACACATTTGTACAATACACGTATTACTTTGTACGAATGTTCCATAATTTCAAAGGTGTTTTCACGAATACATGGAAATGAAATTTTTTAGATATTACACAACAAACACAGTTCATGTTTTGCCTTCGTTTCTAACAGAAAATTAGCACAATGAATACGCGGGGCATGTTCGGTTGTCAGTCAGGGTGTACACACACCTCGATCAAAAACGGCGTTGAAACAAAACGTATAAACCGGACTAGACGGCACACATCCCCGTCTGGTCAATCTGATGTAGGTTTCCCGTGGATTCTCGTAACTATCCCAGTCATTCTCGTTTATAAGAAACTTGTTCGAACAGAGGTACAAAACTATTCGCCTATAACTATGACATTGGTCTTATGCGGAATTTTGGAACACGTTTTATGCCTGTAGTATTATGACATTTCTGGAGACCGAAAATCTATGTAGGAATCAACATGTCTTCCGAAATCAATGATCGTGAGAAATTCAGCTCGCTCAAAAAGCAGTAGATCCAGGCGCCCAGGTTGATGCCACGTTCCTTGACTTCCGCAAGGCGTTCGATGCAGTTCCGCACTGCCGCCTAATGAACAAAATACGATCGTACGGAATATCAGACTGACTGTGTGACTGGACCGATGAGCATGTTACTTCTTAATGGAGAGAAATCTTCAGACACAATATATATATATATATATATATATATATTTATTTATTTATTTCTCTCCATTAAGAAGTAACATGCTCTTCGGTCCAGTCACACAGTCAATATATATATATATATATATATATATATATATATATATATATATATATATATATTGTGTCTGAAGATTTCTCTCCATTAAGAAGTAACATGCTCTTCGGTCCAGTCACACAGTCAGTCTGACATTTCGTACGATCGTATTTTGTTCATTAGGCGGCAGTGCGGAACTGCATCGAACGCCTAGCGGAAGTCAAGGTTTTCGATATATATCGGATAACGCCGAAGTTCCATGATGATGCTGGAGCATACAGCGAAGTTGCAGCGCTATAAAATTGTAGCGAAATGTAGAAAGAGCAGCAGATGATCGACACTCGGTGCAGGAACTAGCAGTTGGCAGCTGTATACTGCGCATAAACAGGCAGACAAACCCATTATTGTATGACCAAATACTTGCAGAACAATTAATGGAAGGAATCACAGCCATAAAATATCGAGAACTATGCGTAGGGGGAAATTTAAAGTTTAACTACCATATAAAACTAACTGCAGGAAAGGCAGATGCCGGACAGGTTCATTGGAAGAATCCTCAGGAAATTTAATCCGTCAACAAAGGAGGTAGGGTACAAAACCATCGTTCGAACGATACTGCTTGTCGGTATGGTATCCGTGCCATATAGGAACAATAGAGGAAATAGAGAAGATACAAAGAAGAGCAGCACGTTTCTTTACAGGTCAATTTAGTAAGCGCGGAAGCGTCACGGATATGCTCAGCCAGCTCCAGTGGCAGACGATGCAAGGGAGGCGTTCTGCATCACGGTGTGACCGACTGTTAAAATTCCGAGAGTATACAAGCACATACCTAGAAGAATTGACCAACATAACTGCATCCTGCTACGTATATCTTCTACATTTATACTGGCCATGAGAATACGTCAACTCATGCATAGCTTACACAGAAGGTAGAAAGAAGCAAGTGTACCTAAAAACTTTGTCGAGACATACTCTTGATATGCGTGGTCTCATAAGTAAACTACACGTTTGCATGTCCATACTCAAGCTCCATTTATATAGGGACCCAATCTTACGTAATACTAACCAGCAACTGTATATGAAAACAATTATTTTGAACCTTGAAAGGATCTACACAGTTGATTGTCTTAAACTCTTAAAAGAAATTATTAAACTATCACATAGCGCTGTTCAGATATCATGCAGACGCAGACACTACAAGAGTAGAAATTATTTTTAAATTTCGAAATGTCGGCTATGTGGCATATAACAGAGTGTCTTCTGATGCACGGGGTAAGATTCATACTTGTCAAGGAATAGGCACTTCGTTGAATGGCATAGGAATAACTGTACTCCGACGTAATCCGCACTTGTGGCTGAGAAGGTTATGAACTGGCGGATGCAGTGGCATCCAGCATGAACTGTGGAGGGTGAACCCTGGTGATGGCAATATGAAAGTTATCACCGCAGTTAGGGTCGTAAGCGCAAGTGACCGTTTCTTGAACAGACAAATCCTTCTTCTGTGCGTCCGGTAGTCCACTACGTCTTAGCGAGTGAGACAGAGAGACACGCGAACAACTATCAGGCGGTGGTCAAAAACATTAGGAGACTCGCCGATTATAGTACGTCTGTGAGATAAATTCGTTAAGTCCGATACCTCCCTTTCTTATTTATCATCATCATTATTTATTGTTTTGTATACTTATTATTTTACGTTAGAGTATGTAAAGAGAAATCCCTAGGAAGCTGACGTTCAGTATTGAAGAGCTAAAAAACGGCACGAAAAGCGTGGAATATATGATGCCGTACAATCGTATCTATGTAATGTGTAAACTACGTAATTACAACAATCAAAATAATCGAATTTACGGCGTACTCGACAATGGACACCCAGTAATAACAGACATCTCCTTTGGGGTAATTACAAAATGGTTCAAATGGTTCTGAGCACTATGGGACTTAACTTCTGAGGTCATCAGTCCCCTAGATCTTAGAACTACTTAAACCTGATTAACCTAAGGACATCACACACATCCATGCTCGAGGCAGGATTCGAACCTGCGACCGTAGCGGTCGCGCGGTTCCAGACTGGAGCTCCTAGAACCGCTCGGCCATCCCGGCCAGCGGAATAATTACACGTAGAACAGAACATCGGTTGCATTCGTCAGGAGAGAAGCCAAGTGTTCGCTATTACAGTACCTTTCCAGTGTCATGTTTGAACAACCAAAAAATGGTTCAAATGACTCTGAGCACTATGCGACTTAACTTCTGAGGTCATCAGTCGCCTAGAACTTAGAACTAATTAAACCTAACTAACCTAAGGACATCACACACATCCATGCTCGAGGCGGGATTCGAACCTGCGACCGTAGCGATCGCTCAGCCCCAGACTGTAGCGCCTAGAACCGCACGGCCACTTAGTAGATAGTGCAACACATACTTCAGTTTCTTCTGTAACTTAAATATACTGAAAGGGAAGTGCCATATTAGTCAAAAGTTAACCTCAAATTTATAACGAACTAGCCATATTTATTTGACTCGTGTTTCACAATCCGAAACTTGTGCAGGGACTATAAGCAGAAAACACTGTTCTCTGCGAGCGGGGGGAAAGAACAGGCCCTTTCGCCGTATCAGGAATTCGCACCGACAGTCTCGCCCTCGATATTCACAAGACGGCGGCTGCTTTTCCACCCCTCGGCTTTGTTGCTCAAGTCGGCACTCCCTTAAAAACTTGTCCCAACCCCTTGACTCGCTTAATTATTTCCTTCCAGATCCGTGATTAATGCCCGGGGGCGTCATAATGCGGACTGGGTGATTTAAACTGCGCCACGCCGCCTACAGCTGGCAGACAATTTGCACAGTACGGTGCGCGCGCTGCCCGCGTGCTGCGCGGTGCGTGGTGCGTGGCGCGTGTGCTTGGAGGCAGCGGCGCGGACGCGATCGCCGCCTGAGCCGGCCGCCGCCCAAAACACCCGCATTAATACTCCAAAGGCCGGCCGCGTCCATCAATTTCAGAGTCCGCCGGGCGCCGCTGGTCCGCTTTTCGCAATTTCAGACCTCGCTGCCTCTGTTTCGGCCGATTTACCGAATGCCACCCCTCTCTCTTTCTGCCATCGGCTTTTATTTGGCGCATTGCCTCGGCGTACACGCCCTTGTGCTACGCGCGGAACCGGCACCGTTGTGGCTGTCGAGCCGTTTTTATCCTCCCTGCCGCAGTGTCCTCTCGGGCAGATATTCCGCTCCTCGTTTTTTTTTTTTTTTATTCAACTTGCAGCTCTATTTACTGATCATGCCCTTGTGCACATGTAATTTCGTTTCTGCTCGGCTGGTTGTAGTGTGAATAAAATGCAGAATAGCTATAGCACGAAAGAATTTCTGAAAAAGAGGAATTTATCAACATCGAATATAAATTTAAGTAAGTCTTTTTTGAAGGTATCAGTGTGCAGTGTAGTGTTGTACGGAAGTGAAACGTGGATCATAAGCAGTTCAGACAAGAGAATAGTAGAAACTTTTCAAATACGGTGCTACAGAAGAATGGTGAAGATTACGTGGATAGATCGAGAGACAAATGACGAGCAAGTGAATCGAATCGAGGAAAATATAAATTTGCCGCAACAACTGACTAAAAAAAAAATGGTTCAAATGGCTCTAAGCACTATGGGACTTAACATCTGAGGTCATCAGTCCCCTAGACTTCGAACTACTTAAACCTAACTAACCTAAGGACATCACACATCCATGCCCGAGGCAGGATTCGAACCTGTGACCGCAGCAGCAGCGCGGTTCCGAACTAAAGCGCCTAGAACTGCTCGGCCACGCGGCCGGCCAAGTGACTAAAAGAAAAGCCTTTTGAAAGGATGCTTCCTATGGCATTCCGGAATTATCAGTGTGGTAATGGAGGGAAGCGTGTGTGAGAGGGGGAGTGGTGCTGCGATAAAAATATTGTAGAGGGAAACGAAGGAACGAATACAGTAAGCGTGTTCAAATGGACGTAGGCTGCAACAGTTATTCGAGACGAAGAGGCCTGCACAGGATGGAGTACCGGGGAGAGCTGCATTAAACCACTCTGCGAACTGAAGGCCACAATAAGAACGGCGATAATCGTCATCTGGACTGAAATTGTTCACAGATGCGTTCTCCAGTTTTCGCTGTTACATAATATTAAGTGCATTATCTTTTGGTAGCTACAGTCATCCTCGTGATTTGAAGAAATTCGTGAAACCATACGCGTCTCGACTGGCGCACGAAGAGGTTAGTTTCATTTGTCTGACTTCAAAAAGTTCGCCAGTGGAGATTCGATGTCAAGCTGGACTCATGGCAGGAAAGATTAAGAGAAGAGTCACAGCTTTATTTGATTATTGTAAGGGACTCACGGAAATGCTCGAGCGACTGCTACACGAAACGAAAAGAAAAATGTGTTACAGATCACGGAAACCTGACGCTGAAGTTCACAAGAGCGGTCGTTACAAGAAGAGTCAAGAATCACTTTACTTCCTTATATGTACACTAACCGAAGTGAAGCAGTGTTTGAAGCACTGGATTCCCACTTGAGAGAACTGGATTTCAAATCTCTTTCATCGCAGGGAATTGATAATCTCGTCTTCTGTCTTTACTTGCCAGGTGCGTCCCGTGTAATGAAAGTAAAGGTAAAATCATAGAACTTCAGAGTTATAGGGAGACCTGCTCACGATAGTTATTACCCTGTAACATTAGCGAATTAGGTATGCAGGAGGTTAATAAATGTGTTCATTATATACGCTAGTTTACGTCTAGGAAGATTCCTTCAGTAGCTACTCGATGAATTTATTTACACATAAAATCTTACTGTGCTACTGCTCCGCCACGAACGTTGCTGTCAGCTGCATACTGAACACCATTATGAAATATCTAAATCGAGCTACTGATTCTACGGTCTTCAGAGAGATTCTCCATAAATCTTTTTAAACAATGGCAAGATGCAGTTATCGAACAAATATTTATTTTACTTGTAGTAACTACACAATGAAACACTCAAATGCACTGGAGCTAAATTCTGAAAATAAGCAATGGGTGGTCAGTGTCACAGTTGGTAATGTGACCACCTGGTCGATAAATCCAAAATTTAACATTCTCCTCAGATTAAACTTCAGTACCCAAGGAAGACTGTAAACCACACATATTTTATTCTACGAGAAACACTTTCCCATTTCACCCTCTGTATCATCCGAATGTGCCTCAGAGAATAACTCAAAGATTCTAATTACCACTGTTCTCCTCCTGTTAGGAAACCTCACGAAAGTTCTCGTATAGAATTCGTTACACTGGTGGAATGAATAAATACATTTCTACACATTTCTACATCTCTTCTCTAAATATCACCGTGAAACCCATGGCGTAGAGTATTTCCCATTGTACCGCTTACACAGGGTAGGGTGGTGTGGTGTACTGCTAGAGTCTTCATTTAATGCTGCTTCTTGAGACATGGTAAGTAGGGTTTCGCGTGTCAGTAGGTGCGTATCTTCATGCATTTTCTCATCATCTCTGTGGCGCTCTTCCAAGTATCAAGTAAACCCGTGACCATTCGTGCTCTCTTTCTTTGCGCGCGTTCTATATCCTCCCAAATTCCTATTAGGTACTGGTCCTACAAACTAGAGCAATACTCTTGGGTTGTTCACACTACTGTTTTGTAAGCCATCTCCTTTGATTACATTTTCGCAGTATCCTAGCAATGATTTGAGTCTGCTTCTTTCATTAACTACGGCTGTGCCAATGTGATCATTCGATTTCATATATCTAAAACATTTTTACACCCAGATACTTGTGTATCAGTTGACTGATACCACTTGTGACTTAATAACATTGTAGTTATAGGATATTTCGTTTTAATTTATTTAATTTTGTAGACACAAAATTCAACATTTGTGTATGGAGTTTTAAAAGCAAGTTGCCAATGTTAACACAATTTGGAAACCTTATAGACAAAGTTTGGAGAAGTCAGAGCGATATGGCACGTTAGCAGTCTGAGGTCTGAACAATACAAAGCGTTATGAGGCGAAAATGGCTACACGTTCGATATGTCGGTCGAAATTTCTTATGTGACAAATAGCGTCCAATTTGAATCGCTAATAACTACAAGCCTAATAATGCGTAAACAAAGGCCGAGGCCAACAACGGATAGATCATCTCAGTATTTGTTTTGTACCAGTGCAAGAGCATGCGCGTTAATATTGCGCATTAGCTTCATGTAAAGTTGTTAATTTGTTTACCGTCGAAACGCGTTTAGCTAGCACAGTGATTTTGGTGGCATCGTAGGAATATATGTGAAAATCCGTTCCGAATTGAAAATTACAAAATAATGAAAGATGCCATCTCGCATGACTCGTAATGTGCCAGGAATCTTAGAAAATGTAAGTGAGAGGAAAGTTCACGTCGAAAGGCCAGTGTCGAGCGAATGCGAAAGCTAAGGTAGCGTTGGAAAGAAAATAAAGAAAGCACGGAGAAAAGCGATTATGTGCCTGGCGCAACGGGAATTTTGCGTTCTGCGGCTAGCGACAGACCTAACTTCTAGGGTCATGTACAAGCGTCGTTGGTACGGGAAACAGAAAACGGTGATGTTATACACTGAAATGACCAAAGCCATGGGACACCTCCTAATACCGCATCGATCCTGCTTTTTTATGTTGTGGTGCAGCAGCTCGACGTAGTATGGACTCAACAAGTCGTTGGGTGTCCGGTGCAGAAATATAGAGCCACGCAGCCTTTATAACCGTCGATAATTGCGGAAATGTTGCCCGTTCAGGAGTTTGTGCACGAACTGACCTCTCGGTTCTGTCCCATAAATTTTCGGTGGGATTCAAATCGGGCGATCTGGGCATCCAAATAATTCGCTCGAATTGTCCAGAATGTTCTTCAAACCAATCGTGAACAATTGTGGTCTTGTGACATGGCTCGTTGTCATGCACAAAAATTACATCGTTGTTTGGGAACATGGAGTCCACAGATCGCTGCAAATAGTCTACTCTAGTCAATGATCTACATGGATACTCTGCAAATCACATTTAAGAGCCTGGCAGAGGGTTCATCGAACCACCTTCACAATTCTCTATTATTCGAATCTCGTTTAGCGCGCGGAAAGAATGAACACCTATATCGGTTCAGTTGGAATAGAGGACCCAGTCCATTCCACCAGCTTACACAGTGCCTTGTTGAGAACTTGGGTCCATGGCTTCGTGGTGTCTCCGCCACACTCGAACCGCCACCAACTGAAATCTGGGCTCATCTGACCAGACCACGGTTTTCCAGTCGTTTATGGTCCAGTCAGCTTGGTCACGTTGACAGGAGAGTCGCTGCAGGTGATGTCGTACTGTTAGTAAAGCTACTCGCGTCGTTCGTCTGCTGCCATAACCCATTAGCGCCGGATTTCGCCACACTGTCCTGACAGATACGTTCGTCGTACGTCCTACGTTGATTTCTGTGGTTATTCCATGCAGTGTTGCTTGTCTGTTAGCACTGACAACTCTACGCAAACGCCGCTGCTCGTGGTCGTTAAGTAAAGGCCGACGGCCACTGAGTGGTCCGTGGTGAGAGGTAATCCCTGAAATCCGATATTCTCGGGCACACTCTTGACACTGTATATCTCCAAATATTGAATCCCCTAACGGTTTCCTAAATGGAATGTCCCATGCATCTAGCTCTTTCTACCAATCCGCGTTCAAAATCTGTTGATTCCCATCGCACTGCTATAATCAGATCGAAAACCGTTTCACATGAGTCACTTGAATACAAATAATAGCTCCACCAGTGCAGTGCCGTTTTATACCCTGCGAACGACATACTACCGCCATCAGTAATAGTGGATATTGCTGTCACGTGACTTCTGTCAGCCGGCCGCGGTGGCCGAGTGGTTCTAGGCGCTTCACTCTGGAACAGCGCGATTGCTGCGGTCGCAGGTTCGAATCCTGCCTCGGGCATGGATGTGTGTTATGTCCTTAGTTTAGTTAGGTTTACGTCGTTCTAAGTTCTAAGAGACTGATGACCTCAGATGTTAAGTCCCATAGTGCTCAGAGCCATTTGAACCATTTTTGACTTCTGTTACCCGAGTGTTGACATATCTGGCAACATGACAGCGCCAGACGATTATGTATCATGATCACCAAATAACACTTGTTGGTAACCGACGCAAAAACATGGGAGATCAATGCACGCACACCGACGGAGGGTGCTACGGTAGACTGATGTTACTGATATTAAAATTAGATTTTAATACGGAACATTTGCTATGGTTGAAACCCCTCGTTTTCAGGAAAATCTATGGCGCGGAGCTGAACTACTCCCAAAGACTTTTCTTCCGAGGTGTGGCAGACACACGAAACCTAACTTGCCAGGAAGGTCGACTGGATGCACAATGGAGGCTTCATTGCTAACATCTAGCTTTTCTGGTATGCACGAAGGCGAGAATGTGGCTGGGCATGAGAGACACAAGTGATAGTCGCAGAGCACGAGGCGACGGTAGGAGCAAAGACTAGGTGACAGCCAGAGATCGTTAACGAGTGACGCAAGCCCGTCGCGTCGCTGCCACCGTGCCTAGCTGACTCAGTCGCCGGTCAGGCTGGCTATTAATAGAGCGGAGCGGTGATATTGCGCCACCCTGATATTTGCACGCTTTTACGAGCGCTCACACGTGCCGTCGCGGGACCGTGGGTCGCGTCGCGTCGCCGGGGATTTTCATCTCGGCCTGGGGACACGCCGCCGCTCGTCTTTCTTTAAATATCTATTTGGACAGCTAACACAAACAAGCGGATGAAAGTGGACGGCGTAATTTAGTACCGCGGGTGCACAGTTACCCTGATAGAAGCATAGGTCGCCAATCGTCGGGCTGACTCAATAACTCTTCCGTCAAAGGCGGCCGGCGGCCGCGCGCCGCTTTGAGCCAAGGAAGGCCTGTCAACACGGCCGCTTGGAAGTTCCGGTGTCGGTAATATGCTGATGGGCAGCGAGCGGGCTTCTTTTTTTTTATTTTAAGTCAGTCGAAAGTTGGCGCGCGCGGGCATGTGTGTGTGTGTGTGTGTGTGTGTGTGTGTGTGTGTGTGTGCGATGCAGTGCTCAGCCCTGTAAAAGAGCACCTAAATTAAACCTCTTCTCTGAATAATGCATAAGATGGCTCACAAGGCGGGCAAGATGAAACAACATCGTTTGAAAATTCATCAGACTCGCGGGGGGACGGACTCTGAAGCGTGTGAGTAGCTATGCGTACGGCGTGAACAAAGGGCGTATAGTTACACGTATTTTTCGGTGACCTCTCCTTTCGCAATGAAGAGTGCCCTGTTGGGAAATGTTGTAGAGAAAGCCATGGGTAAAGCCTTTACTAGGACTTCAGGTTTCTTTCACGAGTATGGAGTAGCTTTTGTCTTTCGTTTTAATTTTTGTTCCACGGATATACGGAGAAATCTGAAATTCACGAAGTTCATTCATTGTGTAAGACATATAGGTAACTCAACCACACTACAATAAACTAGAGTCGTAAGGAGCTAGGCGCAAGCGAACCAGCCACTCCTCTGTTTTCCACATATAACAGACCTGGTCGTAGTGGTGATTCTGCGTATTTGTAAATGCTGAACGTATTATCGGAATTTTGAGAAGGGAGCAGCGATTCTTGTCTCTCACTTTCCATCAACAGTATTTTGTGAGTTTATAATAAAAAACGAGAACCCGTAAACAACTACCCCAATAATGACCTGTTTTAATTTGCGGGCAGGGCTGCTGAGGCGGTAAAAGCTAAATATCACAATAAAAGAGCTAAGAAAAGCAGAGAAAACCGTCATCACTAGACACGGAAAACGCTTCTCAGTCCTTTCTAGGCACACTCCATCTTGCGGAAAACGATAGACATTGAGCGGGATAGCTTTGCAGTCGAGCCACTGCGTAAGTATTTGGAAAAATCTGGCAACAGCGCATGTTCTGGAATACCGACGTGTTTTCTGTGATTTCTCTACTTCAGGCGAATACCTGCAGGATATCTTTGGGACGTCTACGTCATTTACTTCTTTGATACTTTGTCAGCAGAACTAACGACCGCCACTAATGATCAATCTGTCTACGACACGTTACATTCCAACCTTATTCCATTCCAGTTCTAGGTCCTGATGCGAACGCGAAGACAGTGCTTGTTGTATTGGGTACGGCTTTCATCGCACTGTCGAACATTTAGCAAGCAGTAACTAGACAGACTTGTTAACCGTTCCGTACGTGGTAGGAAAGACTCAGCGAAACGCGAGCGTTTGATTTATGAGTCCTCTCTGCAACTGGTTTGCTCCATCTTATTAACAATGTTGCGTAAGTGGGACTGTCACTCGGACAGGCTGACAGGTTCGTCAGCGCTGGATTACGGTAAACAGCACTTCCTGACCTCCTGGCCACTCGCAGGTGCTGCACTTATGTGTACTCTGTGACCAGTACAATAACTGTCAACTACCACGAAATCATCTCAAACGGCACCTAAAAGGTTCATCATACTTCTCACAGTTACACTTACATTTGCACTTCAAAATGAGAAGAAGAGGAAGAAGAAATTTTAGTAGCAAGCGTTAGCAATAACCATTGTACCTGACTAGTTCTACACAGAGAACGCCCACATCTTAACCGCGAGGCAGGTAGCCACACAAAGGCCCTAGTGGAAATGGAAATGCCGTGTGGCTAGGGCTCTCGTCAGGTAGACCGTTCGCCTGGTGCAAGTCTTTCGAGCTGACGCCACTTCGACGATTGGCGTGTCGATGGGGATGAAATGACAGTGATAAGGACAAGACCGCACCCAGTCCCTGAGCGGAGGTATGACATTCCGTCACGCTGACCACTCAGCTACCAATAACGCCCTAGTGAGGAATAGACATATAAATTATCATTTTGATGAAGATAAAAGAGTGTGGAAACAATAAGAAAGTAACTATGTTCCGCTGAGTTTGATTACTGTTGTTGACACTGAGGTTGCCAGTTATACTGTTTTGGATGGTATTTTTTCACTTCCTATTAAAAAGCTCATTCCCGATTGAACAGCTTCACGACAAGTAAAAATTCCTATTAGAGGCAAATGAACAGTATTTCACGTAATACCGTTCGTTCATTAGTCTCACGTTTAACCTTTTAGTCCGAAGAGAGCTAAACTGGCATACCTGCAATCAACAGGCGTCATACCGAGCTTACTCCTACTCAGTAGCGAGATGGATGTCTGTGGAAAGATTTGGGTTCAAATGGCTCTGAGTACTATGGGACTTAACATCTGTGCTCATCAGTCCCCTAGAACTTAGAACTACTTAAACCTAACTAACCTAAGGACATCACACACATCCATGCCCGAGGCAGGATTCGAACCTGCGACCGTAGCAGTCGCGCGGTTCCGGACTGAGCGCCTAGAACCGCTAGACCACCGCGGCCGGCGAAAGATTTGGGTGTTTTTACAGTCAGTTTTACCTTTCGTGATGCCTTTCAGCCGATAGCAAGCAAATGGTGTAAGGTTTACTCACGGCTTAACAAGGGTAAAGATTATAATGCTTTTTGCACTGTATGCCCTTGGTGATCTGCACTCGGGTGACAAAAGTCTTAGGATAGCGATATCCACATATACAGATGGCGGAAATATAGCGTACGCAGGGTATAGAGGGGCAATACACTGCTGAAGCTGTCGTTTGTACTCACGTGATTCATGTTGCCGCACGACGGGAATAAACGGACTTTGAACGCAGAATGGTAGCTGGAGGTAGACACATGGCACAATCCATTCCAGATACAGGGAATTCACTATTCGGAGATCGACAGTGTCAAGAGTCTGCCGAGATTAGCAAACTTCATGCGTTACCTCTCACCCAGGCAACGCAGTGCCTGATGGACTTCACTTAACGACCGAGAGCAGCGGCGTTTGCGTAGGTGTCAGTGCTAACAGAGAAGCAACACTGAGCGAAATAATTGCAGAAATCGATGTGGGCGTACAACGAATGCATCCGTTAGGACAGCGCGGCGAAACTTGGCTTAATACGCTACAGCAGCAGACAATCGACGCGAGTGCCTTTGCTGACAGCACGATATCGACTGCAGTGCCTCTCGGGGGCTCGTGACCATATCACTTGGACTCTAGGCGCCTGGAAAACCGTGGCCTGCTTAGATGGGGCCAGAGTTCAGTTGGTAAGAACTGATATTGGGCTTCGAATGCGGTGCAGACCCCACGAAGCCATGGACAAGTTGTCAACAAGGCACTGTGCAAGCTGGTGGTGGCTCCATAACGGTATGTACTATGTTTACATGGAAAAGAGCGGGTCCTCTGGTCAAATTGAACCAGTCATTGACTGGAAATGGTTATGCTCGGGTACTTGAAAATCATTTGCAACCATTCAACTATGAGATTATTGTGGATGACAGTGCAGCATGTCAGCGGGCCCCAATTGTTCCCGATAGGTGTGAATAACATTCTGGACAATTCGAGCGAATGATTTGGCCACCCAGATCGCCATTGAATATCCATGGGTTGTAATCGAGAGATCAGTTCGTGCACAAAACCCTGCACCGGCAACACTTACGCAATCATGAACGGTTATAGAGACAGCGTGGCTCAATGTTTCTGCAGAGGACTTCCAACGACTTCTTGAGTCCATGCCAGGTCGAGTTGCTGCACTACGCCGAGCAAAAGGAGATCCGTCACGATATTGTAGGACGTATCCCATGACTTTCGTTACGTTAGTGTAGTGTTTCTAACGGAGGTGAGAATGAAGTAAAAAACGTGGCTGACTACAAGGTAATGACAGTGTACAGTTGGGAAGTGTGACGTTAGTGGAAGCTCGCACTGCTGCGCGGCACTCACCGGGGTCCTTGTGGTGGTCGGCGCTCTTGCGGCCGCTGTCCTCCTCGTTGTTGTTATCTTCGTCGTCGACGCGGTTGCGCGGCTCCCACGTCATCTTGTTCTCCTTCTTGAGGCGGCGGCGCGCGTTCGCGAACCACGTGGACACCTGCGTCAGCGTCATCTTGGTGATGATGGCCAGCATGATCTTCTCGCCCTTGGTGGGGTACGGGTTCTTTTTGTGCTCGTTGAGCCACGCCTTGAGCGTGCTCGTCGTTTCTCGGGTCGCATTCTTCCGTCGCGCGCCGTTCAGGTCCATTCCGTACCTGAAAATGTACAGCCTTATATTGGTATCTTCACTATGAGAACTGTTTCAGTTCTGCCGTGAAACATTATCAGAGGAAACTTATTATGACATCGTCTTTCTACTACAATTTTCATTTCGTTTAATGGTGAGATTAACTGCCAACGCGTAGCTTGGACGAGAACAAGATATGTACAAAACCATCTTTACTACATATGGCAATAACATGCTTTTGCTCTTAATATTATGAAGAGTAATTGCTTTACGAAACGGAAAAGTAAACTCCGTAGTTAGGCAAGAACCCCAAGCGAATGAGTGCATAGGCGATAGCTAAGGATTTCGATTTCCACGAGGGTAATTAAGTCGATGTATTAGGAATCGGAAAATGGACTTTTATGGGACTGAATGTCGTAAGAGAGTGAGAAAACGTGAAGAATGATATAAACGAACAAAGTAAGGTTACACGTGATTCTGGAATGAAACTGGAAGAGAGAAATAGTTGAAGGACGACTGTAGGCTACTAACGACATTACGACGGTATAACGGTTATTAATAAATAGTTAAAACAAGAAGAAAATAGAATCTTTCGAAATGTGAAGCTACAGAAGAATGCTGAAGATTAGATGGGTAGATTACGTAACTAATGAGAAGGTGCTGAATAGAATTGGGGAGAAGAGGAATTTGTGGCACAACTTGACTAGAAGAAGGGATCGGTTGGTAGGACACGTTCTGAGGCATCAAGGGATCACCAATTTAGTATTGGAGAATACGCAAAGCAGATTCAGAATGATGTAAGTTGCAGTAGGTACTTGGAGATGGAGAAGCTTGCACAGGATACACTAACATGGAGAGCTGCATCGAACCAGTCTCTGGACTGTAGGCCACAACAACAATAACAATAAATAAGAAACGAATCAGCATGAGGTGATATACGTGAATGAATTACTGTGTAGGCCCTGCAGAATGTTTATCTGAAAAAAAAAAAAAACTTCGTCAGAGGCCTCCGAAGGTCCTGCAGAACTGACCGACAGCCGTGTTGTGCACAACCGATAGGGGTCACTGGATGCGCAAGTTGAGGGGCATGTGGTCAGTAAAATTTACTAGTAATTATGTCAGATGCTCCACAGAGGTTGCCCAGGAGAGATGGCACAGTGGTTCCCTACGATTAATGCTACGTAGCACATGATCTGTGCATACCAAATTTAGAGACTAAATAAATTCAGGTCACTCCGCAGTGTTCCTGGAGTGAAATTTCAGTGTTGATAAATCCTTCTAATCTAGAAAGGTGACCCTTAGGTTCCTTTATTTTAGCCGAAAACAATAAGCTGTCCCATTTCCTGCATAAAATTGTTGAAGCGCTTCCATGCAATATCTGTTTTATTACTGACGTCCCTTAGCTCATTACCGCTTTGATGTGTACAATGCTTTTCATCGCCTGCAGGAAACTAGTTATAGCAAACTAATGAAAGCTTTTCCAAAGTACTCGAAATTGTGGCCGGCTGCAGATTCTTTTAAGCGTAAAAACACGGGCTCGGAGCTCTCAGAGATCAATATAACTTACATGTGTAAGAACCAAAAACATTGCAGTATTCTGCTGACTCCAGTTGTGAAAGGCGCGTACAAGATTAAATTCGACTCGAGTTACGGCATTACTGTCCGATTACGCTGATGGCGATAAACCTCTGCAAACAGTAACAACAGTAAGATACCTGGGAGTAACTGTTGAGACAGACCTAAAGACGAATGATCACATAAAGCAAATTTTAGGAAAAGAAGACGCCAGGCGGAAATACATTGGAAGAATATTAAGAAAATGTAACTAATCGCCGAAAAGCCGGCCGTTGTGGCCGAGCGGTTCTAGGCGCTTCAGTCCGGAACCGCACTGCTGCTACGGTCACAGGTTCGAATCCTGCCTCGGGCATGGATGTGTGTTATGTCCTTAGGTTGGTTAGGTTTAAGTAGTCCTAAGTCTAGGGGACTGATGACCTCAGATGTTAAGTCCCATAGTGCTCAGAACCATTTGAACCATTTGAGTCCACGAAAGAAGTGGGTCACATAACACAACACTTCTACAGCCGATTCTTGAGTGCTGCTCACCAATAAGGGCCCTTGGCACTTTGGATCAAAAGAAAACACAGGCAACGTCCAATGAAAAGCTGCGCGTTTCGTCATGGGATTGTTTAGTAAACGGAAGAACGTTATGGAGATGCTCATAAAAAAAAGTTCAGATGTGTGCGAATTCCTAAGAGACGAAACTGCTCAGGTCATCCGTCCCTAGGCTTACACACTAGTTAAACGAACTTATGCTAAGAACAACACACACACACACAAGCCCGAGGGAGGACTCGAATCTGCGGCGGGAGGGGCCGCGAAGTCCGTGACATGACGCCTCAAACCGTGCGGCCACTCAGAAAACGTCAGTTGTAGATGCTACAACAAAGGCTTCGCGCGTCATTGTTGCCTGTTACCGTTTGCTGTTGAAATTCCAGGAGCATACGTACTAAGGAGACTCTTGCAAAATATTACTTCCATATGCGTCAACCGGTAAGATGACTATTACAAAATCGTAGCAATGAGGGCTCATTTGGCGGTCTATCGACAGTCTTTCTAACCACGCACCGTACGCGAAGTGGACAGGAAGGAGGGGTGAAGGTATGAGATAACTTTAATGATACCAGACGCAGTAGTCTGTGCCACACACATTAAAAATATGGTTCAAAATGGCTCTGAGCACTATGAGACTTAACATCTGAGGTCATCAGTCGCCTAGAACTTAGAACTACTAAAACCTAACTAACCTAAGGACATCAGATACATCCATGCCCGAGGCAGGATTCGAGCCTGCGACCGTAGCGGTCGCGCGATTCCAGACTGAAGCGCATAGAACTGCTCGGCCACCACGGCCGGCCACACACATTAAAATGGCTTACAGAGTACAGATGTAGATTGGAGATGTAGATGGAGGAAGTGTAAGTCACTTTCTCCATTATCACTACCGCTCTGTAGAGATACAGGGCATCTACTTCGTCGCCCCACTGCCACCTCCCAGCGTTCATAGATAATAAATTAACTTCGGAATTCTGTAACTCCTTTGAAAGTGCGTCAGCGGTGACAAAATACGTCGCTGACGTCGACAAATATTTCAGATTTGCGCGGAGGACGCCGCGATAGGCTGCTGTCAGCCGGCGCCGGCGCGTTTGTCATCGGGTTCGTGAATTAGCAACGGCAATCCCACTCGCGGGGCTCTCCAAAACGCGCGTAGAAAACGCTCAGTTTTCAGGGGCGCCTTTTATAAATTCGTGATGTGGCGGCTGAATAAAACAGCGCGCCGCGCGGTCTGCAGCGTTAATTAAGGAAAACAAAAACAGCGCGCTGCCGGGGGCGGCCGCGTATCAATTATGGAATGTTTATTCGCACGTCGCGCGGCGCCGGGCCGTTGCTGCGACGGAGGCGGCCGGCGCAGACGCACCTCATTACGCATTGAACGCAGCCGTTTGTTTTTGCACGAACGACGAGAAGACTTTGACAGGCGGCGCGTCGCGCGTCGACGGCTGCATTATGCACGCCGCGCCTCGCCTCGCCTGCACTCCTCTTCGACTCCTCCCGCCTCTGAGCGCCCGCTGACACTGAATTCTGCGCTGCGTTGTCCACTTTTAATATTCACATGCGCTGTCTGCCTGATGAAATGGCTGCGCCGAGCCGAGCCGCTCCCGTGCCCCTGTCGTCGCCCGGCGAAGAATTCCCGCCAGCCATCTGCAACGACGCTTGCGACTCCACGTACAAGCAGTGCAGGCATGTGAGGCCGCCAATAAAAGGTAAGGCATCCGACTTATTCTAGAGAATCAGTGTGCCTCCCTCAGCGTGATTTTGGTGTGATTCATCTTCATGGGTGTAATCTTAGCAGCGTTCAGCTGTATTTTACTAATACACTCTCACCAGCTTAGCGCCCACTGCTCTGCTCGTGTAGACTGTTTGCTCGGAACAGTTTTTTGTTTAATCTAACTTCTATGATGTTCACAAATTGTAACATCTTCTACACTTTTCACGCTAATTAAGGACACAGAAGCATTAACTTTTCCGATTGTACTCCTGACCAAAAAGTGAATCTGATGGCTGGAGTCCAAGGTTTTTGTTAATCATGCCTTTTGCGTTCTTTTGGTGATATTTCCATGGAAACTTTCGTTTCCTGAGGCATGTTTCTTTATCTGTAACGGAGACGTGAAATAGCAATTTTCATAGATTTAGTTTTAAAACTTTTTTTCATATAACGAAATAATTTCTTAAAAATGTTCCTATTGTATTTTCTCCCTTTTCCAAAAACAGAGAGACACATATTTTTAACTTCTAAGCAACAAGTCAAATCCAGTTTTAAAAAATTAGCTTTAAATATTATGCTTTCATAATGAAATATTTCCATAAAACATTTCATTTCCTTAGAGGTCGAATTTCCAAAAACACTGAAGAGGGTTTTTTTTTTACCCGAGAAGTAAAATACCACATTTCGTAGCCGTAGCTTTAAAAATTCCTTAGTTGTTTTTAATAACGATCTATTTTTAAAAAAATTTACACCAGCCATTTCGCCCCCACAGGGCGACCGACAAACCAAATGCTGATTTCCGTACATCTAGCAACTTATTTTCAAAAATCTTCTCATTCCCTATTTCAGCACCTTAGGAGTTGAATTTCGAGAACTCCCATTTTAAACGACGCCTACATTGCGAGATCAACACCCTCAGCTTTCTATAATTCGCGGTCTGGGCTGGGTGCTGATGAGTCATTCAGTCAGGACATTGCCTTTCACATATACATACATTGGATAATACATTCGGCCGAGCGGTTCTAGGCACTTCAGTCCGGAACCGCGCTGCTGCTACGGTCGCAGGTTCGAATCTTGCCTCGGGCATGGATGTGTGTGATGTCCTTAGGTTAGTTAGGTTTAAGAAGTTCTAAGTCTAGGGGACTGCTGACTTCAGATGTTAAGTCCCGTAGTGCTTAGAGCCATTTGAACCATTTTTGATAATACATTCAGTTGTTTTAATGATTATATTTAATTCACGAGATCTATTTGGAAATTATACACTTTTATCTTGAAACGGGTTTTAACCGTCCAACACAGACACTACATTGACGCACTTAAAGTTATTTTAATTATGATTATGCTCTGAACTGCAACAAGTATGTCCAGAGATGAAATTCTGTGACTCGGAAATCGATCATGCGAATTAAATACGAGGACTACGTTTTTCAACCTCCTATCGGCCATGAAATTAAAACCATATTGAAAATTCCGTGAAGCTTTGAGCAGATGTGTTGCGTATGGTCTCTAAAATGCCTGTCTATAGCGTCACGTCGTACTCTAAGAGCACCGAGCGCGCAGGGAGTACGTAAAGATGCCTGAAAGATAGTCATTTCAGACTGCGGGCAACCCTACGGATTTCCACATGTCGAATTAAATGACTCGCATTGGCAGTAAAAGACTTTTTGTTTGAAGTCACGACCGGTTTCGCAGCAATTGAAGACGCATTCTCAGATGATAGAGATTCTTTTTAATAAGTTATACAGGGAAGGTAACTGCCTTAGAGCCCTTCCTCATCAACCATGTCAAGTTACAAACAAATAGCGCACTGAAAGCGGTAGTTCATAGTTAAAATGAAGGGTGCATCAGAACGGAACCACCAGCAGCAAGGTGGTTGAGGGACAGCAGGAAAGGCAGTACTGACCGCTCGGAAAAGCGGTATTTTTTTCTAGAATATGTATTACCGCTTTTAGCGCGCTGTTTGTTTATAGCTTGACAAAAACGATAGTGAGTGGTTCTAAGTTAATTACCTTCCCACTATGATTTGTTAAAAAGAATCTCTAACACCAAAGGATGCGTCTTCATTTGACGTGAAATTGGTCGTGATTTTTAACAAAAAGTATTTTATAGCCACTGCGGGTCTTTTCAGTCAAAATCTAGAAAATAGTGTCTCCCACTCTTTTCCCCTTCTCCCTCCCCGCCTCTCACGTTCGATGTCAAGAGTTTAATTCCACATGCCTGTAATCTTTCTTTTATTGTTCTTTTTTTTTCACGAGCAGCTATAAACAATGTCTTCTGCACTATTCTGTTTTCTGCACTGTTCGTGTCATAGTAATTTCTAAATGTTGAGGTCTATGTAAGATGTAATTTATAACGTACTTGTGAAGAACGTAGTGTAACAGACGTACAATACCTGACCAGATTAAACAAAAAACCATTTGAACCATTTTTGTGGTCCGAAAATGGTAGTTTGTTGACATCTAACAACGAGCGACTTAGGATAGGGAAATTAACAGTAGAAACATCTACATCTGTAGCTATTTAAGTACACCACAGGACACTTCACAGAGAATGGCAGAGGATACATCGATGGGATGGTTGGTGTATAGCGTAAAGGAAACATAGAGTAAACATTTATGTTCAGTATGTGTGAGGGAAAAAGGAACTTTGATAAGCAGGAAAATAGCTTGTACCCTGCCTTCATAACGCAGCCGCAGCTGTTTCCGTCTGAAAAATAGGAGTGGTAATACGACGTGTCCATTTCGTTACTTCGGAAAGTTGCCGTTTACTGGAACGCGCTCCGTGTAGTGGTTAAGAGAGCTGAGTATCCTTTTTTCGCCCTTTTCCCTTTTCCGCGCCCCTTGTTTGGAGCGCCGTCTTTACTCAGTGCCTCGTGCCGTAATGCGATTTGCTTGTTATCGGGCCGGTTCCAGAGCCACGCCTGCACAAAGGCGCCGGCCGCCCTCGCCGCCGTGTCGGCGCGCTGCCGCTCCTCGGCCGGCGGCCGATCGGAATTTTCACCTCTTAATCGCGACAGGCTACGCGTCCCGGCGCCGCACGCGGACTCTACCAGCGGAAGGCGCCCAATCAGATGCTTCCCCCTCCCCCCTCCCCTCTGCACCCTCCCTCCCATAAAACTCTCGCCACCTCCCGGCCCATTACAGCAGGCGACTTAAGCCCTTATCAAAGATTAAAGTTCCCCCGCACCGGCAGCAACTGCTGAATCAACGAGATCGAAATTAAATTTCCCTCCCATTCCGCTGCGTTTTCCTCGGACGTGGAGAGAAAGAGGAGACTTAAATATGGTGAGGAGAGGCGCTTGGAAAACGCCTGTCTTACGGCTTAACGGCGAACTGTACCCAGCGCGGAGACACCGATAGTGCCGTCTCAGGTGCTCTGGGGCGTCGCGGAATTGTCGTCGACTTAAATTTTTATTAATTTCCCTCATTCTTCGTCTGCATTACTTTAAGGCGTGTCGGTGAACTGTAACAGTACGTCAGATCAATACCGCCTCCTGAACCTGGACGTGGACTCGAGCCCCAATTTACACTGGAAACGCTACCCAAGTAACGTCACCGGCAAAGTCAGTCTAACGATAACTCACAACGCGTAGGTTCTCGAAGCATGTCACGAGTTTCTCCCTGTATTTCTTGTCTGTTACATGAACACTTGACGTAAGGGCAAACACAAGTCTGAATACGACTGCGTGCCAAACTGCACAGACTTAGGAAGGGTCGCGTAGTATCAATGAAGACGGTACCGAGTGCAAATACATTCACGTGAATTAGGAGATTTTGGGGGCCAGATCAGAGACAAACTCTTTTCGAGACGCCATGAAATCTCACAACTGACTAAAATAATAATAACTTGGAAATGCGTTTATTACAAAAGATGTTGGTTTTCATTTGTTGATAGGCTTACACATTTTATTTTATGATGATGATAACTGTTATAATAAATATTTTTCTTTTGCTACATAATGTGAAGTGTATATCGGGCCACACATGCGAATCACTTATTTTGCTGTCCAACATTTGACAGTTTCTTCCGAACGTTATACCGTCATTTTGCAATTGTCTCTCACTTCAATTTTCCACGGCACTTTCTGGAAGCGATCTATCGATGTGGAGTTACTCCATTTGTATACACGGATAGTAGGCTATATTTGCAGGAAAAAAAGGAAGAACAAGAAGCTGAAATGGTGAAGAACAAGATCTACAGAGTAAGATATATTGAGTAGGAAATGACGTTACCACAGTTGTCTTTTCTAATCACTACACTAAATGTTCACTGACCTAAAGGTAATACCAGCAAGAGGTGCAGGAGACTAAATTTACAGTACTTGTAGAACAAGCGCCAAATACAGTATACACCTCGCAACCACACAGACACTGGAAGTTCACACGCTTCCACGGCGAGCGTCAATTTGAATAAAATTATTTTCGGTATTCAGCCGCGTCATTATGTACGAAATACATTACTAAAGGTATATGGACTCAGGTTGCTTATCTACCGGCCTACTGTGGCAACTAAAATTTGATTTTCAGCATTTCTCATGATTATTGACACAATATAAAAATTTATAATGTTATAATCTTCTACTCATTAAGAGTCACATTATTATAATAAAGGTGTAACACAGTAAGTCAAATATTAAGGTTAGAAACTGGTTATATTACGTCTATGAGACAGCATGGCTCTCGACGCGCAAGTTAACTAAATTATATTCGTCCAATGTTTGAGAATGAGAGCATTTAGCTATATCCAACAAACTTCACACATAATTGCAAACCTTTATGAAACTTTCTCTCGCTGATTCCCCCCCCCCCCCCCCGCGCACAAAATTATGATAGTTAAAAAGTTTATCGCTTACTGCATTTTCTCTGTTCATGCAGTAAAACTTCAGCGTCGGTCATCGCGTCATAGTTTATTACTTCTTTATTATTGACGATACGCACAATATATGTTGCAGATTGTATCTACATACACCACTGAATGAACCTGCAAAATTATATCCCTGAGCGGCACATATTTCAGAAGATATGACGTCATAAAAATTTAGATGCATAAAAAATAGCTTTCGTTACAGTGGAGCGCAACTTGCCCAGACTGCGAGATTCATCCAGTTTTTCATAATGAGAGAACTTAGCGACTTTCAATAAATTTTAAACTTAGTTTCGAACGTTATTCAAACTTGTCTTCTCGTACATGCTTAACGTTAAATATTTAACACATTAACTCATTTGTAATCAGACGTTTGAAGCTGTTTTATACATGGGAGTACGATTCTGTAAAAAAAAAGGGGGTTTATTGGTAAAATAATTAAACAAGTAAACAGAGGACGTTTCGTGCTTCTTTGCAATGGCCTTCTTCAGAGTGAAAAGGACTGCTGCAAAGAAGATTCGAAACGCCGGTTGCATAGCGGCTTACAAACTAAATGATTTTATTCAGTGTGGGAGCTTTCGTCTAGTTATGCCTAGTGTTATCAGACCACTATTGTAGAATTTACTCCAACAGAATCGTTGCTAGTCATAAATCAGGTATTTATAACTATGGCGGGATTTCCTTCTTGGCACCACAACATTACCTTAGCCGAAATAAGTAAGTCTGGTATTCGCCATTTGCCGGATAATCGTGCATACTGTGTACTCTGTGTTTTCGCGTTTAACTGTTTGTCTTTCCAAGATGCACCTTAGGAGACAACAGTTACACTGTATGTTATCCCCTAACACGGGTATCCTTGCCAGCCAGTGTAGCAGAACAACCACTTCTAATCTGGTCAGCGTATAAATCCGTGCCTCGCATGCGTCTGTCTAGTAAGCGCATTTTGATAAAGACATCAGCAACTGCTGTGATTTCATTCATTCCGGCGAGAATTTCTGACAAACCGAGATAAATGTAAATTAGACGCACGTACGGAACCACACACATTTGCCACTAGGAGTATACAACGAAGAAAACAAACTCATAGAAGACGGAAAAGATATGAGTCATTTCTACTTTTATCAGCCCTATATACGTTAACCTTTTGTAGATTGATCGGCCACACATTGCCCGCTTGTCACTTGCGTTAAATTAGACATCTTTTCCACGTTATTTCCGTTGTGACTTCCGTGGATCATGTTGCTGATTTTATAAATCACGCAAAAATCGTGGCAATTTCATTTCGATTCTGGATGGATGGTAGTTCTCTCTCCAAGCTATTTAACAAAAGAAATCTAGAATAAACGATTTGCTTTCTACGTGAACACAAAATTGTTGCATAATATTCAGAAGCTTTGGCAGATATCCAGGAATTCTCTGCGTGCTAACACGGAAGAGATATAACAGGATACAATCTAGTATGCGAAGACAAGAGAAGGAGAAGGCTACAGAAACGGACAGCATTGTTAACGACGGTCATAATTCTGCATTGTTTGCAATCACATCCCGCTATCCACTGCTGCTGATAAGTAGCTGTCAATTACTGAAATGCAGCAGGGTGATGGCTTTAGTTATCACCGTAAATCAGGTGCCGTAGGGGATTCAGAAAAATAACAAAAAATGCATAATTAATTATTTCCGTCCAACCAACAACGTCGAACTTTATTTAAATCAGTTTTACGTTTATGTTTAATCGCTATTAAAAGAATTACTTAAGCTGGGCACGTAGAAGTGTATGTAAATCCCTAATAACTAATAAGAGTATGCTTTTGAAACCAATAACTACGTCAGGAACATAATACACGGGGAAAAATAACACCAGTAACTACTTGTAGGGAGTCATTATGGATGTTTGATGTTTTTTCTTCACAAGCAACCAACAGTCTCCGACGTCGTACTACCGAGTAATTTAATGACGATGTCTGGAAATTAACTGTATCCCTTGGCCGGTTATTGTAATTAGGCAGTTAGAGATTAAAGTAAATATTAGAAGTTACTTCATTCATTGCTGTCCCTTATCGCAGTAGTTTTAAGTACAAACTGTAGCTATGTCGGAAGTCGGCAATTAAACTCGCATATCTTCCGGAAACGTATAGTCAAATGGTTCAAATGGCTCTGAGCACTATGGGACTTAACATCTATGGTCATCAGTCCCCTAGAACTTAGAACTACTTAAACCTAACTAACCTAAGGACATCACACACATCCATGCCCGAGGCAGGATTCGAACCTGCGACCGTAGCGGTCACGCGGTTTCAGACTGAAGCGCCTAGAACCGCACGGCCACACCGGCCGGCAAACGTATAGTCCTTACGATAGGATGTCCCTCTTGATTGATCGAGACAATGACTGGTGATAATTTGAACAATCTGCTGTAAAGTGTCTGTAGTTAATTCGTAATACTTTTCATTGTAATGTAGTAAAGCAATTCAGCTGGTGAGCTGGAAACAAGCGTTTTCAGTACTTGACAATCAAGCTATCCGATAAGAAGAGACGACGTACTTTTCTGTATACGGACATTGAGCCAATGACCTTTCGAAATTATCCTAAATTTGGCGGTGTATTTTGTATTCGTTTGGTATGTCGGCTAACACTGTTAGCAATAAAACAGCTGTAAAATCAGAGCTCGGATATACCGCGGTACGAATGTTCATGCTTTGAAGTAACTTACAGAATCGCTTGGTACGATGGTGTAGGCCGCTTGCTGCGTGGGTTTCCTCCTTAAATAATAATTTTAGATGGATAAGATTATTATTTCTCATATAACGGACATCTTTTATTAATTTCCTGTTGAAATTAGACCACAAAGAACTACAGAAGCAACGTAAATATGTTTTCTCGGATCCCTGACATAGCCGGGCGAAGACAGAACGAAAACACGAAATTTGTAGCGGTTGCACAAGAATAACTTTAGCATTGTAGATAGATAGGGTCCCTTTGGAGCAGTGAATATTAGCGACGTCGAAAATCATTGACAAGTTGACCTGCAATTATTATTTCGTAAAATTTCTATTATTAGTCTGTAGTGAAAATAGAATCAATTCGGCAAATTATTAGAGTTTGTATCTGTATTTATTTTAGTTGTTAATATCAACATTCAAACAACTTTAAATATAATACAGGAGGTATTTAATAATTTTTCCTTTTCATCCTATACCTTTCATGTTTCACATTCATCGAATAATAATGTCAATACAAATATTTTGGAACAACAGTAATATCAATCCTCGTTGGAGCGAATATGGGTCATAACATGAGACGTCAATTAAAATGTGTCACAGCTGAAAATTGCAACCATTCACTGTAAGGTGGCTGCTGGGACGTCGATATGAGAGATGAATGCTATCGTTGATTATTCATGAGGATAGTGCTACAACTCTCCTCAACCCCCCTCCTCCCACAACACAAACACACACACACACACACACACACACACACACACACACACAACCACAGCCATCCAGTTTTCTGTGTTTTCCCTAAAGCGAATGCCGTGATGGTTTCGTTGAAAATGACACGGCCGATATCCTTCACCATCCTTGTCCAATCGGAGCTTGTGCTCCAAGTGCAGTGGTACTGTACTCACTTAGACGTCGAGCATTAGTCTCTCTCTTTTCTCCCCTAATACTAATATGCGTATGTAGGTGGTTCATGGAAATCACAGGAGCTTCTTACACTGCGTATGTTGGAAATTCTCAGCTGCATAGAATAAAGTTTGTGTGATGGGATACAGAAGCCTGAAGACTGCTATTTCTATCCGGCGATATACGGACACGGCTGTGGGATGGGGGTCAGATTTGAAGCGGCGCGGCCCCGCCACGCGCTCGCGCTGCCATTATCTGGCGGACGTAATTTATTTTGCGCGGCGGCACAATGGACACAAAGCCGATATTCCGTCGATTATTTACCGTCGAGGTGGCTGAGCTGGCAGCGCCGCGTCCTCCCTGTTTGTTTTTCCCACGCCACAATGGAGCACAAAGAGCCCGCGCGAGGGAGCATCTCTGCCACCGCAGATGATAATATACGCTGTAAAATGCGCCAGGGGTGCCAACACTACCGCGAAGCGAGGCTGATTTCCGCGGAAGTAAACATCTCCGGCCGCAGGCCTGTTCCTAGTAGTGAGACGCAGGGCGGAAATAACAAAAAGAAAATAGGCTAAGTAAATAAGTTATATAGCAACTACAGTATCTCACTGGTTGCAGTCACGACAGCTGATTACACCATAAAAAAATTTGTGATATCATGGCGTAATTTTGAATGACAACCAAATAATATTATAGCTCGTGATTTAGTTCGTTACAAGTACATGTGCTTCTAATGTGTTTTGGAAAGTCATGCCTTACGAGTTTTTGTTTGTGATGTGGCTCAGAAAAGTAACTCTCAGGCTACATAGATCCACGTCCAAGATTAATCCTCTGTCCGTATTTTTTCCGTCACTTACCGTTGCTATTACATCTAGCGATATGTGTGAAAAATGGCAAGCTGCGTCATTGTTTGGAGGTCACGACAAAAACGGAGAGCACTATATAAAACGATAAATAAATTTAAAAGCCACTAGGAAGGCAAGGGAATACCACCTCCAATAAAAATACGTCTGATAAATTACTGTGTTGTTCGAACTAATCTTCAGGTCGCGGAAAAGTTGAAATTCCTTTTCATCTTTAGGAGATTATGGATTGTTGAAAAAAAAAAGTGATTTTCAACTGTAGGAAAACATATGGAGATTATGGATTGTTGGAAACAAAAACAAGAGATTTTCACCTGTAGGAAAGCAACTCATGCGACAGGAGCGTGCTGCAGGATGTATTTCTTGAGTCATCGTTATGTAATTACATCCTGTTGAAATTTATAATATAAATATTTGTGTAGAAAGGACAGTTTTTTTTTTACTGTTAAGATTGCCAGCTTTACACTGTTGTGACCGATTTGAATAAATCTGCTTTTATATATTTGTTGGCTGGCAAAGAGACTATAAAGTATCATGTTTATCAGTATGCTGTTATTCTTTCCTACATGTATTTACGCCTTTGAAAATGTCATTCCATTCTTCACATAATAATTCAGCATTGTAAAATTACTCCGAAACGATTGGAAATATCAGCCACATAGTACGAAATTTGATTATAATTTCAAAGCATTGATTTTCCTTTTTTTGCAGCTCTCTCCGAATGCATCACTGAAAATATGGGTCAGATTTGTTCGTAATAATTCATCCATTTTATTGGTTCACGCTGCGCATGGTTAGTATGTTCCAGTGTGCTAAAGATATCTATCTGTTCCAACAGAATTTCTGACGACCGGTGTATGGCAATAAGGCAAGAAAGTCCAACACACTAATATTAATTTTGTTGCCCAAATGATTCAAAATTGACTAGCGATGCAGATGGTAGTGGCTGACGATTAGGGTACGTATTGGACGGGAGAAGCGTTCAACTCTTGAGATGGCATTCCTGCTTTAGGTGTTTCGAAGTTTCGCGTATCACTTCAGATGAATCTCAGGGCGCTTGCCTGCAAACCCAAAAGACATTTTCTTCCCCTAATATTCTTCGACACAGTCAGTGCTCCATCCCTACTGATAATGACATAGACTTGCTTTTGCGAAATTATTTCTCTGAATTCATGGAAATGGGTTCCGTTTATGCAACTAAATCAAAGGCAGTTTGTTTTTTGCCTTACACGTTTCGCTTCTTTTATTTATGGAGCATCTTTAGTTTCCTGTAATACATGTCTTTTTTTCAAAAATGGTTCAAATGGCTCTGAGCACTATGGGACTCAACATCTTAGGTCATAAGTCCCCTAGAACTTAGAACTACTTAAACCTAACTAACCTAAGGACATCACACACACACCCATGCCCGAGGCAGGATTCGAACCTACGACCGTAGCAGTCCCGCGGTTCCGGACTGCAGCGCCAGAACCGCTAGACACCGCGGCCGGCCATGTCTATTTTTACACATATAATAAATATATTATGTAGTAGTTACAATATGTTTCTAAGTTACATTTTGCAGGTTTTTCTCTTGTTTCTAGATTAGAAACAACTCCTGTAGCACAAATTTCGTGATGTGAAATTATAGTGAAAACGAAAAAATGACAATATTCTTGTGAAGTTGAACGTTCGATAGAGGTTCTTACAATAATTAAAACATTACAAGTAGAAATTTTTGCACCTGTTTCCATTACCTTCATTAGCGTAAAAAATAAATAGCATCTCAATTCTGTAAATAAAATAATATTTCCGTCGCTCGTTTCACCTAACTTTATTGCTTCTTAAGATTTCCGAGTTATTCCTGCAAATGGGGAGCCATTCAGATAGCACTGTATATCAAATGTGCCGAAGTAAAAGTCGTTAGCTGACAAAGGATAACTTTCATCAACATAGAATTTGAAATATATATTACCATTATGTATACGTAGTTGCGATTGTCTCTAGGTGTTCGCTTTAATATAGCCTGACATCTTCTGTTTTAAGCCTCTTTTAGAGCAGTTGGTATTGGGTTCTTTATGAGCTCACACCGCACTGCTTCGCGCGTGAAATGTATCGTCGCGTTGTATGACTCACGAGTTAACTCTACGGTAGTAAATATCGCCCGACAGCACGGTTGCAATTTCGCTTTCGACACACACACACACACACACACACACACACACACACACACACACACACAAAACAAACACAGTTGAGCTCCATGGTAAACAAAAACATAAATTTACATCATAGATACTTTTTGCAAAATTTTTCTGTAAATGGTATCTGTGAAGCTCTGATGATCTGCCTTGCAAACGAATCGATGAGCGAAATAAGAGGGAAATTTGAGAAAAACTAAAATAATAATTTTGACACTTTCTTTTCTGTTGCATAGCCATATTTTCATATTTCGTAACCGTACATTCTTCACTCAGCTGCCAGTTTCCTATGAAGATGCAAAAATTACAAGTATGGCTTCACATCAAGAGACGTAATTGTTATTGTCTATTACTGTTTTTTTAATGTTCGAAAACGTACACTGATTTCACAATCCTATTTCTTCAAGAATGAGAACAGACTAACACAATTAAATGTGCATGCCAGTCTCTCTCTTAAAGGAATTACTTTACTGCACAAAAAATACTGTTGAGCAAATAAATAATTATGCTGATGTTTATGATCAGAATTTAAAAAATGGTTCAAATGGCTCTGAGCACTGTGGGACGTAACATCTATGTTCATCAGTCCCCTAGAACTTAGAACTACTTCAACCTAACTAACCTACGGACATCACACAACACCCAGTCATCAGAATTTAAACCCGTCGTCACTGTGATAAGTAGCTTATAGAGAACTAAAGCATTTGTGTAGAATGGATATCTACGTTTCTGGACATATGATGTATCATATCCTTTTTTTCCTATAATGGGTGTGTGGATGAGGAGGGGGGAGGATGAAAGGGGGGAGGGGGGGAGAGCGAATCGAACCGAAATGACTCAGTGAGTAAAGCACTGGTCTCGTAAGTGGTAGCAGGAATGACTGAAAAAATACAGGTTCTGTGCTATTTCCCCAAGGGGGCGCAAGTGTCGTAGAGATAAAGGGGTCACGACAGCTTTTTTTGTCATTTATATTAAACTGATGCTTCAATAAACGGATGCGGATGAAATGTTAAACTTCAATCTTTTTCTTTCTTATCGAGTGAGGTAGCGCAGTGGTAAGATACTAGCCTCATATTCTGGAGGACAGCGGTTCAAAGCCCTGTCCGGCTGTCAAGTTTAAATTTTTTCCACGATTGCCCTCATCCGCTTAAAGCAAATGCAAGGGTCGCTGGTCATTGCTGATTTCCTTCACCGCCCTACCACGATCCGAGTTTGTGGTCCGTCTCTTATGTCATCGTCATCGTCAGAACGTTAAACGATAACATTCCATTTTCCTTTCTTTCCATCGAAGAAAGAGTGTCTTTCCTATGCAGCATTGTCAACACCCGGTAAATTATTCGTATCATAGATTTTGTACGGAATATGTTTTGGGTTTCGTGTTGCAGCACAAGTTGTTACTGTGATTTTAGCAGTGCAGGTCTCTCTCTATCTGTCTGTTTCTCTCTCTCACTCTCTCTCTCTCTCCCTGACACACACACACATACACACACACACACGCACACAAACACATGAGCAACTACAATACTGAATAAAATCACTCTCACACACACACCCAGTGACTCTTATAATAAAAAGTACACAATGAGGATAAAGCGCAAAGCCAGTGGTGATTCCAGTAACCAGCTAACCAGCGCGGCGGCGGCAGTCTTGGGCAGAGCCCGCACGCTCAGCCACACTTTCCGCCTCACAGACGGCGCGGCGCTTTCCATTTAATCTGTTTCTATATACATAAAACAAAGAGAGCGGGGCGCGGCGGCGGTCTCCACCCTACCCCCGTGGCGCCACCGGGCGCGTGATGGAAGCTCCGGGATTAATCAGCCTGTCAGCCGGAGTTCCGTTCCCAGCGCCACTGTTCGCCCGTGTTTTGAAACATTTCCATTTGATGGCGCGTTTATTTAAGCCCTGATCTGTGATGTGAGTTTTAAACTTGAAAGCTCTAAAGCCCACACATCTCTCAACGATCCCACCCCCAACGTACCGTCACTCCCCGTCCCTTTCTCTGTTTCTCTCTCTCTCGTTTCGTCTCTCTACACGCGTACACCCAACCCTGTTCCTACCACCCTTGTCTCTTTTTCCGATCTCTGTCCGTGTCCCTCCCTCCCCTTTCACTCGGAACTGTTTCACGCTTCCCCTCCCCTCCCCCCTCCTACTCCCATCCTATTCCCTCCGGTTTTTCGCTGTCGCTCTTTTCTATCTCTCTCTCCCTCTCTCTGCCTTGCTCTTCCTCGTACACTTCGCGGCGCTAAACTCTGTGATGGCGTTTCGTGCTCATTTTAAAATTCAGGGAGAGAGAGAAAGCGGCAGAGCTTGGGCACGCTTAAAAAAAAAGGAAAAAAATGGAACGATGGGAGGGATGAAGGGGGCAGTGCTGGGAGGGAGAATTAAAGCGGCGCAGGCATGTCGGCGCTGATAACGGCGCGCCGATCGCATTATCAGGACGGCCGTTGCCGTGGAAACGGCGCGCGACGCTCCGCCCCGACGCCCCGATCTGCGGCCGCAATGGCGTCCCGCCTCGCTGCCCGGCGTCTCCGCGTCCAGCCACGGCTGCAAAATACCGCAGCTACCGGCAACACCACAAGTAGGCGATTACCCGCCAACGCACCGTGTGTATAATCCTCTTCTAAACGTGCTCGTACGGCCTAGCGCGTAGAACACTCTCTAGGCAGTGGTCGGCAAACTCACTAGCCAACCGATTCAAATTTCCTTTAAGATCCAAATATTTAAACCTAAGCTATAGAAATAGTTACATCGTTACTAACTTAACTAGGGATCTCTTAAGCTGGCCTCGGTTAACAATATCTTCACTCCCATCCACACACGTCTTGTCTAACTATTTCATGTATCTCAAAATTCTTTTCTGAATATTCGGCTCTACATCTTCTTTCTCTTCACATTGCTCCCCAAAATTAACTCGATAAACTTTGCTCGTATTCGTAAGTCTTAGTTAAAGTACGTTGAATAAAACTTGCTATTGTACTTAATAACATTGTTTACTGATAAAATTAAACTCTAAGTTATCCATAAAATTAAATCATGACAATGACTGACAAACACTAATGTCAACAATGGTCTTGCATATTCTTGAAAAGTTCTGGTAACTCGACCTTGTATATTGTTGTTCTTAATTTTAGGCACGATTCAAAAAATGTTCAAATGTGTGTGAAATCTTATGGGACTTAACTGCTAAGATCATCAGTCCCTAAGCTTACACACTACTGAACCTAAATTATCCTAAGGACAAACACACACACCCATGCCCGAGGGAGGACTCGAAGTTCCGCCGGGACCAGCCGCACAGTCCATGACTGCAGTGCCTTACACCGCTCGGCTAATCCCGCGCGGCTAGGCACGATTCCATGTTCTCGCAAATAAGATGACGTCTCAGTTTACTCCCTAAAGTTCGTGATTGAAAGTGATTGTTAGCATTGTGTTGTCCTAATCATCATCATTTCATCCCCATCGACGTGCAAGTGGCCGAAGTGGCGTCAAATCGAATGACTTGCACCAGGCGAACGGTCTACCCGACGGGAGGCCCCAGTCACACGTCATTTATTTATTGTTAGCATGAATATGTAGACCTGACCAAGGAAATAAAGGCAAACGCCAGATTTTTCAGCTGAATATGTGTCATAAATATCATTCTAGGTGTTAAAAGTCGACATATCTTCCTTCTCCAGGTCTTCTAAAGCATATCACTTTTGGTGTGAACGAAGTTCCTCCAGTACTTCTGTACCAGTGTAAGGACGTCAAAGTTTCGAGGTCCATAATTTTCTGGTTTGTAAGCCGAGCAATTGCATCTCCACGTTGCGTGTTAATCTGAAACGAAGAAAATTTAATTCTGCTAGAGCAGGTTTAAGGGGTATTTTAAGAAACGCTAGCGTCGCTTTGTTATTTCTTAATTCCTGGAACCTGCTTGGAAAAGCTGCCTTCTTATTTGAAAGTGCTGTTCCGAAATAGCAGATGTCATTCTCAGAATTGTTTTCTTGGGGATATTTCACCGTCTTCCAAAGTGAATCAAAGTTTCTCTTTCAAAATCTGGATCAAAATGAGATGACTTATCTTCGAATGAAATAATTTTTTCTGACATCGAAAAAAATGTTTTTCCTTTCCCTTGAAGATTACGACTAAGGTGATTTAATGAGACGTAACGTCTGCAACGATACAGAAGTTTTCGATCCATTGATAGTTCGTTTGTTCTGGATAGTGAACACGTTTCTCAAGGAGTAATGCTTTAATTTCTGTTAATAAGGAAGCGAAACATTTCAAAACGATCCCTCCTAATAACCGACCTGTCTTGCTATGCAAAAGAAGATATGCGTATTCTCTCTCCACTTCAACTAAAAGTTCCTTAAACTGGGGAAGCCGGCCGGTGTGGCCGTGCGGTTAAAGGCGCTTCAGTCTGGAACCGCGTGACCGCTACGGTCGCAGGTTCCAATCCTGCCTCGGGCATGGATGTGTGTGATGTCCTTAGGTTAGTTAGGTTTAAGTAGTTCTAAGTTCTAGGCGACTGATGACCTCAGAAGTTAAGTCGCATAGTGCTCAGAGCCATTTGAACCATTTGAAACTGGGGAAACCCAAGAACTTCGGCACTATACGTGCGCTCCTGCGCTCGCTATTTTGTTGAAGAGTCACGCTCAAGGGGCCGAAGAGCGACAAGAGGCTCGCGGCCCTCGGTTTGACGACCACTGGTCTAGGGGAGATTATCTGCACACTATACGAGGGCAGGGGAAAAACTTTCTTTCACGAAAGAGGAACTGTTTTTTGATCTCATAGCGCACTTACACTTCGTCAAAGTCTTCCTCTGTGTCTACGAACTTGTTGAATATTTTTTCAGTCCTTAGGTTCCATCCTTGAAGTTCGTTTAAGAACACAGATATAAGGCTCCCGTAACCAGACGTCTGCGCGAGCAGGAGAAATGGGACCAGCATCCGCAAGGCCCTTTCCACATACACAAGTATTTTAACCGCGTCCGCGGATGTAGAAGTTTTCTATACTACTAGAGGAAACTGGAGAAGTTATAAACTGTAGGGGAAGACAGAGTTTGGAATACACAAACAAATAATTGACGGTGTAGGATGGAAGTGCTACTCTTAGATGTAAATGTTGACGGAAGAGAGGAATTCGTGACGGGCCGCATCAAACCACACAGATGATGATGTATATTTTAATACAACATAGCTTCGCACAGTAAGTTACTACTTCGTCGTAACTAATCGTCAAAATTTGCTGCGAATCATTTCTACAGTAATAGGAAGTCAATTTAAGTGTTGTTACAATTTCTCAAATTCAAATGTCTCTGAGCGCTATGGGACTTAACATCTGAGGTCATCAGTCCCCTAGACTTAGAACTATTTAAACCTAACTTACCTAAGGACATCACATACATCCGTGCCCGAGGCAGGATTCGAACCTGTGACCGTAGCAGCAGCGCGGTTCCGGACTGAAGCGCCTGGAACCGCTCGACCACAACGGCTGGCTATAATTTTTCGTTGTTAAGCGTTAATTACACAGGATGCAACTCTCTTCCTTTACAGACTTTGAGGACAGGTTCCTTACACCAAAACAAGGGAAAAAATGTCTAGCAAACATGGGTCGTAAAATGCATTCTTTAAGAGCTATGAACACTTGCCCGTCTTCACTGCTGTGAAACATCTCTTCTATTCAATAAGTGCTCACAGCTCTTAACGTACGCATTTTATAGAGTCCATATTTACTAGGAGTCTTTTGTTGTTTTAATGCAAGAAATCTTTCCTCAAATTTTGTTAAGGAAACTTAGTTAAAACCTGTGTAGATCGTGTATCAGACGCGGGTTAATTCAGTAAATGTTAAACCAAGACCACATACTCTGTGTAGCAAGCGTTGCATTTTGTACGTTCAACGTGTGTAAAAACTACGAGGTCTGCAGTATTTCAGAGTGTTAAGAGAAGATATAAGAAAACATTTTTTCAGGCGAAAGAGGTGACACACGTGCACCATTTCCGCTCTAGAAATCCTTCAAGGGTGTGACGTTGGACTTCCATTACCCCAACGTTAACAGCTGTTCTGTCTGCTTGATATGCAAGACAATGACTCTGGAACCTGATTTTCAACACAATTACATCTTGCTGCTAGGAGGGATAAGTTTGCATTACAGCTAGGAGTGTGACATACCTGGATAAATAACTACATTAGGGCCTATTAATTTTTAAGTTACGTCGTGTTTGCATGAAAGTTTTTACTGATTTTTACAGGTTCTTGACGTCTGACGACAATCTAAGCGAGTTAGGTGACATGCATCTCATTTATGCCAGACACGATGCAACAGTCAAGCAACAAAGTGTCTGTAATCTCAAATAATGTAATCTCAGAGTCTTGATGAGTTCTTTCGTGAAACAGAAACCCCTAGACCAGTCCAACAGCAAACTAATAGACTTCGCAGTGTGTGCGAACTGTTCAGTTTGAGGAAGCTGTGTTAACAGCGAATTGAGGAAAGCCCCATTAACAGCACACAATCCATACCCAAAGGACTAAATACCACGAACACCCACGTGTGAAACGTTCTTCACGATACAGTTATGCAACCATTCAATTGTTAGAAGGTACAAGGCCTATCAGCTGATGACTTTCCCCAGGCTGTAGGATACTGCCAATGGTGTCTACATCAAACTCTAAACATTCCATACTTTCAAATGTGCGTTTTGATTACTGAAGAGGCCACCTTCAAAAGGAAGGGATTATTCAATAGCCACAATAGCCATTTCTGAGAGTTGGTAAATCCTAAATTAGCACGTGTGTTTCACCATTAAAAAAGATTTACCACAGATGTGTGGGCTGGTGCTGTTCACGACCATCTGACTGGGCCACATCTTCTGCCCAACACACTCACTGGACGAAATTACCATTTCTCTCTCCGCGAAGTATTACGGGAAATAATGGAGAATGCCCGCTAGCGCTAGCAGTCAGCCAGTGATTATGGTTCCAGCATGACGGGACCCCAGCACATTATGCCGTACACGTAAGAGAACATTTAGACAATGTTTTCCCCAACTGTTAGATTGGAAGATGTAAGCCAGTACCATGGTCATCACTTCCTACTGACCTCATTTTTATGGACTTTTTGTGGAGGAGACTAAGCGTTCAGCGGAAGATACTGCAAATGAGTTCGTTACCAGTTTGGCCGAGGTCCCATCCATTATTCGTGAGCGTGTTAGACAATCATTAGCACGTAGATTCCAGCTGTGCATTAATGTAAACGTACGAACTTTTCAGCTACATCTCTCAATATTCATCACGTTACAGTTTGAACACCACCTCTGAAAATCGCTAGCGTCAAAATCTTCGAGGATCTTCAGGACACTGTATTAACGCCAATATAGTGTCATTTTGTCCTAATTGGTAATAACAGTGACTTATAAAATATTAATAACTAATATCAAAAATGGTTCAAATGGCTTTGAGCACTATGGGACTTAACATCTGAGGTCATCAGTCCCCTAGCACTTAGAACTACTTTAACCTAAGGACATCACACACATCCATGCCCGAGGCAGGATTCGAACCTGCGACTGTAGCGGTCGCGCGGTTCCAGACTGAAGCGCCTAGAACCGCTCGGCTACCACTGCCGGCAATAACTAATATCGATTACGTTAATGTAAACAGACGTAAATCGACATATTGACACTGTCGTTTAACTTTTCAATGACATTTTTACGGATATTCGCTAAGTAATTATGCGGATATCCGATGATGTATTTGCGGATATCCACATCTGCGTTGATCTCTAGCCATAAGCTATTCGCTGGACTGAAAAAATTTCTCAGCCATGAATTTCTTTTTATGTGAAAATCGACAGAAGGATGCCACAAGAATTCATTCATAGCTTTGTCACTGATGAAACACCTTTGCCGTCAAGAGCCACACAGTTACTTCCTATTACCTTCCAAAAGGTAGTAAATTAGTAAGGGCCCATTTGTATCCTGGGAAACTCTTACACTGATGAAATATTTACGTGTAGTTTTGCGGATGTACATAAATTCTGAATTGCAGTTTTCGGCACACTGCCATCATCAGATTCAAGAGGAAATAAAGATTACAGAATATATCGTTAATTTTTTAACTGGATCGTACTGTAAGCAGATTGGCTACCAACTCAAAGTCTGCCGAACCGCATAATTTACAGCCTATCAGCGTTAATAACATTTCTTTTGTTGTGCAAGTCTATTTAATTGCTGCCCACATGTAAGACTTGCTGTCTAGGAAAATCTGGACGTAACGTAACCGATCCCTTTTTAGTGCCATGTTACCAGTTTCCTCTCAGTGCGTTGATTCTCTTTCGTTTACGGCGTACAATAACGTTTACTCATCTCATCGAATAGACGTACAAAACCCGTTGGTTCGTTCCAAATCGATGCAAACATTTCTGATAAATTCGTTTTTGCTTTCATTTCAAGTTAGTTTTTGCCCAATATTAAAAACATGTGTTACTCATCTTACACAATGTTTTCTAATGATTAATACTTTGATATTTTTTGTGTAGTCGGTGCTGCAGCGCTTCTAAGTACTTGAAAAAGAACTGCATGGCCACTAGTTTTGACGGATTTGACATCATACTGGGTAACAATTAAGAACCGTTCTGGTCATGTACCATTTTGATTAATTCTTTATGTGGAATATACCTCACTCGGTAGTTTTATTCATTCATTTCACGTATACGTGTATACCTTCGACCTCCGATCCAGTACAATACTGTAGCGAATTACTGCTGTCCGCAAACCATCTGAAATGTGTAATTATATGGCTAACGTTATTCCAATTATTCCATTTGAATGAAACACACACGAGGTAATTTCATTACTGAGCTGTATAAATAAAACTAATCTGCAGATCACGTAGAAACTCACGTTGCTGCACAAAATTTAAAAAGAAATCGTCCTATTTCCAATCCAGGTCAATAACGTTTCACATTAACCATGTAGAACACTTTTAGTTTGGTGACCGGAATATGAACCAAATGTGAGATGAACCTACTCAGCACACCATATTATTGACTGATTGGTGCTGCAAGCAATCTACTGTGCTTGTTATGTGCTTTCCCATATTGAAAGCAGTTTTTCTGTCTCTCCTCACAACCACAGCCTTTTTTTTTTTCCTGCGACATACGTTTGCGGTAATTAATAGTATTGTAAAAGTCAATGGAGGAGGAAGTAAGAGTGTAGGATGATTACTCGTAAAATGTAAAGTCTCTGCAACAGCAAGGTTGTTAGAGGCGGAGCGCAAGCTAATACTACGAAAGGATGAGGAAGGAAGTCGGTCGCGTCCTTTCAAAGATACCATGCCGGCATTTGCCTTAAGGGGGACGTTCATGAAATTGACTGAAAATGTCAATTTTCAGTTTATCTTTTATTTATTAGTAGAGCTCATGGACAATAAATTTCCAAAGTTTGAATGATGAAATCGAATCCGAAGTGCCAGAAAAGTAATAAAACGTGTGACGAGACCGTGCCACGCTCAGTTTTTGAAGCAACATTTCTATACTGCCTCGGCGAACAACGATCCGTGGATTACTTTCCAGCAAACTTGCGTGGGGTACATCTAGAAGGTTGTGAAAGGTGCTCTTTGGCTTTAGAGATCTTCTGTGACTCTGTTCCGCATCTTAGGAACAATAGCAAACCAGTTGCTTTGTTTATAAAAAATCAATTCTTGTTTTGCATTGTGCTATTGGCGGAAATTGATGGAAGTGCTCAATTCTTATGTTTAATTATGGGAACATAGGGAGGAGAATGTGGGCTTTAAGATAGGAAATTCCGTTCAAGATACCCCGAGAAAAATAAATTTTCAGGGCCTCTCAGAAGCTGAAAAACCAGTTAAAGACCTAATAAAGGAAAGAAGGCAGAAAACAAGAAACCAGAAGATAAGCCTTGAAGGGAAAAAGGACCCTGAACACAAATCTGGGACCTAATGAAGAGCTGACACGAGAAAAAACGTTAGGTTCAATTTTAAAACGCATTTCCTGAAAATTATGTTTTTTAATGTTTTTGTACCTTTTTCTCAGAATTTGTGAAGGCTAGAATTATGAAATTTCGCACAGTTATAGTGTAAGCTGAGATAAGGGGCAAAGTTCTTGGAATTTTGCATGAATTTTGTATTATTCCTACAGAATCATAATTATTAAAATTCTTGTGTTTGTTATATTAAAAAAAACTCACGGGAGAAGCTTGCTCTACACAAAGAGATTAAACAGAGAAAATTTTGTAGAAATCTCTTGAATAGTTTCTGAGAAAAAGGTACATATATTATTTTCTGAAAATAAAGTTTTTAAATCCCACAAAATCCAAAGAACTTAACAGCAACTGTCTTGATTTCATTTAAGGCATGGTACAAAATTTCATTGCCGTATCTTCAAAATTGTGGATTTGGAGCATCTTTAAAATAGTGTATGTTTCTCGTGAATCTCCCTCCTTGAGTGAGTTAGGGAATCACGAAAAATCTAAATATGGATGGCCGAAAGGGGATCTGTGCCGCTGTCTTTCCGTATTCGAATCCACTGTGCGAACCACTGTGCTATCTTGCTCAGATAGTAGGGGAAGATCATAGTCACACTCCATTTCTAAAAGATATTTTTGAAGCTGAAACCGATTTCTCAGATACACAGACTTCTCAAATAATATGCTATTGGTTTCCAGGTAGTATGCCACTGACTTGCATCTCTCTAAAGTGATACTTCGAAAATATTCCACTTCTTTGTTACGCCGTTCCTTGATCTATTCGTGTATATTGATCAGAATATATCTAAAACTTCACTGTAAGTTTTCCCTTTCGAGTAAAATCGAGCGTCGGATAGCGTTCTCTTTTCTCTTGAAGCTTCGACACTAAATGATTTAAATAAATAAGGCAGTGTAGGCTGCAGAATATAAGATTCCTTAGGGACACAGTAAGATGTGGTTGGAAGCGTGTTGCTGCGTTATTTTCGTTGAATCTCTACGATTGACATACTTCCAAACGCACACAAATACTTGAAAGTTTCTAATTATAACCTCATCTGGTACCTTGCTTTAACTGTCAACCACAGATGGCGAATTGGCGTTTTGGTGAATATTTACAAGCACCTTTAGTCTTTCTGTGTACTGGCGAAAGGTCCCCGTGCTGTGTAATATTTCCCGTGGGTCGTTTTAGAAAATCGTAGAGACGTAGAAACAAAGTTAAATACGACAGGCAATATGCATTAACGTCAACTGTTTGTTTGACAGGCAAATATTTTGAAGTATTTAGTGCCTAGTATTGTGAGTCGTATTATCTTTCGAATATGGAAATGGGGCAGCAAACATTACACACCTCGCCGTCATATTTGCGCTGAAGCGTGCTGTTTGGCGATGACTGCCACGTATTTGCGAAATGTGACGTAAGGCCATGGCGTGACGTGCCGTTTCACGTAACTGACCCGAATGGTGAGTAAATTTGCAGCAAAAAATTATTGTATGCCGGCGGCTTGATGTGCCTTGTTTCATTCGTTTCTATGCGGAAGTATCGGCGACAGTTTGAAAGATTCGGTGTATTCAAAACAGTGCCATTCTAATAACACTGAAAGTATCTTACTGCATCGATAAGGTGAGCTAGGTTATTACGAAATTGTTTCAAATGATTTCGTATAGTTAAAAATTGAAGGAAAATGATCAGAACGGTGTGCTTTATTCCCCTTTCTGTTCGTCCGTCTCGGTGCTCATTTAAGGACAAACAGCCTTGGGTTTTGCAACAGACGTTGTTCAGGTAGTTTGCTTGTGGCGAAACTAAATTACAGTTGTAATATCTACGGACTTGCAGCAACGTTAGTCAGGGATAGTGTTTATTTGAGAATCGTTTACAAAAGATGGCTATCAATGTCAGTAAGTGGAGCAAAAAAAGTGTATAGCTGTTGTGTTACGTAATGCAAACGAAACTATTTCTTTACAGAGAGAAACCTTCAGGTCTATAATAACGCAAAAATTAGTCCGCGGAACGTAGTTCTCCAAGCCTCTTAAGTGACGCTGAATATGACAGAGGATATTTTGTTTCAATAAAGTGACAAGTGTAACCTGTTTGCAATACTGTCTCTCTGGTCAAAATCAGAAATTTCAGCAGAAGTTGAAATTTATAGCCCCTTTAAAAAATCCCGCCAAATTATTGTTCACAGTCTTATTTGTAAATCAGTATTAAGTGGACGCTGTGTATGTTGCTGCTACGATATTAGTTGGGAAACAGCTCTTCTCTTCCCTACTCTACTCTTCTCTTCTCTTTACTGTCCCTTTCTTATCGTAAGAAAATGACGCAGAGCCTTAGTAATGTATTTACAGTTTCAACTACTTGATGATATTCTTGAGATAGGTCTGTGGCAGGAACGTCAAGCAGAACTGATCCTTCAGTTTCATCAAATTTGAGAAGATATTCGTCCCATATATATGAAAAAGAAAAGGCCAAGGCGGTAAGCCTGTGACATGAAGTGGAATGCTCAGCCTTACCTAGCAGTCAGATGATTAATCCACTGATTCCACCTTATTCACTGATGGGTAGAAAGCTACACCTGCGGCTCAAAGTGCCAAGACGGCAAACGCTGTCCAGGCGTTAGCGGGCAGATCCTATGCGGTCACTGGCGCGGAACGTTTTGGAAAGCAGGACGGCACTCGCTGCGGTGAATAGTCGCACGTGCTGCATAATTAACGTATAAAACGACCATTAAAGCGTTCATTACCGGTTTTCTTCTACAGGTGACCAACTAAGGACTTATACTTGGGACACTGACCTTTTCATGTAAGAAGCTGTACCGTTATCGCGAAACATTTTTCTGAGGGAAAGAAGAAATGCTGCCAAAACACTGCACCAAGTATTCAGGATCAAAACCTTTAGCAGAAAGTGTGTGTGAGGGGGACGGGGGAGTTTCAGTTGACGCTAAAACTGTGTAGTGGCTATATCTCACAATTAATAATTCAGCAGTTAACCAATCTGTTTGACACAGAATACAGGTGGAGGACAAAAATATGGAAACACAAAAACACAACATATAACTGTGCTTAACACGGTGCAGGAAAACCTTTGGAGGTCAAACAATCTTACAATCGTCTCAGAATGGGTAAGTACAGGTAGTTTACAGTTTTAAAGGGAAGCAGATGGGTTCAAATGGCTCTAAGCTTTATGGGGCTTAACTGCTCAGGTCATCAGTCCCCTAGAACTTAGAACTACTTAAACCTAACTAACCTAAGGACATCACACACATCTATGCCCGAGGCAGGATTCGAACCTGCGACCGTAGCAGCAGCGCGGTTCCAGACTGAAGCGCCTGGCACCGCTCGGTCACAGGGGCCCGCGAAACGGAATCTTATACCATTCTTCCTGCAAAACACTGGCAAGTTCAGGTGACAATGACGGCAGTGGATAGCTCCCTTCCCTCCAAAGTAGACCACAAAGGCTCAATGACATTGAGATCTCGTTACTGTGGTAACCAGGCGAGATGCGACAATTCATCGTCATGCTCTCAAAACCAGTCCTGGACGATGCGAGCCGTTTTACCATGGCCCTATCGTATGGAACACAGGATCGCAATTGGTGAACAGACATTTTTCCGTGAGATGGACCTGATCACCCAATATGGTCACATAATCCTTGCAGAGCATCCACTGGGCCAATGCAGTACCACTACATGGCTGCCCAAATCACCATCGAACCCCCGCCATGCTTCACTCTTCAGACGTAAATTAAGACAGAATTTGAAAACATTGTGAAACAAACACTAGTCCAGCCAAATGACTTCTCCAATTGCTCCATAGTCCAGGTATTAGACTTCGGCACTACGTTTCCGTGTTACAGGCATTTACACCACTGATGACTGGCTTTAGAATTCCAGCTCGCCCTGCAGAGTGGGACATTGAGTTCTGCAGTGACTTTGGCAGCTGTCGTCTTCTTATTTTTCGTCACAATCTTCTTTAGTGACCGTCTGTCACGATCCCGCAACACACATTTTAATCTGCGTTGTGCCTCAGCCGATGATGTTTTCCCCGCTTTTTTTCTGCAAGCGGCACAGATCTTCAGTGTGATGCCTCGTAAAACACCAAAGACATCTTATACCTTGGTTAGAGAAACACTCATCATATGAGTGCCAACAGTTTTCCCACTTCTGAATTCTCTTCGCCCCGACATAATGCACTCACAACTACACAAAACACTGTTGTGACGACATCTGACACTTGCCACGTATTGAGGACCCTGCACTGGTGCCGTTAGTCGTCAACACGACGACCCCACCTGCAGCCCTCGCTAGCATCTGCATTTATGTCCAAGCATGCATTTCTGGCGGTGTTCATTTTGTCTGATCCCTCTAGCTTCTTACCTTCCGTAGGTACAGTTTGACAATGACTACAGAATTAGGTAAGCTTTGTTTTACCTTATTTTGACATAAAACTAACGTTGTCAAGAAAATAATTAGGGTAACCGACCTACTGGACTTTGTACCAAATGACTGTTATATATACACAGTGCTTTTATTTATGAAAAAAATTTGCATCACGTAGTAAGAGGCTGATATGACTGAAGTGTAATCGCACGGTGTGTGATGTTGCTCCAAGAACTGATTTTACTGTTTGTTTTGTCAATTAGTTCTCACTATGAGCACAGACTTTATGAGTTGTAAGTAGGCTGTTTAGGTTTTTATATTGGTAACGCCACGAAGCGCTCTGTATGAAAATCACTGACTGTGCTGTGTGCAGTCTGTGGCTGGTTTGCATTGTTGGAATTTGCTATTGTAGTGCTGGGCAGTTGGCTGTTAACAGCACGTAGCGTTGTGCAGTTGGAGATGAGCCGCCAGCAGTGGTGGATGTAGGGAGAGAGATGGTGGAGTTTTGAGAGCGGATGATCTGGACGTGTGTTCATCAGAGACAGTAAATTTGTAAGACTGGATGTCATGAACTGATATATATATTATGACTTTTGAACACTATTAAGGTAAATACATTGCTTGTTCTATATCAAAATCTTTCATTTGCTAAGTATGCCTATCAGTAGTTAATGCCTTCAGAAGTTAGAATCTTTTATTTAGCTGGCAGTATTGGCGCACGCTGTATTGCAGTAGTTCGAGTAACGAAGATTTTTGTGAGGTAAGTGATTCATGAAAGGTATAGGTTATTGTTAGTCAGGGCCATTCTTTTGTAGGGATTATTGAAAGTCAGACTGCGTTGTGCTAAAGATATTGTGTGTCAGTTTATTGATAATCTGAATAAGTAAAGAGAGAAATGTCTGTGCACATTCAGTTTTGCTCAGCTGTTTGAAAATCAGCTAGCGTAAGGGGTTTATCAGCACAATCATCCATAAATTTTTCTAAGGGGAGGTTACAGAGTATTTACTAGACGTACATTGCTCGCTTGGAAGAGTTAAAAAACGTTTTTTAGAAATATAATAAAAAACTGAGTGGATTTTAAGAATTTCATAAAAGGTTTCAGGTGAAAAACGGGTCTACAGAACGGAAAGTCCAAGTGAGAAGTGGCAAAACAACTAAATAAGCAAAGCTGCTCCCATTATAAAGAAATACACGTACCATAACCAGTGAAGCAAGCGTATGTCAAGACACCTCTCTCTACTGTCAAAGTACTCTGAGAACGGCACAACAGTTACAGGAAGTGCCTTATATGGCGGTTTCCTGGAAAATAATTCAGTGTCTAGGACAAACTACCGCCCAAGAAGGCAGGCACGTGAGCAGGGACTAGGAAAGCCAGTAAAAAACCAGGTCGAAGAGATGTATTCAGAATTCCACAAACTCTATGTGTAGAAGTACATTCCCGTATAAAGTGCAGGCCAATGAAAACGAGAAAAATGGAAAAAAAAGTTAAGTAAACTGTTTTCAACTGTATTTCAAAGTAGTCGCCATAACTGTCAATACATTTATCCCGCTGTGAGACAAGACTGTCATCGCCTTTGTGCAATATGTTTGCTGTTGCCTACGAAACCACGATTGTACCCAGGCGCGCACCAGCATCTTTCTTCAGGGCGCCAAAATTATGGAAATCGCATGGGGAGAGGTCGGGACTATGTGGACGATTCATAGTAGCAAGCTTGGGTGAATCTTATGGGCTGCAGAAGGTAAGTTGGCATCTGTATCTTCTGAACAATTAATTATAAACCGAGGTCCGTTCTCCGTTACTCTGGTAATCAGCATTTTCAGTCTTGGTGTGGGAAAGCTTGTAACAACATGTGGGCTGGACACCATCTTGCCAAGGTTGTTTCGACTACAATGCACAAGTTTCGCTGGGAAGCCCTTGCACACCCTCCACTAAGTGCCCGTTTCTCCTCAAGTGATTTCCTTATTCTTAGAGCCCTGAAGAGAGGCACTGGTGGGCATCGATTTGCTCCTGATGGAAAGGGGCACGCCTGCATACAATCATGGTTCCGTAGGTAACGGTGAATGCACTGACCATCTTGTCTCACAATCCGATAAATGTATAAACAGTTGCGGCTATTTTGTAATAATAAACAGTTCATTTACTTTTTCCGCCTGCCTCGTTTTCATTTGACTGCCCCTAATATTTCACTAATTACACTATTTGTGAACAACCCCTCTTGCACTGCTCTATCAGTTCCCCACGTGGGTCGCTCATTTCATGAAAACTTGTGTGCAAATCTCTGGGCCGGAATTCCATGTGGTGGACCTAACCGCCGTGAATGGGCGCCGGTTCATCACGTGCTCGATTACCGGCTGCCACGAGCGCAGCAGACAGTAAAGCGGCGGTGGTTCATAAGCCGGCGCGGCGGGGCCGTGTTGACCTCTGAACCGCAGTAAAAGCTTTCCCCCGCCCGCCGACGCCAAATGTTTTGTTTGACAACAGCTCGCCAGGCCGCAGGCGGGCTTCCCCGGCCTGCTCCTCTGTTATTGCCCTGCAAACAGCTTTCTCCTTTGCGCTTCTCCTCACAGTTCTTTAATGTTTTACAGATCGACCCACCATTAGAGTTAGATGTTTCCCTAAAAGTAACACACAAATATCAAATGTGTAACAGAATATCTTAAGAACGTATAGGTACCAGTGTTAATTGTAGCCGTAAACATGTGGGTATTTTGGTGACTGTGGGGGGAAGAATATTTGGTTTCACTTTTGAAATGTCTTAATCAATTGCCGTTTCACAGCTAATCGAACAGGACTTGGGGATATGAGTGGTTGGAACTCTAAGTGCTGAAGTTTATTGAAAACTAGCTGAGGACTTGGCGCTGCCCCGGTAGGTATTTATTTATTTATTTCAAACTTCAATTAGTCCATGTCCACCTTCGCCCTCTCTCTGTTTATCTCCTCCTACCCCATTTCTCTGCACATCTCCTCCTCTTCCCTTTCTCTGATCATTTGCTCTTCTCCCTTTCTCTGTCCGTCTCATCCTACCTCCTCTGTCTGTTCATCACCCCATCCCGCCTATTTCTGTATATTGGTTTACTCTTTTAGGAACGTACGCCCTCGAAATTTTAACATAAGACCATACCGTGATTGACAACGCCTCTCTAGCAGCTCCCGCCACTGGAATTGGCTGAACATCTCCATGAGACTTTCGCGGCTGTTAAATGAACCTGTAACGAAACATGTTGCTCTTCTTTCGATCTTCTCTATCTCCTCTATCAATCCTGTCTGGCCACTGTGCAACAACAGTGGCTCATTTCAGAAGGTAGCACTTGCTGCTTCTTTCCTGTAGGCATAGTTCTACTGCAGAATGCATAACAGGTATGAGCGAAGTGTTGCAGCTACTGCATGTGTATTCCAAAGATAAAATATGCGGGACAGTATGATTCTTGTGAAGAAACATCTAAATAGCACGGAAATTCATCGTGAAAATCTGACGGTAAGTGGAGAAAGTGTAATGTGGCGACCAGCCGTAGTGAAATGGTGCCAATATGACCAGGGCCGCACAGACGTGGGTGACGGTGATCGGGAGGGACGGCCAACCACATCGACCACAGACGACAGTATCCAGGCCATCGAGGGAGAACACCAGGCTGCGGGCCGAGGAGGAAGATATTTTTCAACAATGATGTCTTCTAGCAAGGGATTCTCGAATGGTTCCATGACAAAAGAGCGGATTTCTATCGTCGGGGAATTGAACGACTGGTAGAACGTACTGACCGTTGTTAGCAGACACTGGGCGACCTTGTAGTAAAATAGCGTGATGTCTCTGTGTCACTTTCAAGTGTAGATCATCACTGAATAAAAGTTATTTCCCCCGCCAAAATAACGTGCAATTTATTTTTTTGAAATCCCTTCGCAATTTTAACTTGTTTGACATCAATTTAAGCGTCTCACTGATTTCACCATTATCAGTATATGTGATACATCGAAATAACAAAATATCACCTCAGAGTAGATGAATGAAAATGGAAAATCGTGAAAGAAGAGTTATCGTAAATCAGACACACATTATGATGATAATGAAGATACTGAAACCCTTTAAGTGATGTCAAATTACGAGGGTGAATCAAATGAAAACCTTAAATATTTTTTAAATATTATTTATTGTGGAGAAGTGGTACAAAGCTGCATCACTTTTCAGCATAATCTCCCCCACGCTCAATGCAGGTCCTCCAGCGCTTACAAAGTGCATAAATTCCTTTAGAAAAAAATTATTTTCGTAGTTCGCGCAACCACTCATGCACTGCGTGACGTACCTCTTCATCAGAACGGAAATTCTTTCCTCCCACTGCGTCTTTGAGTGGTCCAAACATACGGAAATCACTTAGGGAAAGGTCTGGTGAGTATGGGGGATGAGGAAGACACTCAAAATGCAGGTCTGTGATTGTTGCAACTGTTGCATGGGCAGTGTGGGGCCTTGCATTGTCATGTTGCAAAAGGACACCTGCTGACAGCAATCCACGTCGTTTTCATTTGATTGCAGGCCGCAGACGATTTTTTAGGAGATTGTGTATGATGCACTGGTGACAGTGGTCCCTCTAGGCATGAAATGCTCCAAAATGACGCCTTTTTCGTCCCAAAAGAGAGTCAGCATAACCTTCCCCGCTGATGATTCTGTTCGACACTTCTTTGGTTTTGGTGACGAGGAATGGTGTCATTCCTTGCTCGCTCTCTTCGTTTCCGGTTGGTGGAAGCGAACCAAGGTTTCGTCCCCAGTAACGATTCTTGTAAGGAAGCCATCACCTTCTCTTTCAAAGCGCCGAAAAAGTTCTTTACAAGCATCAACACGTCGTTCTCTCATTTCTGGAGTCAGCTGCCGTGGTTCAAATGGTTCAAAAATGGCTCTGAGCACTATGGGACTTAACATCTGTGGTCATCAGTCCCCTAGAACTTAGAACTACTTAAACCTAACTAACCTAAGAACATCACACACATCCATGCCCGAGGCAGGATTCGAACCTGCGACCGTAGCAGTCGCGCGGTTCCGGACTGAGCGCCTAGAACCGCTAGACCACCGCAGCTGCCGTGGTACCCATCTTGCAGACACTTTGTGAAACTGGAGCACATCATGCACAATGTGGTGTGCTGGCCTATGAGTAATCTGTTAACACGCTGCAGTGTCATTCAGTGTCACTCGGCGGTTTTCCATCACTATGGCTTCAACTGCTGCAATGTCCTGCGGAGTCACAACTCGTGCATGACCTGGACGAGGAGCATCTTCCACTGAAGTCACACCATTTGTGAACTTCCTACTCCATTCGTAGACTTACTACTGTGACAAACATGCATCACCGTACTGACCCTTCATTCGTCGATGAATTTCAATAGGTTTCACACCTTCACTAAGCAAAAACCTAATAACAGAACCCTGTTCTTCCCTGGTGCAAGTCGCAAGTGGGGCGGCCATCTTTATACTGATACTGCGACGGTTTGTGTGCATCTGCACTATGCTGCCACCTACAGGCCATTCTGCACGCTGTTTGTAGCACGCTTACCAACTTACAGGATAACGGCGCGAAGTTTCGATTTGTTATTACAAATTTAAGGTTTTCATTTGACTCACCCTCGTATGTTATCAAGGGTTTTCCTTATTTATTTATATGGGAGAACGTCAGTCTCACAATTTTCTGCTAGTTGCTTCTGCTGCATTTTTGCATGTATACAGTGAATTTAAAACAATGACGAGTGATCTGTATAAACTACTTTTGGACGCAGAAGAGCGTTACATCGGTATTTCTGCTGCTACCTCGGTATCTGAAACACACGTGAGATGCCTTCACACTTACGAAATTGTTGCAACTGACCTACAGAGCGTGATGGAGGATTCCTTAAAAATTCCTTTCTATTATACTATACAACTGCAAGCAGCCAACGTCCTGTGGTTTTCCGTCTCACGCAAACAGAAGGACGTCGGGGCGCCAAGCGGTGGAACGGTCTTCCGCAGCAGACAGTGGCTGCTGCTGGCGGCCCCGCCGATCCGCGGTAGCTGCAGAAGCGGCGTTCTTCCAAGAGAGCCGTGCCGGCACATTGCTTCACACGAAAGCCATCACGAGAAGGCAAACTTGGGCAGCGTCGAGTACGTGCACAGCAGAAGCGCAAACAGCCGCCTCTCAGCTGCGCACACTGCTCGCGGCGGGCCGTGGCCGTTGCCCGCTGTCAAAACTTGCCACTGTGCTCGCTGCCCGGCGCCGGCAAACACACTCCTCCTCCACGTTTAAATGTACATGGCGTCACGCCTTGCGGAACTCGACCCAGACTCTCGCGGAGATGTCAGCGCAGTTTCCGTGACGTACCGACATCCTTGACTTCTTATTTCAACAGTTAAATAGTACTTTTATACCGCAATGCCACTTCGGCTTTCTCTTGCTCTTATTTCCGGTTGTGAGTATAAGATGGCCGCCGGCCTTCTAAAACCGTGGGACAGGACGTCACTCTTCGCTGCAACTTGATAGACGACGGATGTGACGCAGGAGCTAGACGACGGATGTGACGCAGGAGCTGCATAACACGCGACGACGATACGCTCGTCCCAGAGGCATTGCTGAGGCACAAAGTAAACGTAGCAAGCCAACACCCAGTGAGACCCAGAGCTAAGCTTACGCCCAACACGACGTTCGCAGACCGAATGACGCTCCGTGCTGTGGCGCAGTGCTTTTAAAGACAAGGCCCTTCCGGGCAGCGCCCAAGCGCTTATCAAGCTGAAGTTGCTTGCGCAACCGGAAGTTTTGAGTTTAGCCGGCCGGGCTGCATAACACATGTTCCATGGAAGAGTGATGGTACTTATGGACGAGTAACTAGGCCATATTTATGATAAAATTTCAGTTAGTATATGATAAAATTAGGCAGACACCCCCGTGTAATACAAAACTACCATTAGATATCATGAGAGTCGGACCAGACAGTATAAAAAGGAGGCACGGAGTATTGTGTTGTCAGTAGGGGAGCAGTAACAGCAGAATGGATCGGTCAATACAGCTCAGTGACGTCGAACGTGGTCTAGTCATTTGATGTAACCTTGGCAGCAAATCCGTCTGAGTGACTACAACCCTTCTAAAGCTGCCCACGTCGACTACTGGTAATGTGACCGTGAAGTGAAGTGAAAAGCCGACGGAACAACGACAGCTAAACCAAGACCATGCAGAGCTCGTGTACTGACGAACAGGGACTGCCGAGCATTGCGGAGTAGTTCCAAATTTCTATCATACTCTAGATAGCTTAACGACTGTGCATCGAGAGTTCAAAAGAATGGCGTACAGTGATCTAGCAGCTTGTCATAAGCCACACATTTCTGTAGTCAACGCTAAGTGAAGCTTGAGTTGGAGTCAAGACTGACGCCACTGGACAGGATGATTAGAAAGGAATGGTTTGAAGCGATTAGCCAAGGTATACCCTGTGACAGCCCAGAGGAGGGGTTTGGATTTGGCGAATACCTGGAGAACTTTACCTACTATCATGTGTAGTGCCAATAGCGAAATGCAGAAGTGATGCTACGATGTGGTGGTGTTTTCGAGGTTAGGAAGTGGTCCCCTTATCGCTCTTGAGAAGGCGATAAATGCGGAAGGGTATGAACACATTTTACAAAATTACGAACTGTATACAGTAGAGGAACAGTTTAGAGACGGTGATTGACTGCATCACCATGACAACATTCACTGTCAAAAAACAGCATCTGTGAAGCAATGGTGGACAATAACATTTCTGAATGGACTAACATTCTCCCACAAACATTCAGACACCTTACTGCAAGTGTCTCCAGCACAGTCGTCAGGACGAGAGCAGTAGCATGTACAAATGTGAATATCTTAGGGTAACGCTATCCGGAAACTTTCGTTGGTGTTATACGTCCCTAAAACTAATCAAAATGTATTTCATTCACTGACAACCAACATTTTATTGTGCCTCACATCATAATTACACGTCAACTTCTGTACAGCTTCACTGTTCGGACTTGTATATGAAGGTCCTCGGAAATTTCTTTCATTCTTTTTTTAGGTGATAAAGCCTAGTAGTGACCCTTCAGTTTAATAGTTAATTTGTTCATGTTATATTCCAGCATGACCACTTGCCTTATAAAGGGCCAAAATTAATTTACACGCTGGTACGCTGTGGAGCAGTGAGCGAAGGAAATAAAGGAACTCAGATTGTGAAGGAGAATAACTGTTACAATCACACAGAAATGGTTCAAATGGCTCTGAGCACTATGGGACTTAACTTCTGAGGTCATCAGTCCCCTAGAACTTAGAACTACTTAAACCTAACTAACCTAAGGACATCACACACATCCATGCCCGAGGCAGGATTCGAAACTGCGACCGTAGCGGTCACGCGGTTCCGGACTGAAGCGCCTAGAAGCGCTCGGCCACCGCGGCCGGCGAGGAAGAAGTTTTGTGAGATCCTATAAGCTGCGCAGTGTAACGTGAGGCTTTGTGTTGTCTTGGAGAAGAAGCAGTTCGTTTACATTTTTGTGGCGAGACACACATTGAAGATGTTTCTTTAGTTTCTTGAAGACAGCACAATATACCTCAGAGTTGATCGTTGCATTATGAGAGAGAGAGAGAAACAGAACAGAATAACCCTTTGAGAACCCGAGACCGTCGCCATGACTTTACCGGTTGAGGGTGTGGCTTTGAAATTTTTCTTCGGAGAAGAGGTGGTATGGCACCACTCCATGCATTGCCGTTACGTTTCCGATTCGAAGTGATGAACTCAGGTTTCACCGCTTGTGACGATATTCGACAAAAAATTGTCATGGTCAGCCTCGCAACGTGCAAGCAGTGCCGCACATTTGGTCATTCGTTGCTCTTTATGGTATTCCGTAAGGTGGCGAAGAACCCGCGGGCACCTTCGAGTGCCCTAACTGCTGGAGAAGTGTGTCTGCACTACCAGCAGAGACGTCCAATTGAGCTGCGAGGTGTTTGCGATCAGTCGGTCATCTCGAATGAGAGTGTCCGCACGTTCCAACATTGTAGGAATCATAGCTGTGTGGGTCGAGCGGCACGTGGGACACCGGACAGGTCTGCGCGACCTTGTTGCGATGATGACGGACGCCTCGCCCAACGGCTCACCGTGCTTTTGTTCACTGCCAGGTCTCAGTAGACATTCTGCAAGTGCCTACAAATATCTGAGGTGCTCTGCTTTTCCGCCAAAAGAAACCCAATGACAGCTCTCTTCTTGGAACACACCTACGTTACAGAAAAGTATAGTGCGTTACTTATTGAAACGCTCTCGTGTGTAGTATCTGAAGCATGTAATCACTACGATTCATGAGATTTTCTTTTCAGTCAATCCTCAGGGCACTGAATTCAGCGACGTTCTCCACTTAAGACTGTGGAATGCTACCAAACTGTCCGCAGCTTCCCCGAGGTGATGCTCGCGGCTTGGACGGGTGTGTCTACGCCTGCAGCCGCCTGGGACGCCGGTGTTGCGCGCTGCACGCCGGTGTTGACACACGCGACGCTTATCGGGCGCAGTCTCGGAGGCGGCCCGTTGCCGTGTGTATTCGTTTATGTAACACTAATGGTCGGTCTCCTCATTCATTTCGGTAGCACTCAGAGCCCTTCGATAACGTGGTATTTGTCGGCTATTATCACGGCAGCCTATAAAGAGACTATCTGTGTACGCCCAGAGTAAGGGCGGATCGACAAACGCAGCGTGTATGTATGTTTTAGATTGTAGTTGAGCTTCCTGAGTGGTTATGTACATGGTGGGAGTAGTTCTTCACCTCACACTGGAGTGTTCGCGGCTCCGCCAATATTGCTGAAAACTCAGCACAACATAAGGCACCCAAAGTGGGAACATTATGTTCTCTCTCAAACGTTGTGTTACCGGTTGAATCTGTCTATTTCGTTCGCAACTGTTGGTCTAGTTTAGCCGGCACGGCAGTCCATAGTGTTCGGTCAGAGGACTGGACTCCATAAATTAAAAAAAATAAGAAAAAAAAAGAAAAAAGGAAAGAAAAAACTGAGTGAAGTTCTCATCGTTAAAATTTGGAAGGACTACTATCGAATAAACGACGAAAGACGAAGGAACGCATTGAAAGAAAGCAGAAAAAATGCGATTATATTTGCTGCCTGCTGAGGTTCCAGATTCGATTCCCGGTCGCTTCGGGGATTTCATCCGTTCGGAGACAAGGCATTGTGTTGTCCTGATCATCACTTCATCATCACCGAAGTGCAAGCCGCCGAAATGGCGTCGAATAAAACGACTTTTAATAGGCGGCCGAACAATGCCAGGCAGGGCTTCATGGCTAATAATGCCATACGATCATATGACTTCATTTCTGTCTTACATCACGTAACGCTCCAAGCCCAGCCCTCCACTTTAAGTCTTAGATAGCGGCATATGAAGTTACGTCCTCGTTAGGAGCTCCAAAACGGGATTGCCAGAAGCACTGTGACAAACTTCGCAAGTGTTAGTCTTCCGGTAACGTAAAGCCGGAATAAGGCTGGACTATCAACCTATAGCGAATAACATGTCATAAACATAGGTTTATTGGCTTTCAGGCCCAGTATCAATTAAAATGAAATCATTTTGGGTGGTCGGCCGTGTCGCCATAAAACTCTTAAAACAACTACACAGTCGATATTTAGTCGTCCTGAAGAGTCCTACTACAAAGACAGTTGAAACGCCGGTAGTGCAGTTCACTTAGTATTGTATATTTACGTCATTTAACGCCCAAAATTATTTTATTCACACGTCATGAACAGTTTGTGGTATTCCGAGTGTACGGCTTATGCACGAATTGGCTCATCTTGATCGTCTTGGTAGTCTGACGTATTTGTAGTGTGTAACTAAATACCAAAACAGAAGAGGCACGGCGTGTAAATCTTGCATCTCTCTTGTAAGTATGGAACAAGTAACATATTTTGTAGTAGTTACAATTACTTGTTCAATTTTCTAATATCGTGAAACTACAAACGAGTTGCGGAGTCTCGCGACATAATTGTTGGAAAGAACAAGAAAACTAAAAACCGTAACTAAACGGTGACCGTGAGAGCACACGACGGAAATAATGAATGGCAGCATTCTTTCGTATCAATATGAGGCTGTTTCTTCTCGTATTTAAAGAATTAGTTCCTGAATGCTATGCCCTGAGCTATAAACTATCATATACACCAAAACGATGTTTTAGAGATTTCAATCAACAATTGAAAACAGAAAATCCCGGAGCATGGGGAATCTATTCCGCAAATAAATAGCTTATGAAAAGTCTTACAGACATTCTACTCGAAGTATCTTGGCCGTAGGTATACTGATGGGCTCATTTTAGTATTACGCTTTCTGTGCTCCGATGTAAGCATTTAGCTCATAGCAAAAGTTTCCGAGGGACTTGGGAACAGATTTATTTTGAAAATGTATTTGATTTAGGAAGAAACTGGAAGAAGAGAACTTATGGTCATAAGCGTCGTTAGGGATGGAAAACAAGCTCGAATTTGAGAAAGAATAAGGCAAGAAACTGAACGTCCCCTTCCCAAGGAGCCAACCCCGCATTTGTTTTAAGCTGTTAAATTTGTCGTAAGCGATTTAGGGACACTAAGGAAAACCGGAATCAAGATGCTCAGACGGAGATTTAAACCACCGTCGTCTAGATAATGAGTCTATTGCCTTAGCACTTACGTCACCTCGCTCAGTGAAGAAATTAGAGCAGAAGCAGAAGGAATTGAAAATTTAACTAAAAGCCTGCCAATAGGATGCGGGGACTCACTCACATTGAAGCAAGATCTATGATAGCGTAGAGAATCACGAAAGTGAACAACATGAGTTCTGAGAGCCTAGTGGTGTAGCAGCACAATTCAACCTTGAGCAGTAGTAGTGGAAGCGAGAACCGGTGCAAAATGACGTCACAGCCGCACAACAAATAAAACGTGTCCATTATCCGGATAATGTCAAATCGATTAAAAAAAATTTCTTCTTAATTCAATTTGACTTACGCCGTCCCAGCCATCTAGACATGTAAAAACACTTCACAGAATCGATAAGATGCGTCCACCGCTCGCATACTTCCACAGTGTGGAAACGTGTTTACCGGCTTGGGTGGTCGCATTTACACTGATTTCAAAATAGCGTGACATATCGTTCAACTAATCATTTTGACCGGCTCGCATCTCAATGATCTCGTTATACGGAAACCATCGACGGCTGCGGCGCAGACTAGATATTCAGGCCAAATAACCAGGCAGCGTGTCCCAAAATGGAAAGCAATACCGTGAGGGAAATTTTAATTGGACGCGCCGCCGGGCGGCAACCGTACAACTGCGTTCAAGTGTCTCATTTAGTGGCACGACGCAGCTGCTCGAGATAATCGCGGTCGGTCGGACAAGCTCTCTTGACACTGGTTTCCCCTTAGCCTGTCAGCTTAACTCCTAGGAAAAGGAAATCATGTTAACAAGTATGTGACGGAAATCATAAATTTGAAACGGCAACTCTGAGCCACATGGCTTCGCGTAATGGGCCAATAAATTAAACGTCCGTGATGAGGATACAAATTGGAAGTCGGACTAAGTATCTGAAAAGTGGTATGTGGCTCCTTATTCTCATACTTTGAGGAATATACAATAAGAACATCGTAAAAAAGTACAAAATTAATTTCTTCTGCATTTTATTGTCCCTTTAGCAGGTTTTTTAAATTACTGTCGACAGGCAACTCCAATTCGCATTCATGTTTGCCCTCGTAAGATGCACGCTGAGGACTGCAGCTGCACTGAAAATTGGCGCAATACTCACACAAAGCCGTAATCAAAAATGCTTAACGAAGTTTTTCACGCTGAATTACGTCCACTTACGAAATTATTTACATCTGTTTTGTTCGCATCTTAAAAATAACTAGTTTCGAATTTACTTTTATTGCCCTAAGGACTCGAAACGTGAAGCAAATAAGAGTGGTGCAGCGATTAAGGGACTAACGAGTATTGTGGAAGTTCGTGTTTGAAATCCCCGCCTCGACATCGTCATTGCAATTGTTCCTGGTTTCAGGAGAACAGCAGAACGTTTTCTTTGATAATGCCGAAGTTGAGTGTTTCCTGCATTAATTTCCAAATGATATTTCGCACTGCCTCTTTTATTAGCTTAAAAGATGCTTCGAACCCTCTAAAATACTTGTCAAAAATCTAATCCCTGAAAAAATTGTTGTATGGAATTCCGAGCTCCTCCTCAAGTGTCTAGCATGACCCGCATCGGCCTACGTGCGCCAACTCGATAACCCCTGCGGTGTCTCGGTATAATTAGAAGTATTTCAACACAATAATATGTTAACTTGGCCTCAGCCAGCGTTAGAACGTGCAAGAGAAAAACAATTCTTTCGCTTCAAATCTTGATTTTTATGTGTGGTATTGACTTTTGATAGTTTATTTGTGATCTTATAGTATACGGTTTTGTCTTTCAAGTAAGAATGAGTGGCAAGAAGTCGTACTTGGGAAAAAAAGTATGTAAACATCATATCTAACGCGATATCGAAACAGTATATCGTCAGAGCGTCCAAAGAATGGATATGAGGCAGAGAGTAGTTCGGAAAGAGTCAGTGCCTCTGCTATGAAATTGAAAGACAGTGACCAGTATATTACGGATCGAGCTATAGGATTATAAATTTTCTTTCGGTTTTCTCTATTATTTCTCAACAAGCGAAATGTAAAAAGAGCAATGCAGACATTAAGTTGTAAGAACGAAATCCTGGAGGCTCAGGCCTCACAATAATTATTACTTGTCCAAACTGCACAGAAGTTGTTATACCTAGCAGTAAGTTTACGCGGAACGCATATGAAATCAACCATCGAATCGCCCTAACAATGCACAATGCACCTCCTTGGAGTAAGGCTAAACGGAATTGTAAAGTTTTGTGCGCTTACGGAACTGCGAGACTATATTTCTATCTTTCTGTGCTAAACTAGCGGACGCGATTTCGATCGCAAAGGCAACAGTACGACACGCCAGTCCTGGGAAAGCAGATTAATGGTATGAGTTTTTCAAGAGAAGAATTTTTTCATTTGTTCATGTCCGTAACACACTTCAAAACTTCAAACGCGTTTTTCTCGGAATACGAGTTTTCAAAACAGCACACAGCGTAATTCCAACACTTTTCAATCTTTTTATTTGAAAATTTAGCCACAACTTTGAAATAATTGCCGGCCGAAGTGGCCGAGCGGTTCTAGGCGCTTCAGTCTGGAACCGCGTGACCGCTACGGTCGCAGGTTCGAATCCTGCCTCGGGCGTGGATGTGTGTGATGTCCTTAGGTTACTTAGGTTTAAGTAGTTCTAAGTTCTAAGGGACTGATGACCTCAGATGTTAAGTCTCATAGTTCTCCGAGCCATTTGAACAATTTTTTTAAAATAATATTTCAAAGTGAACGACATAGGGGTTTTTTGATTAGTTAATTTAAACAATATTTATTAACAAATGACTGTGCTTTTTGGTGAAAATTGAACGACTTTCTTGAAATACTCGCCGACTACACGAAAATAAATATTTCGTAAAATCCCCTACGTGGTTCACTAGCTACACTCTAGAGTACACAGATTTTCTTTTCTCTTTTCTATATTCACATTTGCTCCAGTTGTAGCGCGTGCCGCTCATCGCCTCAAATTCAAAATGCATCTGGAGAATTGCTCCAGTCGCGATTTTGTAATATTTTACGAAGAAATTTTTCTGTGGTACACTTGAAGATATGCTTCATAACTACCCCAAGTGTTACTTCTCTATCATCCTTCCTTCAGCAAAATAAATAAATAAATGTCAAGAAAACGCTTCTTTTAGGCCTTTTTACCCCTTAAGAGCCGTATGAAGAATCTGAAGGAAATGTAATTTACCCACGTAATTCGGAAATTAGACAGCATCCTTTCGACTCGTTTTTGAGTGTTGCTCGTCGCTCCTGGACTCTTAGCTGACAGAATTAATGGAAGAGTTAGAGAAGATGTAACGAAGAGTAACGAGTTTTCCGTGTTTCTTCCGCAAAAGCTAAAGTGTCACGGTGATGCTCGACGAACGAGAGTGGCAGACGCGAACACAGAGACGTTTACTGTTAAAATTCCGAGAGCCTGCTTTCCGAGAAGAATCAGGCAATAAGCTAATTCCTTCCAAATATCCACATATTACGAAATGGCGACGTGAAAACCAGAGATACTAGATCTCAGACGGATGCCTACCGACAGATGCTGTACACAGGCGCCGTTCGCGACTGGAACAAGATGGATAGACGCACCCTCCTCCTCACACTGTAACGTGACTTGAAGAGTGTAGGTGTAGATGCAGATCACTGATATTCAAAAGCCTCTAAACGGGTGTGATCATTTTCCACATACAAAAAAACGTCGTGTTTCCAATAGCTCGCATGCGAGAGACGGGAATATAATTCATTTGTATTTGCGAAAATGAGGACGACAATCGTATGCTGTTTGTTCGCTAGGACACAGTGAAAGTTGAAATCCTATTTCAGCCATCATGATTTAGATTTTCCCCAGATTTTCTATTCAACTTTACACGAATTCCAGAATGGTTCCACGACTAATTTCCAGCTCCATTCTTGTCCAAGTGAAGCATTGTCTCGTTTCAAATGGACTCAGTGTCAAATTCCCACCATTTCGCTTTCCTGGAAGGTCGTTGTAATCTGTATTTCAGATGAATCGAGCACAGTCAATCTCCAACTGAATTTAAAAGTCTGACCAACGTTTGATATCGTAGCGCTACAACAGGCTAGTTTCTAGATTGCGCCGTATCTGACAAAAACCGATGACGGTAGGGCTGCCGCTGGAAGCCTTCGTTAAATATACTGCCATTTAAAACAATGAACGGATTCGGGATTAGGAAAATGTATTCGGGCATCAATTTATGTTGTACAGGATGGGAACAGCGCTGGGAAAACGCGCGGTGGTCGGCTTTTCGCGGAGTGGCGGCGCGGGCCAGCTAAAGGGACACCAACCTTGTTAGGCGGCGCACATAAATCGGGACACTTTCTGACGGAGAGGGCGCCAGCGGCGCAAAAACCACGTCTGGGCGGGGGCGCTCCAGCTGACGAGTCCCCGCTCCGTGGGAGGGACCAGGGGCACCTGGTCGTACGGCTCTCAACGGGTTAGCCACCGTATGCCACAGAAACGATGTGGCTGAGTCTACAGTGCACACTTCTTCCCCCAGATTCGTCAAATTACTGTAAAGTACATGGCAAAGATTTCTTTTGATGCTACCGTAAAATATACTCTCACATCACCCACGGGTAACGCATGGAGAAAGTGAGTGCTTGTATGCCTGTGTGTAGGGTTGTAAAACTACCTTACGCTACCGTAGACTACCGTAAGCGAGCGTAGAACACGGTAGTTTTCCCAGTAGCTTTGGTCGGGTAATGTTGTATCCGCGTTACCTGTACATAAGGTGTGTTGCATACGTATCGGGTGTTTACCTTATAACTATCGCTTTCTTTACATACGTCATCAGTGTCTTACTAGATTCTCCTAAAAACCGGAGGTGATGAAGCGTGTAGAAATTGAGTGAGGATATATAAAGGACCGGATAAACCATGGAACACTTTTGTTCTACATAGCTATCCTCCTGACTGTTGCTTAAAGGTAATCAGTATTTATAGTAAAACTGAAATTGTTTAATGCAAATTATATCTGAAAATTGTTTATTTGCAACACGAAACAAGGGATATTGCAGTAAAAATATAGCGCTAGAAAACGCAATTCCCTCAACAAAAACATAAAATAAAAAAGAAGACACACAAAAAACAAAAATATGTCAAACATCGTTTCAAAACTTCGTCGAACTTAAATAAAAGGGGTTTCTATTATTCATAAGCAACGTTCGTGTTTATCAATAACAACAGGAAATTCATTTCATTATGATGAAGAACGTTCTGTTGAGAACAAAATAACAACAATAATTGTACATATTTTTTACGTTTGTGCGTGTAAACTGTTCTTGCATAAAAAGTAATTGCTTTGGTTATATAAAAGCGCGGAACACACTCGATCAGGTAATTTCTATTACTTATAAAACGCAATCTGTATTCTGTGAGAACATAAAATACACATTGGACTAACAATGTATGATGTGGGATTCTAATTATTCGAAAATAAAACAACTTAACAAACGAAATTAGAAGATAATTTGTCAGATCCCATTTTCTCTCTTACACATTCATTTATGTTTCTTTCGCTACCAACTCTGCCAAGACTGTCGGTAGTTCTACTACTTACTACATCATTTACTTAGTCTATCAAAACTACCAAAATCGTAATTTTGATAGAGAGCAACTCTACCTGTCTGTGAATAGTTTACTAATTCAGCTTGCAGTTTCATAGAAACGACGTAATGCGTACGGAAGAATATCCACAGTACCCTCTGTCACAGCCAGACCCTACAATATTCTAAAAAAATTTTATCTAAGAGCCAGGCAATTCACCAGTTGCTGTGTTATACATTCCCAGGAATCATATCAAGCTGTGCACATTTGTGCTATTCAGTATCAGCTGTCAGTCCTTATTGGGAAGGATTCCACACATTGGACACATAGTCCACTATAAATTATGCAACGGATTACATGAGCACATGCGATGATTGGGACCAAGACCTCAAAAAGGATGGTTTATGGCTGGCTGCGACCTAAAATATCTGTTACTATATGATTTACTTAATTGGAATATAAGCAGGCGATTCATAACAACGATTACGCGCCTGCCCCTAAATATGACATTTCCAGTGCACCTGTTCCGAATATGAGTGAAAAATTTCCATTATGTGCTGTATTCCATGAAGACGGAGGCGTGAACCACATCCTATTTTCGTGCAGCAGTTACAACAGATAACAAAAATCTTTAATCTGTACATTAGTTAAGGCAGAGGTCCGTGCTTCAACATTGGCTGTAGTCCTGCTGTCAACCCAAAGGAGTGGGCTTGTATTAAATGTGATGTTGAATCACTTACATATATAAACATGTAGAGGTACTACGCTCATTATGGGTAGATATTTTGTATAATACAATAAGTCTTTTATTTAAGATACTGTATGCATTCTTCAGGGTTCCATAAGTATAGAAATCGCATGGGGGGAGATCGGGATTGTATGGAGGACGCAAAAACTGAAGGACGCCATCAAGTCCAAGCGCCCCAGGATGTTGTCGGACGCCATCATTCTGTTTGCAGAATAATGCCCCCTACATGTTGCCAAGGTTGTTTCGAGTACGCTGCAGAAGATTCGCTGGAAAGCCCTTGTACATCCTCCAAACAGTCTCGATCTCTCCCCCCACAATTTACATATTTTTGGAGACATTAAGAAAGACATCTGCGACCATCGATTTGCTTCGGACGAATGGTTTCATAGAGAACCGTAAACACATTTCACGAAGGTATTAACCGTCTTGTATCACAGTGGATAAATGTATTATCTGTTTTGCCGATTAGTTTTAAAATAATGAACAGTTTACTATCGTTTTGCCATCTGTCTAGTTTTCATTTGACTTTCCCTTATAAGAACGCAAAATCTCCAGGATTGGCTCGAAATTTAGCGTGGACCTCATTGTGGGATGCCTTTAATAGCTTCCACGATGAAATTTTGTCTCGAAATCCGACAGAAAATCCAGTGACTGGTCGTACGTATAGTGTAGTAGAAGCAAGACACAATCTTATTTTCATTGCGCGAAAGCGATGGCAATGGTTGTAGGTAATTTCTAAATATGGAGCTGTTACATCAACATACTCTGAGAGGTACCTAATCGGTATACTATCTTGACCGGGAGTCTTGCCAACTCTTCTTCATTCGCAGTCTGGAATATTTGCTTCGTCTCCATTGATGACAGAACTTCGGATAACCATTTTTAGTAATTCCGCTGTAGTAGCTGTGTCATCAGTAACATTTATTTATTTATTTATTTAACCTGGCAAGATTAAATAAATAAATGTTACTGATGACACAGCTACTACAGCGGAATTACTAAAAATGGTTATCCGAAGTTCTGTCATCAATGGAGACGAAGCAAATATTCCAGACTGCGAATGAAGAAGAGTTGGCAAGACTCCCGGTCAAGATAGTATACCGATTAGGTACCTCTCAGAGTATGTTGATGTAACAGCTCCATATTTAGAAATTACCTACAACCATTCACCCGATCAAAGGTCCGTAGCTATGGAATAGAAAAATACTCAGTTCATACCAGTATACACAAAAAGAAAATAAGTAATCCGCTGAATTATAATTCCATACTACTGACATCGATTTGTAGTAGGATTTTTGAACATATACTGTATGAGAACATTATGAATTATCTCGAAGAAAACGATCTATTGATACATAGCATGGATTCAGAAAATATTGCTCATGTTAAACACCAATGCCTCTTCATTCATACGATGTACTGAGTGCTATCGACAAGGGATATCAAATTGATTCCATGTTCCTAGATTTCCAGACGTCTTTTGATACCGTATTTCACAAGTGACTTTCAATCAAATTGCGATCCTATGGACTATCGTCTCAGTTACGCGACTAGATTCGTGATTTCCTCTCAGAAATATCACAGGTCGTTGTAACTGACGGAAGGTCATCGAGTAAGATAGAAGTTCCCTAGGGAACTGTTATAGGCCCTCTGCCGTTTATAATCTATATAAGCGATTTATGACACAATCAAAGCAGCCCTCTTATATATTTTTTATATGATGTTGTCGTTTGCCGTCTAGTAATGTCATCAGCAGATCAAAACCAATTGCAATATGGTTTAGACAAGATATCTGTATGCTGCGAAAAGAGGCAGTCGGCTTTAAAAATGAAAAGTGTGGGGCCATTAACGTGATTACTGAAAGAAAGCCGTTAAATTTCGGTTACATGATAAACCGAACACTTCTAAAGGCTGCCGATCGAACTAAATACCTACAGATTAAATTACGAACAACATAAATTGCGATTTCCTGGCAGATTAAAACTTTATGCCAGACCGAGACTCGAACTCGGACCTTTGCCTTTCGCGAGAAAGTGCTCTACCGGTAGAACAATTGCTCGCGAAAGGTAAAGGTCGCGAGCTCGAGTCTCTGTCCGGAACACAGTTTTAATCTTTCATAACAGCGCACACTCAGCTGCAGAACGAAAATTCTGGAATCTAAATTGAAACGATCACATAGCAAATGTTGTAGGGTGGGCAAATCAAATACTGGGTTTTATAAGCAGGACATTTAGTAGCGGCAACACGGCTACTAAAGAGACTGACTACACTACGCTTGTCTGTCCTCTACTGAAGAAATGCTGAGCGATATGGGATACTTACCAGATAGGACTGACGAAGAACGTGGAAAAAGTTCAGAGAAAGGAATTTCGTTTTGTATTGTTTCTAAATAGAAGAGAGATAAGCACGGATATGATAAGCAAGCTGCGGTGGCAATTATCAAAACAAAGGCGTTTTTCGTTACTGAAATATCTTTTCACTAAATTTCAATAACCAACTTTCTCCTTGGAACGCGGAAATACTTCATGCACTCCCATCTACATAGGAAGAAATTATCATTATAATAAAGTTAGAGAAATCAAAATTCACACGGAAACATTTAATTGTTCGTTTTTCTCACGTGCTACTTAAAAGAGGAACAGTTAAGGAACTGTCTTAAAGTGATTCTATGAAACCTCTGCCAGGCACTCACGCATGAATTGTAGAAAAAATGGTTCAAATGGCTCTGAGCACTATGGGACTTAACATCTATGGTCATGAGTCTCTTAGAACTTAGAACTACTTAAACCTAACTAACCTAAGGACATCACACAACACCCAGTCATCACGAGGCAGAGAAAATCCCTGACCCCGCCGGGAATCGAACCCGGGAAACCGGGCGTGGGAAGCGAGGACGCTACCGCACGACCCATGAATTGTAGAGTAGTCTCGTAGATGTCGATGTAGGCTCACTATTGAACTCTTAATGCTTTACAGGGATCCATTTTTACATCTAGTGTTGTACACTAATCAGTGTATATAATTTGTAATAGTGGCTGAAATAACAGACTTTTTGAGATATCTTTACAGACTGTAGAAGTAACAACATATACAAGTCTTATGAAATACTTCCGTGTACTGGAATGCTGTAATTCGAGTTTCCTTATAATGTCATTTTGTAAGTCATTATTTAATGTAAATATGCAGTATAAACCACTTTAGTCCTTTTTTAAATCACCTTTATCTGTAATCCTACACACTACAAATATATCAATTTTTATTTTGTAGGCATGCCGTAAGTTTCTCTTACGCGGCTAGGGAATCATTTGCTTTATCTACTGTCAGAGCTATCGTTCTACACAAGATGAATGGGAATACGTATATGAAAACATGAAATCGTGAAAATATTTTCCGTCAGTTCAGCGCAGTTTGCTAAAAGTCGAACGCCTATATATGGAAGAACAGATGGAAATAAAGTTAGAGCCAAGAATGTGACCATTGAAGATGCTTCACACAACGCGAAACGCGTCTGGTCCAAATAACATTTTATTACAGTCACAAAACACGGAAGAGCTCCCATATTACTTGCAAAATTGTGAGTGAGGAAGGGGGCTTCAAAAACAAAAAGACAACAAACACGCGTTGATTATACCGGAATGTTAATGGCATGAGAGGCTCTAGTTGTGACTTAGTAATCAACTAACCAACAACCGTTCAATATGAATAAGAAACAGAAAGCGTGTTCGTCGTTTCTCTTCATTCAGAAGTATTTATTGAGTCATGACTGAGGTAATTATGCGAGAACGAGGTGGCTGACTCATTAAGGTACCAACACATTTTTATTATCTTGACTACGGTCAGACGTGAATTTGCAGGCAAGAAGACAAATGTCGCAAATTATTCGTCGCTTTAAATGCAGCATTTCCCAGATGATTTTTCCGCATGGAAATCATACTAAGCATCTACAACTCGTTATACATTACATTGTTAGGGAAGGCCACATTCAACCAGAATAATTCAAAGGTAGATTGTTCTTAATTGTGTACCGCATACGAAGGGAAAACTTTTATAGTAACCTTACTTGATTTTAAGAGATAAAATGGGTTACGAATTACGTCAGCAACTGATTTATTTATTCCTTTCTCATTGGTCCTTGAAATTAATTTACTGGGAAAGTTACTGACGGCAATATTTTAACTGATTTTCACAACAGTATTACGGAGTTTAGGTTAACTCTTTATCTTCACCATGCAAAAGACATTTCACACAGTTTAACATTTATTAGTTTGTATACCATTGTTAATATATAGAGTATATATTAAGCGTGTTCTCTGAGAAATGTTAATTAATTAAGTTAACAAGCTCCTTGTATCTCGAATAATTTCTACAAAACTACTTGACTAACACACCGAAGCACATCTACATTCACTGTGTTCACCAGACCGGGATTTGAGTGATAATTCTTTTGTTCCGAAATGCAAAGACGTAACTAATCAGGCGAAAATTCTTCACTTCACTTTCCAAACCCGTCATATTATCCACAAGCTTTTGTTATTCGCCAACTAATTGTTTAAGATCTGTGACTTTCAACTTTAAAACAGAGACTTAGCTCACATGTCTGGACATACTTTATTTTAATCAATGTATTGTAGTAGTAGTAGTAGAAGTAGTAGTAGTAGTAGTTGTTGTTGTTGTGGTATTCAGATGCCGCTCTCTGCACCCTAGACTGTCCTGTGCAAGCTTATTCATCTCTGCATAACTGCAGCTACCTTTATGCATTTGAACCTATATTCTGTACGCTTTCTACATTTTTACGTGTCACACTTCCCTCTATTACCAAATAAACTAATGCCTGATACCGCTTGATGTTACATAAATCTCTTTTTCCCTCACTTCGTTACAGAATCTTACAATTAGTTATCCGATCTACCAATCGAACCTTCAGCATTCTCCAGCTGAAAAAAATTTAAAAAGCTTTTATTCTCTTCTTATCTCAGTTTTTCTCACTTGTTTATCTCTCAGGAAAGTCACAATTCGTAATAATTGAGGGGAAGTCACCTAGTGAAACCGAAGTTCTGTTTGGGGTTTCCCAAAGAAGCTTTATAGCCCGTCTGCTGTTCTTAGTCTACCTAAACAATTTTGGAGGCTATCTGAGCAGCCAGCACAGGTCTTTTTGCAGAGGACGCCGTCGTTTACCGTTTAGTTAGGTCACCAGTAAATCAGACGAAGTACAAAAGTAATTAGACATGATATCTGCATAATGCGAAAAGTGGCAACTGACACCCCCACCCCCTCCAAAAAAAAAAAAAAAAAAAAAAAAAGAGATGAGCCTTTCCAAATGAGTACTGTATGAAAGTAATCCGTTTATTTCAGGCACGCGGCGTATCACATAAACAGAAAAGTTGCCAGTTCAGCTAAATACCAGGGAATTACAAGTAAGAATAACTTAAAATGAAATTATCACGCGTAAGATGTTGTGGAGAAGGTAAACCATATATCGTGTTTTATTGGGTGAATACATATCTACTGAAGACACTATGTTAGGCGAGTTGCTTGGCAATCGCTAAAAGAAACAGGTTTTTAAGTTGCGGCGACATCGCACATGAAGTGAATTTTAACGTTATCATGATGAGCTGAATGTTCAAACAAATTTTGGACTGGCAGCCGGCCGTCGTTTAATTCATCCCACCATATTTCGACAGGACACCTCCCGGTCATCCTCAGGTGAGCCACCGAAGACTGTCTTCAGTGGCCCACCTGAAGATGACTGTCGAGTGTCCTATCGAAACATCGTGGAATTAATTAAACGATGCCCAGCTGCAAACCCGAATTTTTTTAACATCTATTCACGAAATTTCAGTCACCATTTTTTTCCTGTGAATGTGAAAATATTTTGTTGACCCCACCTACATTGGGAGAAATGATAATAGTGGTAGAACAAGAAGGATAAGAGCTCGCATGGAGAAATTAGGTTTACGTTTTTCCACCCGTGCTATTCGAGATTGTGATGGTACAGAAATAGTATGCACCCTGTTCCAAAGAAGTTAAGAGTGAATTATAGAGCAAATCATGTATATGTATATGTAGAACCAAGCTGAGCTGAAAGAATTGAAAGTTGAAAAATCCTAGGGTTGGTGTGTGTTGGTTCAAGGCTGATTATTTTAATTTTATCCATTGCTGTCAGTGTTTCTTCTGTGACTGTATTACTTTCATAAGATACAACCGCTTCCCTCACAATACTGTTGTTAGAAAAGGTAGATATGTCATAAATTTTGTGTTTCGCTTGTCATATCGAGAACTTTTTGAGCTTCCCTCGTCTGTTAGCAGCAGCAGCAGCGACGATTGATGGCAAAGCTGAGGCGAAGCTATTGGATTTATCAGGTAGCGTAGTGACAGGTAGGGGAAGCCCCTCGAGATGAGAGCGGCAGATGTTCCCGCGCTTTCCCCCCACTGCAACAGCTGGCCCGTCCGCCATTGTGGCCGACTGCTCTCGGTAAACATCAATTATTCAGGGGGCCGCGGCGACATTGTACTAAATGTAGAATAGCTAGCTGTGAGGTCTCGCCGGGCCGCCTCATTGTCGCCGAGTGTCCGCTGTTCTACTGTCGACCCGACCAAGAATCTCCCGATCCGCTCTGATCCTCCAGTGGAAAACTACCCGCGGGTGTACACCGACCTCAGCGCAAATTTCACGCCCTTTCTCTCCCCACACGGAGTCTCACCGGAACAGATTCTTGACTCAGACAACGGCGTTGCAAACAACCGCTTTACGAGTTACACGTTTTGAAGAACATCATTCAACTGCAATAAAGTTTACTGCCTGTCTGGCTATTGTTTTCAGCGATAAGAAGCGCTAACAAGTAACAAGATGTTGTTCTACTAGAATGTTTGTCATAGATATCTTTTGGTAGTGCGCGTGTACGTCCATACGCCATGAGAGATAGGGGCTTTTAACCATTATCGTGTGAACAGACTATTCTTCTTCTTCTCTTCCTCCATCTCCGTCGACTCTAGACCTTCTCGTGTCTACCGACTCGTTGTAATAACGCCACATAAAAATGCATTTTGTAAACATACTACAGGTGACGAGGCGGTCATGAGGAACTTTCCTATTGTGGGGCCTGCATTCTGTTTTTACGCACATCCAGTTACAAAAGGCTACTTCTTATGAAAGAAGAGGGAACGCGGGTATAAAGTTTATGGAATGGGTAATTCTAGAGTACAACCGCTAAAAGAATACACACATTAAAGCGTCTCAGGCCTGTGCTTATCTCCCACGTCGTGTCTTTCTGGAAGTAATGCCGCATGTATAGTCCTGACAAACATTAAAATACTAAAACACACCAATTAGTCGCGCGATTCTCTCGAACCAAACTTAAGCTTTAGATGAGTTCACATCACAAGCAGACCTATGACGAATTGCTAAAAGGAGCAACTCAAGAAACTAATCAAATTTGCCTACATGCGAACATCACTTTCGTATTATTATATAAGTGTTTGAAGGAGAGCAGAATGTAGAAAACTACTTTGCTACATCCACTGATAATAGGGATGTCCTCTTAATCTTGTATAGAGAAAGTGAAAAAAAGACTTGCATTATGCAATTAATTTTCGTTGAAAGAAATCAGGATTCACCAGAAAACGTTATTCGGGTTTTCTATGATTTGCAGTAGCGATCTATGGCGGATAGTCCACATGAAACATGCCCTTGGAAAAATTAATGAATGACAGTGCTGGAAAACCTCTACGTTATTTGATTTTCAAACAGCTGAGCAAAACTGAACGTACTCAGACATTCACTAAACTGACACACAATTTTTTTTATCGCAACGCAATCTGACTTTCAATAATCCCTACAAAAGAATGACCCTGACTAACAATAACCTATACCTTTTATGAATCACTTACCCTCACAAAAATCTTCGTTACTCAAACTACTGCAATACTGCGTGCGCCAACACTGCCAGCTGAATAAAAGATTCTAACTACTGAAGGCACTAACTACTGATAGGCATAGTTAGCAAATGAAAGATTTTGGTAGAGAACAAACAATGTATTTACCTTAATAATGTTCAAAAGTCATTATATATATATATGACATCCAGTCTTACAAATTTACTGTTTCTGATGGACACACTTCAGATCATCCGCTCTCAAAACTCCGCCATCTCTCTCCCCACATCCACCACTGCTGGCGGCTCACCTCCAACTGCGCAGCGCTACGCGCTGTTCACATCCAACTATCCAACACTACAATAGCAAATATTCCAACAATGCCAACCAGCCACAGAATGCATACAGCACAGTCAGTGATTTTCATACAGAGCGCTACGTGGAGTTACGAACATAAAAACCTAAACAGCAGCCTACTTACACACAGAGCTGCCGAACAGGTACAGTGAAATTCAGTGGATATAAAACTACTTTCTTCACCTGATAAACGAGAGACATGTAAAACATACACGTAGCTTCCAGTTACATAGCATCTAACGCCAACTTCTGAGCTACGGGTAAGTTATCGCGTTACGTTGCAAAATACAATACCTAGCAGTAACGCTGTACTTTTCTATGAACACTGATAAGCTCCTACAGGTGACGGGCTATTGTGTGGTAATTAGGCTGGAGATACGAAGTAAATAAGCTGTTAGTTAATACGATTATCACAGTCAGTGCAGGCACAAACGTTGACTAGACCCAGAATAGCTCAAGAACATATAATACACTTGGCGTCAGAAGTTAGACGAATCGATTTCTCGGTGGGAAGTGGTCCGCTGTGTCCAGCTATTCTAGTCACTTGGCAGAACCTCCGTCCACGTAATAGGCTGCACAAACTTTACGCTCCCCGCGTCCACGCAAACAGCCCCAGCGCTCGAATGAATCTGGACGCAGGCCAACGGCATGTGTCGGCTCTGCAACGCCTGTCAGCCCGCGCACACCCTCAACGGCACGGGAGGCTTCCGGCACCGCTACAGCCTATGTCTGTGCGGTAAACACACCAACGACACATGAAGGGTCCTATCTATAATTAGGTAAGCACTTATAGCGACCCCGATGATAGCAGGACTGGCAAAATATTCGAGAAAGGAAAAGACTAAGGTGGTAGTGCGTCACGTACAGTATATCGTAAAGCGGCCTGTAACGATTCCATAATTTTCCGGACGAGCATCTTGAATGCACAAACCAAAAACAATGGAATACTCTGCCGGAGCACCAGCAATAATCAGAGCTATAGCGAGACCTCCACTGTAACGTAATGCCGAATGGTGGCTATGGCAAACCTATAATTTTCGTGCTAATTGGGTAGTGTTGCATTACAAAAGGCCTCGTTTAGGGGAGAAGCATTTATTAAGACTGCACAATTTATAAGAAAGCTTCCACATTTCGAAAGCTTAATACTGAATAACAATGATTTTAAAATACGCAGACGTGTCTGTTGTACACTCGTTATTTTTTCTGAAAAATCTGCATTTGAGTTCAATCGAAATTTAAACGTTAACGATTACAAAGACACAAAAGCACAGATCAAGGAAGAGACAATATCGTGTGACATGCGATTGTGACCCACAGTTTAACAGGAGTCACAAAGAAGCTATATTTTGCAAGAGCAAATATTCGCATGAAACGTAAGTTAACACACGCAGTATTTACGCAGTCATATCTTCCAAAATATAAGTTGGTCAACTTGTTCTTCTGCGCTCTTCTCTGATTCATCATCGAACCGAAAATCTGTTTCAGTAAAGTGATTAAAACACAGCGGTATTTTACAGCTCGTGGCAAAGATGTGGATAGTACTATCACTGTGGTTTTGGATATTAGACCATTGCAGTCCGGGCACAATATAAATGATATGGCATGTCCACAGGTCGCCGCTGTCAAGTCTACGTACTGTTCCATTCCGCTGTGGTTTAACGATTTCACTGAAACTCCACGTTTTCACTTCGATGACGGATAAGGGCAGTAACTTATATTTTCGGAAATATCGTTCTTCATGTAAGTGAAAAGTGTTGACATCTATACATATTATAAACTGAAGTCTCCCAATGCATTTTTCTGCCTGTATGTGAAAGCTAATTTCAGGAATTACTGTAAAAATTTTGATACTATCTTCACTAATAGATAGACTGATTCACGAGGAACGTTTGTGTAAATAATTGATCAATATTTCGTGCAAATTATCCGAGATGTGATGAATTAACGTCCCTAGCTAATTCTGTCTGTATGCGAAAGCTGAGCTCAGAACTAATGTAGGGACTTTAAGGACTTTAGTACGGTATTCAGCAGTATATAAATTTGTGTATGTAATTAGTTACCCCTACACTAGACAAGTAGCCCAGCGCTAGGTACTGAGTGCTACCCGCGCGAACCAGGGACAGGTTCCTAGTCGAATACAAGTTTAAGTGTTAGAATGTCTTTCCTGAGGGTATTTGTATGGCGTGTGGTCTTTTACGGAAGTGAGACGTGGACGATGAGCAGTTTAGACATGATGATAATGAAAGCTTTCGAAATGTGGTGCTACAGAAGAATATTGAAAATTAGTTGGCTAGTGTGGTGTCACCGCCAGACACCACACTTGCTAGGTGGTAGCCTTTAAATCGGCCGCGGTCCATTAGTATACGTCGGACCCGCGTGTCGCCACTGTCAGTGATCGCAGACCGAGCGCCGCCACACGGCAGGTCTAGAGAGACTTCCTAGCACTCGCCCGAGTTGTACAGCCGACGTTGCTAGGAAAGGTTCACTGAGAATTACGCTCTCATTTGCCGACATAGTTAGCATAGCCTTCAGCTAAGTCAATTGCTACGACCTAGCAAGACGCCATTTATCCTTTGCTATGTATCTAATGAAGCATGTACAGTAACAAGACCAATGTTCACCAATTGTGGATTAAAGTTAAGTATTCCAGCAGCTACGTACTTTTCTTTATAGCATTCATTACGTATCCTGTTTCAGACCTCACGCCATCCTGCGTGAGCTTATAGCGTGCATTTCGGCCTCCTCAAACAACACGGTGTTGGCACGTCTGCCGACACTTCAGCTAGAGTGAATAACTTATGAAGAGGTACTAAAGTGAATTGGGCGAAACATAAATTTGCGACACAGCTTGACCAAAAGGAGGGAGAATTGATAAGAAACATCCGGAGGCATCAACGAAATGTCAGTTTGGTGATGGAATGTAGTATTTGATAGGCGGGAGGGGAGATTGTTGAGGGACACAAGGCTTGCGCAAGTTTGAATAGCGTGGAGAGCTGCATCAGGCGCGTCTCCGGACTTAAGACCGCAACAACAACAAAAAGGGCTGCATGTTTTAACATACATCGTTAAAGCAAGTTGTAGGTTTTCAGCAAATAATACCTCTTTAATAACTCTTGCGAATCAGCTGGTCGCAATTGTCTGTTACACGTTATTATTTCTTTAGCGAACAGTGCAACTGTGGTCGCTAGATTCGTTAACCATGAAACAAAGGTTTAACACAAATAAAAGGCTTTGCAGGTAAATTACCTTGATGGCTGTAAAAGTTGTCTGTTCATTCGCACTTTCATTTCTTGCCATATTTTGTTGTTTAGATATCGCGAAATTTATCTTTGCTTTACTTTACGTATATCGACTATGATCAGTTTCGATTGATCGATACAAGTTATTTGCATGTTCGCTGTATCGACTTCACATATTTTGAGGATCAGTTTTTTGTCGACTGAGGGAAAGCTTTTGCGGGTGGAAAACGACTGGTTTGAAAGAAGATTCGCCATCCCAGTTCGGTTTTGTTCCGGGTTCGTGCAGCCGTGTTTGGAGACAAGCCTGCCTTTGTCTGTTGGTGATGTGTGGTTGTGTGGATTAAAGTGGTTAGGTTGTTTGGCATTGCTTGTCGCTATTAATCCGCGGGTAGTAATGGGGCAGTGTGGTTTCGCGCAATGAAATGGAAACTTGTAGGTTGTTCTTATTTCATGGATTGGCAGCATGGAAGATGGTTATAGCGCATTATACTATCTTTTCACTTCGTCGTGCTGCAAATTCGATGTCGTCACACACTCATGGATTGTGAAATGGTTTTTGCTTTGTCCGGAATCGTTAACTAGGAATGTATGTTCCGATTACTTATCATTAGTGTGACTTTTGCACCTTTTGCTTTGAGTACCCATGTCGGCTTGTAAGTCACTGATCTGTGTTTAGAACAAGATATGGGATTATCAATCTACTTCTTACAGAATCAACTTCTACGTCACTCTTTGTTATAGATGTATCACACTGTGTCACGTTGCTTTCTTTGCCTGCTGTAAGATTCCAGGTACAGACAAAGAAGGTCGATGCATTCCGTTTCGACGACTGCTCATTATTACATATCGTGCGTATTAGTCACGCGCATTACTATGATGTTACATAAAGATACTGTTTAGGATTTTTATGTTTACTGAGAAGGCTTACAGATTCTTTACACTCAGGTTCGATGCTTACAAAACATAGGAGACATCCCAACTGCAGAGCTTGAAGCTATTAGCAGAAAGCTGTCACTTGTTCAATTTGATTCACTGCATTCACGAATCAGTACTCACCGTGTAATATTCAAATACTAGCCATACAGACCATGTAGGTGTGTGTGTGCGGGGGGGGGGGGGGGGGGGGAGGGGGGGGGGATGGGCGCGTGAGACAGACAGCGTTTCTAGTTTCCAAACTATTTTTGGGAGAATAAGAATTATACTTTTTGCGTAGCTTGGAGGTTTCATGACGGAACCAACGCTACTTATGGGAGCAGTCGTTGCTTTTTATCACAACACAAGTCTTTCCTATGGTATAGCAGACACGTCTGCGTATTTCACGATCACTTTTATTTGATACTGACCGTCCAAGATGAGGTACCCGCTCGTCAGCCAGCTGTTAAGGAAACTATTCTTTTGCTGGCAAAAGAATGTAATGGAAAGATGGAAAGACAGTTGTTGGTATCAGACGCCAAACACACGTTCTCGCATGTTTGACTAACAGCGGTGTGGATGTCCAATATGAGTGATAAGCCTCGATTCCCAGCTGGCGGGTCCACCAGCAAAGTGTAGCCGCGCCGCAAGAACTGCTCGGCGGTTCGCTTGCTAATAGCGAGATGAGCGCCGTAATTGGTCGTCCATTCCTGCTCAGTGTTCGCCGGTCCTCGGATCAAATTCGCGCTGGAATGCCGCCGGGTCACTGGCGTCCAACAATCAGCGGAAGTGCCTCTTTTTTACATTCCGCATGGCGGCTGTTCTGATTGAGAACCGGACACGAGCTGGCAGCTGCCAAATTAGTGACGAGTTCGATGGGAAACGTGAGACATTTGAGAATACTAATGCGGATCTACAATGCAGTCGCAACTGTTTTCGCCGGGGTAGATGGCACCGCACCAAGTCACTCCAGAGAAATGACTCCTTAGCGATCACATGCTTGATCACTTTCTGCCAATACCGCCGTCACTACATAAGACTCTGTACTGTCTACTGAGTCAAAAAAAAAGAAGAAAAGAAAAAAAGCCACTTCCCTACGCATGTGAACTCGTCCCGTAACTCATTTTGATAGGGAAAGACTTCGCATACGATTTAGTAGTATGAGCTCGCGGCATTTCATCAGCTTAAAATCAGATTGAACACTGGAAAGAAACTGCGGAGAAAGCCGGTCTATGTACATCTTTCGGAGAGACAGAGTACCTCACGAGCAACACAGAAGTACCAAAATTTATGAAGATGAAATATGGCAAAATTAAACGGATTCCACAACTTAAATATCGCAGTGAAATCATTCATGATAATGGCATCGAAACAAAACGAATGAAATTAGATACCACAAGATGAAAACTGCCTATTGACAAGTCGAAAATGGCGAAAACACGAAATGCGTATCCAATCACACAAAAAGAAGGCATTATAATCCGGTAATCAAACCAGAATGTCTCTTTGGATCAAAAACACTTATTTTGAACAGGAAAACAGAACAATGAAAAAACCAGAATGTCTCTTTGGATCAAAAACACTTATTTTGAACAGGAAAACAGAACAATGAAAAAACTGAGAAAAGGAACGCAAAATCGTAAGAAAAACTTACGAACAATACCGACTCAGAAGCAATCAGCAATTCAAATAATACAAAAATATCCATAGTGACATTAGAAAACGGAGGTTAAGATCCTATGGACATACAAGAATGAACCCCGACAGACTTATAAGACAAAGAGTCAATTTTGTTATGAGCAAAGCCAATACCGACACTGTGAAATTGATCGGCGAGATCAAAAACGACTGTAAACTGGCCAAAATTACTAGAGAAGATGTCCAAAACTGTGAAATCTGCAGGTTTAAAATTCTTAAATGGCAAGATGAACACGAGAAAAAAGCAAAGAAGACTGGAACAACATCGTCTGAAGATACAAAGGAAGTCCACAGGAAGAGAATGAAAGAAATATTTCTTTGGGTACAAAAGGAGGCTACTGCCCACTTCTAAGTACTCTGCGTAGTCCTAATGGGCTTCTTCCCAAATAAAATAAAATATCATTTTAAAATAATATAGTGACATTCACAATCTCACCTTAAACAAAAAAAATGCATCCCTCATTTCATCAACGTTTCCTATGTTGTTTCCCAATAAACCATCCTCAAATAATGCTTTTCGAAAAAATAAAAAAAATTTCCCTCACAGGTGAAGTTCATCCGGTCTTTCCTATAAGTGAGCAATTTTAGGTAATGACATTAATTTTCTTGGCAGCATATTCGTATTTATTGATTAATTCTCTAATTGTGTAATTTTATTCCACGGCCCAGTGAAAACAGTCCATTATTTTCGAAGGCAGTGTGCGCAAAAACGTTATGTACTTCCTACATCTGTATCACCGCTTATAATAAAAAAAATCTGTAACATTCAGAATTAAAGTTTGCTGACATCATACAACGTTCATTACAAAAAAAAAAAAATTGTTGATGCATTCGCTAACGAGCATTTGCTGTTCTGGTTTTCCAATCGTGTCACTTCCGCTTCATAATCACACGTCCATTGTAAACTTCCTTGTAATCATCTTAGCATTTCATGAGAATATGAGAATATCGGCGTCACGTTGATAAACAGCGAACCGAAATTCAAATTTCACATGAGGGGTGGACGATTTTTCATTTACGAACTTCCCGGACTGAATACTATTTCATTTGTTCTTTCGTCATTCTCGAAAAAGGAAGAACAATTGTTCTTCGAACTCAGTGGTTGAGGCCTAACTACGCAAGCTATCAAACGTTTGACTCTATCGGTACTCGCATCGCTTTGGAAATGTAATCGGTGAACGATAATGGCATTAAGTTCCTAACCAAGTAATGTACGTGATTAGTGTCATTTAAGAAATCCATTTGATGATGGCTGTACATTTCGTAAAGCGATGTTGGCTGCGAATCATAATGTATTTGTCTGAGTTAATTAAGAGAGGGTGTAACTGTCTGCCAGGTACTAAGTGTGATTTGTAAAGTATCTATGTAGATATAAAAATGTCAGTCACCATCTTTAGTTGCCATTCAAGCTTCTATCCCAGCGTCTGCAAGTAAACGCAATACGAATACCAAAATCTGGCAGTGTATGAAAAAGATAAAGATATATTCAGATGACGTTATGTTAGTACAATTAAGACGTTTAGAAGGCTAGATGTGATATTAGATGCAGTAACGACGGTGGATAAGAAACATAAAAGAAACTCAGATTTAAACTTAGTAGCGCTGAAAGATACAAACAAATGTAATTTAACAACATTTTTTCATAGTCACACTTTTAAAAGGTATCAAAATTTGGATAAGAGCAAATGAAAATACATTACAGGGAACTGAAATGGAATTTATTAGAAGAGTAATGGATGTGCGATACCGTACTAAACTGCATCAGAAATGACGCAATCCCAGAACAGCTAATGTTCTTCGCCGAGATTAATAAAATGGATTGTGGACTACTACGACATCAACATCGTTAGTGAATAAAGGATCATGTTTTATTTTCATTGCTCTCGCATCCTGTACAAAAGGTAAAATAAGTGTGCGAACACCTGCGACAAGACAGACCACGGGTCAGAAACGGTTGGAGTGCTCATCTATAAAGAAAGTGAATGAATCGTGATTTTATAAATAAATGGTTGGCATAATATATTAATGTATTGCAATTGATATCAACTAAAATTCGATTATTTGACGTTCCTGTTCTATTGAAACGTATTTATTTTCACCGCCGGTTATGAAAATAACTGGAACTTCCACTTAGAGAAATTGATAACAATAATTGCGGACACACTACGTCCGAGATGAGAGCATGTTCGACAAAATGGTTGCAATAAGACACATGGTAGAATTTTACACCATGATGTTTCAAGATATGGTTCTGTTGGAGGTGGTACACAGCGGACATTTTTGAACTGGTCATTTGGATAGCAACAGGGAACTAAAACGAAAATACTGTCTTACGTTAAATCCTATGTACGTTGTTGACACATGTTATCATTTATTCAAAGAACTGCTGGAAATGAGCATTCCCATCAGTGGTCAAAATATCCCGAGCAGCCAGGAGCATATGGAAACGTAATCATCTAAGTTTGGTACGTGACATTGTGTCACGAAACAACATGTCGCATAACAAGAAGAAAATCATAATTATTTTATCTATGGGAAAGAAGTCCGATGCTTCTTGACAGAGCATAGGGGAACGATGCGCACCGCCGTACTAGGCAAGGTCCTAATGGAAGCGATTTGCCATTGCCTTCCTCCGACCGTAATAGGGATGAATGATGATGATGAAAACGACATAACAATACCCAGTCATCTCGGGGCAGGTGAAAATCCCTGACCCCGTGCTCGGGAAGCAAGAACGCTACCGCGAGACCACGAGCGGCGGACTTCACTCTGTTTATAAAGGATAATATTATGAAGACTGCGACTGACTATTGAATATAAATAAAATTGTATTGTTTATTAGTTACTGATTTGTTGCAGCATCGAAACTCTTTTATACACAACAAATTGCTGATTGAGGCATTAATCTTTTATTTATATAAAAAGAGAAGCGTTGCAGGTGCATAAAAACGTATCTATTGTCACTTCTTGTTGTGAATGTATATACGTTCCTGTAGAACTGGACCTGCCATTTAATGATATTACCACAGTTGGACATACCTGATGCTACACGAGGGGCTGAGCGGTTCTAGGCTCTACAGTCCGGAACCGCGCGACCGCTACGGTCGCAGGTTCGAATCCTGCCTCGGGCATGGATGTGTGTAACGTCCTTAGGTTAGTTAGTTTTAAGTAGTTCTGAGTTCTAGGGGACTGATGACCTCAGAAGTTAAGTCCCATAGTGCTGAGAGCCATTTGAACCATTCCACAAGAGTAAAGCCTTTGGCAAAATAACAAAAATCATAAAATGTTCTCTATAAAATCCGTAATAGGTTGGTGCACCATAGTTCTCCATTGGGTACAGGTTGGAGGTGCCGTTCGTGGGCTATTCTTTAGGCCAATTTGAGATGGAGGGAATAGAAAATACTGTTTAACGTGGAATACGAACAATGTTGGTTTTTTTGTTCAGTTTTACGAATCCGAACCAGTTTGTCTTATGTCCATTTTTACCATTTAATAACATGCGTTCCGTGGAATAGCAGAAACCTGCAGTAGGATCAGGAGGGTTCGTAATCTGAAACAGCGCCACGAAGCTACGCGTCGCAAGAACAAGAAGATAACGATAATTATTTCGTCCATAGCGGAGAGTATCATGAAGACTGTGTCTGATTATTAAATATAAACAAAAAAGTTTTCTGCGTCAGTCACTTGTTTACTATCGGAAGGCATAGTAGTACAATTAATCTATAACTTTCGTACAAAACTGTTTTAATGATATTTGTTTATACAGGAAGAGAAGCGTTAATTCAGCTGTCAGTGAAGAATTATTTTGTGAGGAGGGAGAATATACAGATTTCTTCTTTAACACCCGCACATGTTTCGGTGAACTGTTATTTTATTTTCTGTCGTATAACAGGTAAAATTTTGTCATGATAGTAAATACAGCTTTGGGGTTAAGGTCAGTATATTCGTTATGTGTTAACTACACATATACCTTAACTGTCAGCCGGCAGCGGTGGCTGAGCGGTTCTAGGCGCTTCAGTTCGTAACCGCGCTGCTGCTACGGTCGCAGGTTCGAATCCTGCCTCGGACATGACTGTGTGTGATATCATTAGGTTAGTTAGTTTTAAGTAGTTCTAAGTCTAGGGGACTGATGACCTCAGATGTTAAGTCCCTTAGCACTTAGAGCCATTTGAATCTTAACTGTCTGTACTGGCATTTATGTAGCTGTCTGCCGCCTCCAGTACAGCTTTATATTTCGGTGCCATTGTCATCTAAGGATGACAATCAGTACAGGTTATTAACGGTGCGAGGTGGCGCTGCACTTAGTACACTGAACTCATATTCGTAAAGACGACGGTTCAAACCCGCGTCCGGCCGTTGTGATTTAGGGTTTTGGTGATTTCCCTAAATCGCTGTAGGCGATTGCCGGCATGGTTCCTTTGAAAGGGCACGGCCGCCTTCCTTCCCTAATCCTATGGGACCGACGATCTAGCTGTGCGACCCCATCGCCCCAATCAACCAACAGGCTATTAAAGTAAACATTTAGTTAAGTTGTACGAGTATAATCCCAAAACAGTTATTGTCATGCCAAATTTTTACCTGTTATTCAAAAGAAAAGAAAATGAAGGCGCTACCGGTGTTCTAGCTTCACCGAAACAGGTATGCGTGCTAAGGAAAAAAAAAAAAAAATGTGTTTCCTCAAGGCAGGGCCAGCCGAAGTGGCCGTGCGGTTAAAGGCGCTGCAGTCTGGAACCGCAAGACCGCTACGGTCGCAGGTTCGAATCCTGCCTCGGGCATGGATGTTTGTGATGTCCTTAGGTTACTTAGGTTTAACTAGTTCTAAGTTCTAGGGGACTAATGACCTCAGCAGTTGAGTCCCATAGTGCTCAGAGCCATTTGAACCTCAAGGCAGGACCCTTTCTAAAAATGGTTCAGATGGCTCTGAGCACTATGGGACTTAACATCTGAGGTCATCAGTCCCCTAGAACTCAGAACTACTTAAACCTAACTAACCTAAGGACATCACACACATCCATGCTCGAGGCAGGATTCGAACTTGCGACCGTAGCGGTCGCGTGGTTCCAGACTGTAGCGCCTAGAACCGGTCGGCCACTCTACATCTACATCTACATCTACATTGATACTCCGCAAGCCACCCAACGGTGTGTGGCGGAGGGCACTTTACGTGCCACTGTCATTACCTCCCTTTCCTGTTCCAGTCGCGTATGGTTCGCGGGAAGAACGACTGTCTGAAAGCCTCCGTGCGCGCTCTAATCTCTCTAATTTTACATTCGTGATCTCCTCGGGAAGTATAAGTAGGGGGAAGCAATATATTCGATACCTCATCCAGAAACGCACCCTCTCGAAACCTGGCGAGCAAGCTACACCGCGATGCAGAGCGCCTCTCTTGCAGAGTCTGCCACTTGAGTTTATTAAACATCTCCGTAACGCTATCACGGTTACCAAATAACCCAGTGACGAAACGCGCCGCTCTTCTTTGGATCTTCTCTATCTCCTCCGTCAACCCGACCTGGTACGGATCCCACACTGATGAGCAATACTCAAGTATAGGTCGAACGAGTGTTTTGTAAGCCACCTCCTTTGTTGATGGACTACATTTTCTAAGCACTCTCCCAATGAATCTCAACCTGGTACCCGCCTTACCAACAATTAGTTTTATATGATCATTCCACTTCAAATCGTTCCGTACGCATACTCCCAGATATTTTACAGAAGTAACTGCTACCAGTGTTTGTTCCGCTATCACATAATCATACAATAAAGGATCCTTCTTTCTATGTATTCGCAATACATTACATTTGTCTATGTTAAGGGTCAGTTGCCACTCCCTGCACCAAGTGCCTATCCGCTGCAGATCTTCCTGTATTTCGCTACAATTTTCTAATGCAGCAACTTCTCTGTATACTACAGCATCATCCGCGAAAAGCCGCATGGAACTTCCGACACTATCTACTAAGTCATTTATATATATTGTGAAAAGCAATGGTCCCATAACACTCCCCTGTGGCACGCCAGAGGTTACTTTAACGTCTGTAGACGTCTCTCCATTGATAACAACATGCTGTGTTCTGTTTGCTAAAAACTCTTCAATCCAGCCACACAGCTGGTCTGATATTCCGTAGGCTCTTACTTTGTTTATCAGGCGACAGTGCGGAACTGTATCGAACGCCTTCCGGAAGTCAAGAAAAATAGCATCTACCTGGGAGCCTGTATCTAATATTTTCTGGGTCTCATGAACAAATAAGGCGAGTTGGGTCTCACACGATCGCTGTTTCCGGAATCCATGTTGATTCCTACATAGTAGATTCTGGGTTTCCAGAAATGACATGATACGCGAGCAAAAAACATGTTCTAAAATTCTACAAGAGATCGACGTAAGAGATATAGGTCTATAGTTTTGCGCATCTGCTCGACGACCCTTCTTGAAGACTGGGACTATCTGTGCTCTTTTCCAATCATTTGGAACCCTCCGTTCCTCTAGAGACTTGCGGTACACGGCTGTTAGAAGGGGGGCTAGTTCTTTCGCGTACTCTGTGTAGAATCGAATTGGTATCCCGTCAGGTCCAGTGGACTTTCCTCTATTGAGTGATTCCAGTTGCTTTTCTATTCCTTGGACACTTATTTCGATGTCAGCCATTTTTTCGTTTGTGCGAGGATTTAGAGAAGGAACTGCAGTGCGGTCTTCCTCTGTGAAACAGCTTTGGAAAAAGGTGTTTAGTATTTCAGCTTTACGCGAGTCATCCTCTGTTTCAATGCCATCATCATCCCGTAGTGTCTGGATATGCTGTTTCGAGCCACTTACTGATTTAACGTAAGACCACTCTGGCCGGAGGACCCTTTCTAAAAAGACATATTTAAGTTGCAGTAAGTATGGATAAGGGTTTTATTCTTGGAGGCGATTACTCCCTTAAGTAGTAAGTGGTGGGGGCAAGGAGGTGAGGAGGAGACTACCGATCAGATTGGTGGTGTAACGCAGACATATAAGTTTGTAGTCTGATTTGCCGCGACGTTACAGGAGCAGTGAGAAGCATGCATTTGGACACGAATGATACGTTGTTTCGTGGGGAAGTAGAACGACAAGACGGCTTTGAGTAAAGGCGGTGAATGCCTCCTGGTTCGGGTGCATTTACAGCCGCGGCGGGCCGCGGCAGATGGCGGCACGCCGCACACACGGCGACACGGGCGATACGATTAGCAGCTAGGCGCGGGCGGCGCGGTGCGGTGCAGATTACAAGAAAATTAACTGTCCGGCAGCGACCTGTCCGGGCGAGCTGGGGGCAGACTACGGATATTAAAGCGGGGGCGGCTGCCGTCACCGGCGGCTAATCCCGGCAAGCCCGCCGAGACCCAAGTTGCGCTGACGGCCTTATCGGCGGCGGCGGCGGCGCCGGCGCCCGCTATTCCGGCGTCTTGGAGGCCGCCGCGACGCGCCGCGCTGCGCCGGTACTTTGGAAACTAATTATTCTGAGCGAGTGAGCTTCTTAATAAGATAGCGCTTGACGCGCCGGCAGCCGGGGAGAGGCGAGAGGCGGTTGCCGGGGGATGATGGATGGAGGCTGCGCCGCCTCTCGCACCCCCCGGCCCTGCCCGCCTGCCACCTCTCATCCCTACTCTTCTAAAATATTACCTGCGCCCGGTAATAACACGGGGGAAAATTGATCAATCGGCCAAGTCCGCTGCGCCGAGGGGAGGTACTGTACCCGTGGCCGCGCGGCCCCGATTCGTCAGTCGGTTCCCACAGGAAGAAGGGAGGGGGACAAACGAGCCCTCCCTGTGAAACCGGTGCCTTACCACCGACTGCTGTTCCAGCTGCCTGGCCTCGTATATTTACGACATTGCCACAAACAGCCTTTTACAAAGGACTCGTGCTCAGCTGTAACGGGGCGGGGTCTAAATGCGTAGGGGCGAGCATCTGCAGTCTTGCAGCACTAATTTCGGTGATTGTATAGCTACGCAAACTCAACCATTCACGATTATTTCGAAGCACACCGCATAACTAAGGAGGTGGACAGTGCGCTGTGTAGCTCATATTCACGGTGAACGAATGAGTGAAGACGAGAACTGGGTAGTACATTTTCTCGTAACTCGACTAACAGGCGGCAAAGCAGAGGAATCGTCGGCTTCGCAGTTAGTCTGTTGACATGCTCGGTACATGCTGTAGAAAAAGACTGTTTCGGCTCACATTTCTTCCGATAATTAATAACTGACATTTTATAAATCCTGCGTTTCTGCTTCACTCAGAGCGTAATGTCAGCGCTGAGTTTAGATTCTTTGGCCTTGCTAGTTTCTCCGCTAATGTTTCCTTCAAGTTTACTGACGTGACGCTTAATATTCATTTTACTCTCACCGTTTCTCCTTCTCTGCATATTTCTTAGAAATATCTGTCCGAACGCCGGCCGGTGTGGCCGAGCGGTTCTAGGCGCTTCAGTCTCGAACCGCGCGACCGCTACAGTCGCAGGTTCGAATCCTGCCTCGGGCATGAATGTGTGTGTTTCAGTACTTCTAAGGGGACTGATGACCTCAGATGTTAACTCCCATAGTGCTCAGAGCCAATTTCTGTCCTAATTTCCGATTTTCAGTATTTTGCAGTACTTTCCAGAAGTGTTATATTTGATGCCATGTTTAATATTGCTTTGGTCACAAGGCTATTATAATAGCTGCCAATCAGAACTGTTGCTACCGCATGGCTCACTACGACTGGAGAAAATTCTGTTACAATTCTAATGTATATTAACTCACGCCTTACCAAATTATCTTCAATTCTGTGGACTACTGTGGAATACCTTCGGTGGTATGCGGTTCATAACTAAAAGGAATATGGCTGCCAGTGTGTTGCTCAGCAGTTCCTGAAGTGTTGTAGCAGCAGTAAAACAAATAACTGGATAGCAGTGGTGGCTATGGTGAGCGACAGTGATTGGGGTGCCTCGCTGATGTTTTAGTATAACTACCTGTGGAGTAAGTTAACACTGAGATGTAGTCTTAAACTGTATTTCATTATGTAATTTTCTGGAAATTAATTCAGTATGTCAGTAGCATTTGAAAACTGTCAACTACAATTTGATCGCATTCTGCTTTACAAAGATGATTTATCTACCGTCATATAACGCCTCAACACGTGTCATACAGTCGTTTTTTCACGCTAACGAGCAGACTGAATATATAAATTGTAGCAACATGAAAATTACAGAATCAAATAAACATTGTCACGAGATTTCATGGATAATTTACTCCACGGATTGATAATGTCATGTTATGAGCAATATTTCGGCGACCCATTAGACAGTGAAATGTATATACACACCTCATAACTGTTTTCATATTTTCTGACGGTATACACGAAAACAGAAACAGTTAAGGGTTGAGTTTCCAGTAAAGTTAAATGGAACCAACAGATTCACAGCACAACGTTGTTAAAGTCATTGTCGAACTTCATTTTCTTATTTGAGGAACTACAACAATAGTAATAGCTCATTAGTTTCATTTCAATGACCACAATCAAGGCGCTGTACCGCTGTACCGTCACTGTAACGCAGCCACTGAGCGGCTTATTAATATCTTACGGGTATATCTTACATAATGCCAAGTCAGTTTAGCAACATTGTTTATTGGTACAAGCCAGAGGGAACGGAATTTTTCAGCGCAGGTACTAGCGTGTCAGGCGCAGCGTTTATCAGGAAAGGGTAGAAGGAGAGAATTAGTAGTTACAAATTACGAGAATGTAGTTTTATTACCCAGACATGAATACTAAAAGGACATTTTGTTATGTGTTACCTGTACCCGAATTTTATGTAAGCATTGATTTTTGTGTGGACTGCATCTATCTACTGACAAGCGAAGGCCGCACTGCGCTTTAAAAAGAATTGCGTCGGAGAGCAAGTTACAAGTGAGTGGGGAGTCGCCCGCGCAGACGGGCCTATTCCCATCGCCGACAGAGACGCTCCTTGCTCTCACAGGCGACATTATTTTCTCACGCGTGTTCTTATTTGTTAAATTAATCCGCCGCTTGCCGCAGCTGACGACGATAAATCTGGCGCTTAATTGGCTGGCCGTAATTCTCTTGCTTAATCAACTCTGGAATGACCGTGTAAATCATCTCCGCCGGCGAACACAAAAGCCCGCGTGTAAATTTCCGCCCGCGGCCGCTGTCCGCCTCGCGCAAACGGCGACGTCTCCCGGCGCGGCCGGTCGTGTGCGAACCACTGCGGCCTGCAGCTCGGGCAGCTCGGCGTGTATCGCACCGCGCGGCAAAGGACCGGTTGCTGCGGCCGCTCGGCAGGAACGTGTTCGTTTCGTCAGCAGCCCGCAAATTATCGCACTTCCTGCTACACCGGTTCTCCCCGAAACACGAGCTTCAAATTCGTTACACGGCTTGAAAATAAAAGCAGTTTCGTGGTACAACGTATAGTTTTTGGAGTCATCTAAGCGAGGATGTAACATTAAAAACAGATTCACAGGAAATGTCGCGCCAGTCGGATTTCACAGCGTCTTTTCTTCCACTGTAATTTTCGTGTCTGCAGCGTTAACGTTTTGTGATAATCAATTAGGTCCTCATTTTCGATACAGAGAGAGAAAATCTCGTATAGCGCACGGAAAGAATGAACAACTATATCTTTCCGTACGAGCTCTGATTTCCCTTATTTTATCGTGGTGATCGTTCCGCCCTGTGTAGGTCGGTGTCAAAAAAATATTTTCACATTCGGACGAGAAAGTTGGTGATTGGAATTTCGTGAGAAGATTCCGTCGCAACGAAAAACGCCTTTCTTTTAATGGTTTCCAGCCCAAATCCTGTATTATTTCTGTGACACTGTCTCCCATATTTCGCGATAATAAAATACGTGCTGCCTTTCTTTGAACTTTTTCGATGTACTCCGTCAGTACTACCTGGTAAGGATCCCACACCGCGCAGAAGTATTCTAAAACAGGACGGACAAGCGTAGTGTAGGCAGTCTCCTTAGTAGGTCTGTTACATTTTCTAAGGATCCTGCCAATAAAACGCAGCCCTTTGTTAGCCTTCCCCACAACATTTTCTATGTGTTCTTTCCAATTAAAGAAGTTCATAATTGTAATACCTAGGTATTTAGTTGAATTTACGTCTTTTACATTAGACTAATTTACCGTGTAACCGAACTTTAACGAGTTCCTTTTAGCACTCATGCGGATGACCTCACACTTTTCGTTATTTAGGGTCAACTGCCACTTTTCGCACCATTCAGATATTTTTTCTAAATCGTTTTGCAGTTTGTTTTGGTCTTCTGATGACTTTATTAGACGATAAACGACAGCGTCATCTGCAAACAACCGAAGACCGCTGCTCGGATTGTCTCCCAAATCGTTTATATAGACAAGGAACAGTAAAGGGCCTATAACACTACCGTGGGGAACGCCTGAAATCACTTCTGTTTTAGTCGATGACTTTCCGTCAGTTACTACGAACTGCGACCTCTCTGACAGGAAATCGCAAATCCAGTCACATAACTGAGACGATATTCCATAAGCACGCAATTTTACTACGTTCTGCTTGTGTGGTACAGTCTCAAAAGCCTTACGGAAATCCAGGAATACTGAATCGATCTGAAATCCCTTGTTAATAGCACACGGCTGTGCTACTTTATTTTTATTAAAGACGATCGATTCCGTTCTTGAATCTGGCCATCTTCGAGCATTCAGCACGCACTGTGCAACTGCAGTGCCCAATAAATATCTTTAAAGTGTTCTATTCTTAATACAGCCGTATTAAAAATGGAACTGTATTGAGAATGTAAATGTCTTAAGAACGGAACTGCATTAATAATGGAACGTTTCACTCCTTTCACTGGGCATTCAATAGTGCAATGCGCAGGTGAAAATCTTTTTGGGACCCGAATATTGTCAGATTCATGACCGAAATCGATTGTCTTTATTAAAAATAAAGTAGCACAGCGGTGTATTATAATTAAGTTAAAATGAACAGTCAAGATCACGGTAACATTTATTTATTTACCGGTTTCAGCTTATGTAAAAGCCGTCTTCCGAATTTTTGGCCCCCTATAGCTGGTGGGTGTCTTGAAAGGAGGATATAAGACCAACACCAACAAAAGCAAAACGAGTATAATAAAATGTAGTCGAATTAAATCGGGTGATGCTGAGGGAATTAGATTAGGAAATGAGACGCTTAAAGTAGTAAAGGAGTTTTGCTATTTCGGAAGCAAAATAACTGATGATGGTCGAAGTAGACAGGAATAAAATATAGACTGGCAATGGCAAGGAAAGCGTTTCTGAGGAAGAGAAATTTGTTAACATCGAGTATACATTTAAGTGTCAGGAAGTTCTCTCTGAAAATATTTGTATGGAGAGTAGCCATGTATGATAATGAAACGTGGACGATAAATAGTTTAGACAAAAATGGAATAGAAGCTTTCGAAATGTGGTGCTACAGAAGGATGCTGAAGATTAGATGGGTACATCACGTAACTGATGAGGAGGTACTGAATAGAATTGGGGAGAAGAGAAATTTGTTGCACAACTTGACTAGAAGAAGGGATCGATTGGTAGGACATGTTCTGAGGCGTCAAGGGATGACCAATTTAATATTGGAGGGCAGCGTGGAGGGTAAAAATCGTAGAGGGAGACCAAAAGATGAATACACTGAGCAGATTCAGAAGGATGTAGGTTGCAGTAGGTACTGGGAGATGAAGAAGCTTGCACAGGATAGAGTAGCATGGAGAGCTGCATCAAACCAGTCTCTGGACTGAAGACCATAACAACAAAAATGGCTGGTGGTGGTGGCTGCACGAGACCTCGTACAGTGTACGATCGTGCTGTCACAAGACAATCGAGGAGCTGCTGCACAAGCCACAGGGCACCAAATATTCTGAAGGTGGCTTTTTCACAAGCCGAAAGCGGTAAATAAACAAATATTATTGCGATCTTGAATGTTCATTTTAACTTAAATATAGCGTGACGTCGCTGTTCTCCATAGACTACGTTGTCTAAATTTATGGACGTGTACTGTAAAATTCAATTTTTTTCCTTTTCCGTATCACTATGTATGTAATGCAAATTTAAGAGAAACAGTTAATTACACCAGGTAAGTTGAGCTACAAAGTGATTTGGGGAATGCAGGCACTCACAAACAAAACAGCTATGTCCTTATTCGTTCTCCTTGAATGTTTATCTTAAATTGCTGGCACTTTAAATACAAATACGGTAGATTTTTGGTGGCAATGAATACGTGGAATGAACAAACATATTCGCTGGTTTTCGCAATCAGCACTTTCATGCGGGCCCATATTAACACTCTGTCGCGTTACCTGACGTCTTATCTTCACTTTAGATTGGTCGACAGCTCGCTGCTTGTGTCTAGATCCATCGCGTGCGACGCCCTTCTCACTAAAACCCATATTCTAGCATTATAGCCATTCCGTACCCTTTTTCCTTCCCATAAACGTGGTTCTACGCTTCTCTGTTTCTTTAAGGCTCTGTTTTGTTCTGTGGTTCGGTGGCTCGGTGGAAAAGTGCCAAACACACCACCTCCAACATGAGCGTGCCTAGTGTGCAGTTGAAACCAACCTTTGGGTTGATAACTGATATACCTTTATCTGTTCCCTTCATCACTTTCCTCTTACCACTCGCACATCCTGTTCTTTGTATGTGGACGTCATAGCTCAAGCTACCTTTTTTTCTTAATTTCAGTATTTAGTTGTTTATAACTTTTGAAATTCAAAGTTTGTTTATTTTTGCCTGGTCACTCTATTAAACTCATCAAGTTCCGAACATACATATAAGCACCACATGTCTGCCTTAATCCATTGCTTAGCTGCAACAAATTTTTTGTACAGGCATCGCGTGAATCGGTACCGATATTATATTCGATACCACACATCTCTGATCACCGATGGCGCAAGCGAGCAAGCACACACGGTTAGATCATCTGCGGCCTCTTATTAGAATATGAATGACACTTGACGAGATGGCTTGCAAGATGTAAGATGTCACGAAACCAAGGGTGTCTAATTTCTGTCATATCTCTAAATTTGTCGGAACGTGAACTGGAACAACATTAAAAACTCTGCTTGTTAGAAGAGTAGAAAAATTGCTGTTTTTTCTGGGTTTAAACGTTCCCTTGGCGTAGAGATCGTTACAGGGCCGTAACAGACCCCTATACTGGAACGAACACAGATATTCGACTACAGCCATCTTGCCGAACCCATTCACTTGAAACCAAAGGAATCCTAAATAAAGTATCCTCAGAAAGTACCTTTACTTGATCCAAGTATGAATCACTGGACCATCATTCACTCTCTCGAAAAACTGTCACATTGTCTCTCGCTTTTTGTATCATCTCTGGTATATAATCAGCATGTCATTAATCTGTTTTACTTCGTATGTCTTTCTCTTCTATCATTCCTACCTTAGATTTTTACCAAATGATACTAACTTCAGTGCACTTCAGTTATTAATGTGGTTTGTTTAAAACTTAATACATTTTGATCTGTTTCATGTTGTCGAATGCCCTCCTTAGGTAGCATTGTAAAGGACCACAAATTACGTCCTGAAAGCTTCACAATGTCTACATCTACATCTACATCTGTATCTATGTCTATACCTCCGTAGTTTGCGTCTCAATGAAATCCTCAGAAAACTTGTGATGTTCACTCTACTGCCTGTATCACTGTAATGCAGTGACTGAGATTTACTTGGATGATTTTGTTTTGTTTAAGCAATCCTGTACAGCTTAAGTACATTTAAAGAATCCCATCGTTGAAGCCACTGTAAGCTGCAGTAATGTGCACTCGTTCACGGACAACCAGTTAATGTCAAGTGACCATCTTCACTTCACGGATTAACATTACATTAGGTTAAAGGAAGGTTCTTCGGAGTCAAACACATAATTACTACAGCAACTGACAATTACGTATTTGACGCCAAGAAACCTTCCTTAAACTTAATGCATTAGTAATGTTAATCCGTGACATAAAGATGGTCGCCCAACACGAACAGGTTTTCCGTGAATAAATACACTTTACAGCAGCTTACGGTGGTTTCAGTGAGTCGTTCTTTAAGTATTTAACTGGATGAAAATAAATCTTGAGGAAATGAACCGATAATGCAAACATTTTTACCTTCATGTTGTTGGAGAAGCTAAAGATTACAGTTTAACATCTTGCTAACAGCGATTGGTATCATGGAGTGTGGGCGGCTGACGCAGAACTGGCCCTTATTAATGAACAAGAGAGCTACACGTCACAGGAAATGTTGGAAACCATCATTTCGATAGGCCAATCGGTTACTGTCACATGTCTGCGCATTCACATTTCTCGCGCGTACTCTTTTCAGAGAACTTGGCTGTGTTCTTACGGTTGAGTGAGTGAGACGATCAGACGTATTTAGTGACAAATGGAATACTAAACAAAATTAGCTGACGGTGAAATAACGCGTATTCATTGTTGGGTGTTATACGAAGCACAATTCGCGGGAAGCGAGTGCGGAACTGCGTGCACAAGAGTTTAAGACTGTAAGTGCTATGACAAAACCTCCAGGAACATCTGCAATGCAAAAGTGAGTGTCAGGATGGGGCGGATCTGGCACTGCAGCAGATAAAAACTGTAACTACTCAAAAGAGTTCGAACACCAGACAACACTACTCTGGTGAAGGAAAGCCTAGAAGAAAGATCGACGAAATCTCAGTGCCGTTCATCTGTGAAAATGCAAATTATGAGATTGTCGTATGGAACCAGTAACAAAAAAGACCTGCAAGTATATCCTTAAAATTTACTGTTGTGCACGAGCTAAAGTGTCCAGACGAACTTTCACCTGTTGAGTTCTGGAGGTGGTATAAGAACTTTTGGATCCTCATTTCTCCAGATGTGCTAGTTTCAGCCTGTCAGGGTATATGAACTCACTCAACATGCGCCATTACCCGTCAGAAAATCCTCATCATTACTGTGAAGATCCGTTGCGTAATCTCAGTTTTGGTGTTTGGTGCGCAGTATCTGGTGTCCGCATCATGACACGTTTGTCTCACCAAACCTAAACGCTAACCGGTTTCTCCAGAAGCTGTTCGATCCACATGCGAATCAACTCACAGAAGGTGAAAGACTGTATGGACATTTTCAGCAAGACGGAGCAACAGCACGCACCGCAGATAATCTGTTCACGAGTGTACGACGTGTTCGGTGAGACGTGATAATGAGCAGAGGCCTTGTCTGCCTCCCTGTGACTTTTATCTGTCCGGAAAATTGAAGAATCAGGTGCATTCAAACAATCCTCACACTCTGTAAAAGCTACAGCAGAACGCTGCTCTCTATCAGGATCAACTGCTACACGTTTCTCGCGGCTTGATAAATCGAGCACAGCGCTGCATGACGTCAACAGTGGCCATTTTAGCGTCTTCTGTGATGTTCATTAACATAAGTTAAGCCCGAGTTAGACTTAATGTAAATAGTTTAAGGCCAGTTAAATTTTGCTAACCCTGGACATGGAGCGTTAATTCACTTAGTGGCGGACAGGATCACGTATTGACTGCCCCTTTATGAGAAGATCATCCTAGATTTCGTGTCGTGTGATTTAAGAAAGCGACAGTGAACGTGAACCAGGATACCCAAAACGCGATATCAGTTCCATAACAACGGCGCCACCTCGTTCTGTAATGTTTTATACAGTGAACCGGTATTAACAGGGGAAAAACTGTATCAGCTTCTCGCTCTTGTGTAAGTTTTGTTTCTTGGAATTAATTAACATTCTGCGGTTAGTGCCTCATTTGAATGAGAATATTGCCAGAAATACGCGACACCTCACATGTAGTGCATACATACATGTTCCCACGAGTAATGGTTGATCCTGTCGTCTTTTTAGAGCAATTACTCCCATCGCTGCCTTGTCGTAGAGTAGTACACTCACAAATATAGCAACAAAATCAATTACAGTGTGCTGCGCGGTATAACAGTGTCTGCAGTAGAAACCGATGCATCTTCTGCGACGCTCGTGAAGTGGGAAGAAAAAAGAAAACACTCACAATAAAGACAAAGAGAAATGTCGCCTTGTGAAGAGACAGAGGGTCCCGGGCGGGCCTGGGAAGGAAACAGCCATTCGTCAACAACACCATTACGCGGCGGCGGCTTTACGATCCGCCTTCCGCCGTTCTGCTAACAGTTTTCAGATTGCTTCGCGCCGTTAACCGCTGGAGATCGGCCGCGAAGCGCTGTTTACAGTAGCTGTTACTGCCGACCATTATCACCGGATATTATTTATCGTTATTGTCTCTGCCGCCGGCCCCAATGTGGCGCGGCCGTGAAATGCCACATGTGGCTAGGAGCTGGAATTCGGCGCTTTCGTTGCCTCCCCAATCTGCAGCCTGGGAGCGTTCTTCAGAGGAGTGCGATGCGTTGTTCCATTACCTTAAGGAAATACTTCCTCAGCACTGTTGTAAATAGCACAAGAAAAGTACACATCTTGCACAAGCCAAAACTAACAAGCTAAAAACAGCGATTTTTCAAAACAATTTTTGAAGCGTAGAGCTATCTGGGATATCTCTTGTCATCCATGTAATTTCTTAACGTTGTTATCATAGTTAAACAGCCTTTTGCCATTAGATAATGTTGGTATGCAAAATGTGCTAAGAGCAAAAAGTCGGTGAACGGAAAGTACACTGTTCTCGAAAATAAAAAAAAGCACTTACGTTTCAAAAGTCGTAGTAATCAAAATCAGTGATGAAGCTTCCTAACAGGATAATCCCAGTTTTAAAACATACCATTTTAGGCCAATTTACAATGGATATCCACGGGCCGTCAACACTTAGAAGGTAATACATATCGCCCATTGTCTTACGTTTTCGTTTCTTTCTAGTTGCTAATAACGTCAAAAACTGCATTTCTGCCCTTTATTGTTGCTACAAGTTTACTGAATAATACTTTAAGAAACTTCGATTTGTGATTTTATTCGTGAACACTGCATGATTTTTTGTCGTTCGTATATTTATCTTTCAGATGTTGGCTCTTTTTCGTCTGAGAACAGTCGTAAGAAATATCAAGTTGTCATACAAATGTCGCAATGTGTAAAAACGAGGCAAGTGATAAAATAAAAAAGCCAAACAACACAAAATCATAGAGACTGGTGTTGAAATATAAGTAACCGCGGCAGCAATACGCTAATTCAGATGTTAGCAACCAACGCCATTGTGGTATCAACGAAGAAACATTTCTCCAGGAAACCTTTGACGTCGGATGGCGTACCCTTCCGTCAACAGTCTGTGAATCACGCCGTTTGACGTACATTGTGGATTATTACCACGTGAAGTGGCGTGACGTACAGTGTGAATCGAGCCTTATTACACCCTCAAAAGTTCCTCTTAAATCACCCTGCACTCAGATAATATACTACGTGACCTTCTACTGTATATTCATATTTTTCCCCACAGTGATGACTGTTTCCTTAGAGGTAATTAAGTTGAAAAAATCAAAGTAAAGTAATTCGTATGACAAACTATAGAAATGTTTAGTGCACAATGGAACGGGAGCTTCTGGTAAAAGAAGCTCAAGGTAGTTTTAAAAATACGGGTCTCAAAGGTTATAGGTCAAGAACTAGGGAGAAAGAACTAGATACGTATCATTTGTAGAATTTGACTCCCAAGTGACAACCACTCTCACAAATTCTCATGGGTGATATACCTGTCTCCATTTGTTAACGCGAACCAGAACCGTAACACGGAATTTTTCTATGAAAAACATTCTACAATTACAATTCATTTTTATTATTTTCACATATACCTAGGGTACCAAATAATACATTTTTTGCTACGTTAGTTTACAATAAATTTTGCGCTACAATGGATTAAAATGACCTTTCCTCCTTCAGCTCAGCCTATTTCTTTTATTTCTTGCCCCCGATACCTCCGCGGTGAGAGAATCTCCAATGGCCCGTGCCAACTATTAACAATTCAGCATTTGCTCTAAACTTTGGCCTTCCAGTGAGTAGTCGGAATCGATTCCCTTCAAAACCAAGACGTTTCACCGCCTCTCTGTGCAGTACAACTTAGAATTCAGTTTCGATAAAAGCTTAAAGAATCATTTACGAATGTTCTTAAAAAACTGAAGTATGTAATAACGAGCTTCTGTTGCAAGTACTTTAACTCAGAAGATATTTTCAAGCTAGCGATAGCATTTAAGCTTTGGACGAAATACACTTCCGTATGTGCAGCTTCTCCCTTTTACTATTTTCCCATTGCCAATATTTTTCCTTGGATAGATACCTACCCTTCTTCCGCTTTCTTGTCAGTTTTTGGTGCGGAACCAGAGACACGCTATTTAGTGGAATGTTGAATGTGTTTGTAATCTTACAGCAACATAAGCGTCAGAGCGAGCCAATTCAAACAAAGAGTTAAAACAACCACTAAAACTCTAGCACCCACTTGTCGTTCTGCGAAGCAAAGGGTGATTGCGTGGTGATGTTACAAACTTTCAGGAATAATGGAAAGGGGTAAATGTATCCATTTGCGGTACTGGATCCTGATCCGGAAACTAACGAGTCGAAATATATAAACGGAAACGGTTCAGATACGTTTGACAGTGGAGTACATGTACCGATACTGTTGTTGATAAGATTATAGGATACGCAACTTTCACAGGTGGTACTACGGACCAAAACAAGATAATAAGTCTATTAAATCTGGGCTCTAAAATGCACACCTTAAGAGTTACGCGGACTTGTGCCGTAGAAGATATGTGTTTCACAGTAGCAAAGATGAACAAATACTCATAGCTGTTGTGTGCTTTAGGGTCCTTATTTAGTAGACTTTTTATGTTATTTTGCTCCATACTACCACCTCTGAAAGTTGCCTACCCTGCAGTCTTAGCAACACTGTTAGGGGAATCAGAACGATTTTCGTTCATAACTCTCAACTTCGTCTTTTGAGGGCCAGGTTCCCTTACCTCAGATTGATACATTTATCCTTCTCCATAATCTCTGAAAGTTTGTGATGTCATTACGGAATCACAACGTACATGTACCCCGTTTTCTACCTGAAGGGGGATTTGTGGACCCCTCCTCGACATTTTCTGAATTCGTGTCCGCCCGCTCATGTGCCTGTGATCAAGACCTGACAGCTGGCGCTCAATATTAGCTCAGCACGAGTCCCTCTGCAAGTCTAAATCCATCGAAGAGTTTTTTCAACCGTTTTCTTAAATTTTTTATGCTACCTGTCGGCTTCACAAGAACCACAGGACTACCCGACTCGCGTACACTGTTTACTCAAGCGCCAGGGGATGTTCGGCAGGGCGACACCGCAGTCGCTGGCTGACGGCTCGGCGCGGCGCCAGTGCGCCTACCTGTCCGTGTCTGCTTTTTGTGGCCGCCTGCTGCCCAAGAACTGGTCCGGCGCCACGGCAGCGCCGCGCCGCGGCTAAAAAACGAAGCGCGCCTCCCTGGGCCCGCTCCGGAGTGGCCTTTCGCGGCCTGAGTGATGGCACCCCGTCACGCGCCGTGACCACCGATCGCCTTTTGTTTGGCGGCCTCCCGGGCCCCCGCTGTCTTCACCCGTCCGTCTGCCTTAATTCCTGCTTTGTTTGCCGGAGACGAGGAGGCGTGTTACGCCGCCTAATCCGCCTTTGCTGCCGGATATTCATATTTTCTGGACAGTAATTAAACTTCAGGGAGGAAAAATAAAAAAAATTGAGGTTTGGGATGACACTATAACTCTGTCAGAGACGGCAAACGCGGTTGAACGGAATGGACAATGTATTGAAAAGAGTTTATAAGATGAACAACAACAAAAGTAAAACGAGGGTAATGGAATATAGTCGCATTAAATCATGCGGTTTTGAGGGAATTAGATTGGCAAATGAGACACTAAAAGTGGTTGATCAGTTTTGCTATTTGGCAGTAAAATAACAGACAGTGGCCAAAGTCGAGAGGATGCAAATTGCAGACTGGTAATAAAAACCAAGGCGTTTCTGAAAAAAAACTTTTACATTGAATATAAATTTTTTGGGAAAAGTATTCTGGTGGTTTCAGACTGGCTGGCCCTGAATCCTGACATGAAGCCAGTTAGTTAAAACGTCGACCTCGCTCCGGACTCCATCGTTCAACCACACTTCCGCCCGCAGCTCGTGGTCGTGCGATAGCGTTCTCGCTTCCCCCGCCCGGTTTCCCGGGTTCGATTCCCGGCGGGGTCAGGGATTTTCTCTGCCTCGTGATGGCTGGGTGTTGTGTGATGTCCTTAGGTTAGTTAGGTTTAAGTACTTCTAAGTTCTAGGGGACTGAAGACCATAGATGGTTAAGTCCCATAGTGCTCAGAGCCATTTTTGAACCACACTTCCTACTCTGGTTTCTGGTCTTCAGGAAGAGTGGGCTGCCAGTTCTCCATAGACTTTCAGACACATCACTGAAAGTGCTCCAGCAGAGTTCAATCCGTCATATATGTGAAGAGTGGACACATGGCGCATTAATATCCATTAACAAATGTCCGGATATTTTTGATCGGATAATGTATGTACCGAATGGATTTAACATTGTATTCATTGCCATGCAAGGCTGAGATCGTCATTACGTCGCCACTATTCGGTCATCAACAACACTGGAAAATTGTTGAGGCCTTCGTGGTCTTCATGACATATTGTCTCTTGGCCCTGCTCTGCGGTCTTCGGCCATCAGTCGTTTATAGAGGTATTTTTGGCTGTTCACCAGCTCGAGTGTCTAGCATTGCCAAATGCTCACTCTCCGCCCACACTACACCATGCATGGTGGGCTCAGACTTCCAGAATAATGTCGTCAATCGTAATAAATTCTTCATACTTGTTCAGTTGAGCTAATGCATTGTATATAATGACTTTGGCGCGACTGGATACTGAATTTATCTCTCATTCCTTCGAAGCTCTTTAGCACCTACTTTATCACCCGTTTTTGCCCAAAGCGACTTTGTCACATGACATGACTCGACTGAAAGAGTGATGTTTGGAACGGCGAGAAGATCCTCTTGGTGTGGACAGATAAATCTTTCAGGAGACGAAAGACAGAAAAATACGTCGATCACAGGCTTAGTAGGGACGTTATACTAGTTATAGTGAATATTTTCCTTAAAAAAGAGATGAACTGGGGTGCTTTGACACATACGCAGTGAATTACACCTTGGCACTTACGTGGTTTTGTAATCATTCACGGTAAACATCTCTGTATAGAGCATAATTTATATTTAATTGTTGGTGCAATCACTATTATTATTCATCATAGTTTTGTATAGAAGCCGTGTTTGTAAGCTAAATTACGCGAATTCAGTCTGCCTATTGTACGAACAACAAAATTTTCCATGACCCAAACATATTTCGGAACTTTTTTACAATCAAAATAGTATGCTTTTATTCAGAATAGCTATGGTAAGCTATATGTGAGTGGAAAGAATGAGCTACAGTACCTAGAGTTCTGGGGAATAACACCTGAATAAGAGTCCCACTGATGATGACGCAAATGTGCCGAAACATGAAAAGATTAGTTGTTCGCGTAATAGGTGGAACTCAGTTCCCACAGTTGTTGTCTGCAGAACGAAACTTTCATTCCGCAGAGGAGAGTGAACTGTTTTCAAAATCCTTGGCATATTAAAACTGTGTGCCGAACCAGGATTGGATCCCGGAAAGTACAGTTCTCGAGGGGAATACTCCTACCGAATGAGCTATCGAGACACAACTCAGGACCTGCCCTCACAGTTTTCCTGCCGTCAGCAATTCTCTCCTGCTGCCCTTTTCCCCGGGAATTCTGGTCCAGCAAGGAATGCAGGAGAGTTGCTGTTAAGTTCTGATAGCAGCTGGAGGTCCTGACGACAGTAGCTAACCCTATAAATGAAGGAGGGTCGTTTATCACGCCTGGATAGCTCACATTAAAAGTATTGCTCACAAAAGGTACTGGTTCCGAGCTCGATTGCCAGTCCGACATACAGTAAGTGGTCTAATCTGCAACAATAAGTTAGACTCAAAATGGCTCTGAGCACTATGGGGCTCAATTTCTTAGGTCATCAGTACCCTAGAATTCAGAACTACTTAAACCTAACTAACCTAAGGGCATCACACACATCCATGCCCGAGGCAGGATTCGAACCTGCGACCGTAGCGGTCGCGCGGCTCCAGACTGTAGCGCCTAGAACCGCTCGGCCACTCCAGCCGGCAACAATAAGTTTCAGCGAAGTTTGCTCACCTTTAGTAGATTAATATTTCTGAAAACACAAAAAATATGAAAAATGTTGAGTGCAAATACACTGATATACAATGTTTCTAGTTACTAACTATGTAAACATCGTACGTTATTGTATTTTTCCGTGTTTTCTGAAATAAAAATCTACTGATGATGAAACCTTGTCAGTATTATGAAAGATAGGTAATAATGTTCGTCATTACCTCGACTGTACCGATTATACATTCTGATCTAGAGACTCCAAACCAGCTATGAGAACAGCTAAAGATGTTTGAGGATTATTCTCCGTGTATTCATTAAAGAAACAGTGAATTCCGAAGCTGATTTCACACCATAAGCCAGAAATGAAGTGGAGGATGATGTACGCACCATTCGAACCCCTTTATATACTATCTGCATTTGGTGAGTAATGGCGTTTTACAAGTGAACATTTGCTCTCTCTTCTTTCCAACACCGACAGTGACAAAGTGTGATGATGTGGGCAATAGTCCACGGAACTGGTCGTGCCCCATTAAAGATTATCAGACAGCTATAGGAGGTGTTCCCTTTGCAAGAAATGAAACGACCAGTAGAGAAGGAAATGGGAGTTTGAAGACAGAACGCGACCGAGACAATCGGTAATCGACGTGGTATCGCTGTAGGCGGTAGAGGCAGCCGCGTCTTGCAGCGCCAGCAGGATGCGAGTGGTGCAGTGACAGCGGCTGCGTGGCGTCTAGATATACGGTGGGAGGCCCCTAATAGCGGCCCACGGCGACAGATAGCGTGTCGGGCAGCATCCGCGATGCTATCTGCGCCTCTTTATAGCGGCGCGCTCCTGTAATCACGGCGCGCCGCGGCGCGATCATCCGGCGGATAGCTTCCGCCGCCAGAAATATGTCCCGTGTTGACAAACGCCGGACCAAGACGTCGAGGGGCCCGCAATCTGAGGCGCACGACCCGGCTTCGTGTGACGATGCACCCTGCGGAACCAAATCACTGATCCCATCTGCCGCCACATACTGGTGCGAAATAGTAGTTTTTGTGTAATATGTGGTGGTCGGTCGCCGACTCATTTCCCACCAGATGCAGAGGAGATCCGCACGCGCAATAGTACCGCTGATTTACGACACAAAAGTATTAATCGTGGTCACCAGGCGTAGATAGCAGTCTTCATTCACAGTTGTACTTCTACGGCGCCTCACTCCTGTGCAACTAATGTGCAGAAAAATTACTGAGTCATTTAATCAAGTTCATGGTCTTGGATACAATTAAGACGAAAAGAGGCGCACCACTAAGGAATTATCGAAATGGGACGGAATTTGGTATGTGATGTGTATATACGGATAAATAAATTATTAGAATTTCAGAAAAATTGGATGATTTATTTAATAGAAAGAGCTTCACATACTGAGTTAGTGAATAAAGTGTTTCCACTTCTGGCCCTTATGTAAGCAGTTTTTCGGCTTGGCATTGACTAATAGATTTGCTGGCTAGTGCCCTGAGGGATATCGTCCAATTGGCGCGTTAGATAGTCCAAGTCCCGAGCTAGTTGAAGAGCCCTGCCCGTAATTCTCCAAACATTGTCAGCTGGTGACATATCCGGCGACCTTGCTGGCCAACACGAAGACGAGCAGTAGAAACTCTCGCCTTTTGCGGGAGGGCATTATCATCCCAAAATGTAAGCTAAGGATGGCTTGCTACGAAGGGCGACAAGGCAGGGCGTAGAGAATCGTTGACGTACCGCTATGCTGTACGTGTGCCGCGGGTGACAACCAAAGAGGTTGTGCTAAGAAACGAAGTGGCACCACTGACCATCAGTCCTGGTTTATTTGGCCGTATGGTGGGCGACAGTCAGGTTGATATCCCACTGCTGCGTCTCCAGACACGTCTTCGGCCTGGAATCTCATTGACTGGAATAGAATTGTCTTCAGTGAAGAGTCCTACTTCGAACTGAGCCCCGATGACCAACGATGACGTGTCTGGAGACAGCTCCGGACAGCGGTATGATATCAATCTCACTGTCGCCCGCCATACTGCCCGACAACTAGGAGTGTTGGGTACGTCGACGATATTCTTCACCCGTTTTGTTGCCCTTCATGACAAATCATCCTGGGCTTACATTTCAGCAAGATAATGACCGCCCGCACACGGCGAGTGTTTCTAATGCTTGTCTTCATGCTTACTAAACCCTACCTTGGCGAGAAAGGTCGCCAGATCTCTTCCCAACGGAGGACGTTTGGAACATTAGGGGCTGGGTCCTCCAACCATCTCACGGTTTTGAAGATCTAACTCGCCGTATAGACAGAATATCTCTCAGGAGGGCTCCAACAACTCTGTCAACACCAAGCCGAAAAACTGCTTGCATAAGGGCCAAAATTGGACCGACGTGTTATTGACTTGCTCAATTTGTGAAGCTCTTTCTCTTTATTAAATCATCCAGTTTTACTGAAATTATAATAATTTCTTTGCCTGTACATGTAAATCACATCTACCAATTTTCACCTCATTTGGATAATTCCTTAGTGGTGCCTTTTATTGTCTTAGAATGTGTTTTGTACCTAATTCGGTCCCCACTAACACATCAGCGGCCGCTGGATGATCGGGTAAGACGATGAATGTGTAGACGAGTCACATGGTTTTACTCGTACGTTTGTGAACAAACTTTTAGTAATCGATTAAACAAAACAACTTCTCGTTATCAAATACATCCGAGTACAAATAAATCCCTTTGCCTGTCTCTCGTATTAACGGTAGAAAAATGTGAGTAATCAGTGTGTACTTCTTTTTTCATCAATCGTGCTTCATTTCCGGTCGAAATTCAGTCGCCCGAAGGAAAGAAAGGTAGAATGAGATTAAGCGTCCCGTTGACGGCGATATCATCAGATACATGTACAGAAATCAGGCGTGTCCTTATCGGAGGATCATTTCGGCATTGCGTTAAGCGATTTGGGAAGCTTAAATCTGGATGGCCGGTCGAGGATTTGAATTACCTTCCTCCCGAAGGCGAATCAAGTGTTCCACCTCTGCGCAATTTCGTTTTCTTACAGTGAAAGGGCCTTAGTAACTGCATGTAACAAGTAGGACTTGTACCTGATCAGCTGCTCTTCTTTTCCCCACCCGTCGTTTGAAAGGTATTGGGTCGTTGAGTGTGAGCACAGTTGAGAATCTTGATGCCAGCCAGCCAGCAAACACTTTTCCAAGACAGGATTTGTAGTTTTAATACGTACCGTTTCCGGTGCTTCTTACGTGACTGCGCAAGTATAATGTATTGAGGTACATAACTCTAACTTCAAAGAAATGAGGACATTCTCACACATTGTATCTGTTTGCTAGGCACAGTCCTATTAGATTGAAAAACTAATAGCGAGCATTAATATTGTATCACTAATAAAATGGTTTCAAGAACTATGAAGTTGAGTCGTGGAAACACGTCCTCTTAAGTGAATATGAAGGAGTAGTGTAATAATCAAGTCTGGATCATAATTTGCGTTGGCCAAAAGCTTCCAGTCCTGTTACCAATCCTTCCTTTTTTTCGCAAGTAGAGACTGCTAAATTGTCACAAGGAAGAACTTTTTATTTTCTTGTTTTGCACTGCCCTACGTAAACGTCTTCACAACAATTTCATGTCATTCAAGGTAACTGTTTTAATCACAACTAACAAAAGAATGTTTGTGCCAAATTAAAATTGATTTCCACTTCTCTGGTCAAATTACACGATATGTTTCACGATACAAAAATCAGAATTCGATTACAGCATGTACTTTTGGATTTAATTTCTTATATTCGCTGTTATCTATTATAAAAGTTGCATTTCATCGTTCCCTTTTGTTGCTACATCCGTTGACTAACTAAAAAAGTAGTAATATGCGAAATTGAATGATTATCCACGTTTGCAACATGTAAGAGTTGCCTTTGCGCTCATAAAGTAGCGTTGACGCTTCTGCTATTACTGGTTGTCGAATAATTATTTCTTTTGTGTCATTTTAGATGCCTTGTTTTCTTTTGTCAATAAAACATTATTATCAGCTGTAAGGTAAGGAAGTTTGGAGGTCACGGACGTATGTTAACGAACACCATAATTTAGAATCTTCTTACTATCTCTGTATATAACTTGATCAGAACTTGTTATCATCCAGGGTATTGGTCAACCTGATCAATATACCACGTTAAACCGTACAATACAGGCAGTGTCTCAACATTAACTCAATGATACTAAAAATTATTCTCATGTATCTTCATATTACGCAGTATATTTTCCATCAGTTCTTCAGAAAAAGTAGTTATCGATCAATAAAGTGAATAAGCATATTTGCTCTGTTCTTATTGGCATGTAAGTCTCCGGAATCTGTTCTCGCGACTCTTACCTCAACAGTTTTCTTTGGTGCCTTAAAGGATAAATATTACTCAGAATACTCCTTGCCTTTTCGGTGGTTTCGTGGTATCTTTTTTGAGAAAAATTATCTGTTCCAGTAAGAAGCTCCCAAATCCTGGCATGAGTATATAGTGCATATTTTGATATCTTCAACTTTTTTGATAGTCTACACAGTCGCTGGAATCAGCCTTATAGGCTGCAACTTTCTTCCGAGCACTTCCCTTTCCCAGCAAATTTACGATTCGGCCAATAAGGTAGTCTATTGACAGGTCATTATGGCTGAGGATTTTCAGAAGGAAAGGAATAAGATAGAACTAGCTTCATCACCAGAGGCGGATATCAAACTCGAATTGTACGAAGGATGGGTAGGAAATCGATCGTAAGGCTTCCAAAGAAAACACACTGGCACTGGGTACCGTACTTCATGGAAAAGAATAGAAAATGTAATGTGGACCGCTAGCTGAAAATTTGAAACCCAGTTTTTTTGTTATTGTGAGTGCCCATTGGAGACTAATATCCGACAATGCAGTTTTTTATGTCCGCAACCAGTAACATAACATTATAAGCGTGTATATTTTTATAGATTATGGGAGCATAACATAAGTGTTTAGGACTTTCGTTCATAGCCATGTACCTTATTATGCTAAGTAAAAAACGGGGCATCTATATTCCGTAACATATAATATAAAACCATCCTAACACATATTATGGCAGTTTGTTTGCTGTTACTGCTGTCTGTCCTTTGTTTACCAGCAGCTGGGTAGCTTTAATTGATGCACAGCTCACCCGACGAGATTCTTTTTAATATCCGACAGATTTATACAATTATAATTGTAACCATCATTGAGTGGCAAATGAGTTTCTTCGGCCTTTGTAACAAGACACTTTCTTATCGGATAGTAAGATATCCTTTAACTTCGCTTTCTGCAACATGTTCAATTTTTCTGTTCGGGCCACATAGCTTATCCTTCTTTCTTATTTTTTACTGTCATTACTGATTTAGGAGTGGCTCAGAATACAGGACGACAAAGCACTGTTCGATTCTGTGAATTCAGATACTTGAACCATATTCTATATTTCACTTGTTATGTTTCTCATTTTGTCAATATAAGACATACTTTTAAGCTAAAAAATATGTGCGCAGGAGGAGAACTCTTATCTTCAAATACTGTTTCAGCAGACCGGTAGCGAATATGGTTTCATAAAGCCATAAATAAATGATTTACAGAAATCTTCGGTGGAGGAGACGCAGTAGATGGAATACATTTTGATTTGTGTCAAAAACGGAATTAGCAAAACTGAGAGTGGAACAAATCTGCTTATCAGGAGTATTGACCCTTGGGTAATTACGAAGTGATGAAGTGACTTTTTTGCAGCTCTCTTTCACTGAAATAGAGCTAACGAGCAGCAGTTAAATACTGGATTGCGGAGAGGTTAAATAAAAAACAACGCTCATCCGGTGCGGTTGATAGACGATAAAGGTAATGTTTCCCGCCATTAATCTGGGCCGTTTATTTCCGTACTCATGGATGTGAAAATAACAGCACGGCAGTTTACCCGCGCGCCGCGCCCGAATGTAAAACTTTTATGCGCAGCCTAAACAATAATTTAACGATATGTCAGGTGGATTTGCTCGACTACATTACTCCCCGAAACGAAGTGTGTGGTTCTGCAGTGCTGTCAGCTTCCATGGGGATTGTTTTTTTGAAAACGAGGTTCATCTGATAACGAACGAAGTGTGCGTAAACCTCCTTTCTCTGAGTTCTGATGTTTTTCATATGACTATGATTATTTTGTATTGAAAATTAGTTAGTTTTTGTGTGTCTAAAGCGAAACGTTCATCCCTGTGTAAACAGACAAATGCCATTTAACTAAACTTTTATATGTTTTCATTTCACGAATGTACAGTGCAGAGCATTTGATCTAATACACATCTTTGTATTTCAATTTCATTATTGCTGTACCGAGCGGGGTGGTGCAGTGGTTAGCACGCTGGACTCGCAGTCGGGAGGACAGCGGATCAAACCCGTCTCCGGCCATCCTGATTTAGGTTTTCCGTGATTTCCCTAAATCGTTTCAGGTACATGCCGGGATGGTTCCTCTGAAAGGGCACGGCCCGATTTCCTTCCCTAATCCGATCTTGTGCTGTCTCTAATGACCTCGTTGTCGACGGGACTTTAAACACTAATCTCCTCCTCCTCCATTATTGCTGACGTAAGCGTTGTGGCATATCCGGCATCCTCACAACCGGAATTCCGTTGCAGAAAATGAAAAGAAATTGCTGTGGTTAGTTTAGGCAGTAAATTTGAGGTAACTACACTGGTGTCCAAAATTAAAGCAACAAACGGAAATTTTTGCAAGATTGTGTTTATTTTGCCACAAAACAGTATAAACAGATGATAGCGAAGTAGAAACAACGCAAAGAATACAAAACGTAGACAACTACAACATACATAACAGTAGACAAAAATGTTCTTCGTTTTGTCCAAGTTAAAGAGATTTCCCATTACGACAACTGGTTAATTTACTCCCTATGGGTTGTGACCACCTCTGGCAGCAATACAAATCTGACAACGACGGAGCATGCTGTAAATAACGTCATCAACGTCATGTTGAGGCAATAATACCCATTCTTCCTGCGGAGCTGCTCGCAAGTCTTGCAAAGTGATTGGTGATGTTGACGTGATACAACCCTTCTCTCTGGTGTATCCCAAACAAGCTCTGTGGGATTTGAAATCCGGAGAGCGCTCAGACCACGCCATGCGTGCAGTATCTTCCGTTTCCAAGAAAACATCAAGCACTCTTTCTCTATGAGGTCGAGCATTGTCATCCATCAACACGAAGTCTGGGCACACGCACCTCGCAACAACCGTACATGAAGTCCCAAGACCTCGTCGTGATACCTGACAGCATTTAAACCTTTTCGATTCACCCGTATGATTTCGTGAAGAGGTGTTCGAATGGTCAACACAGTGCCTGCCTACATCATTAGCGATCCTCCTCGAGATCTGTCGCTTTCCACAACGTTGCGATCTCGAAATCGTGTTCAGATGCGAATAGGTCGATAATCACTCTCTAGGCAGAATCGAGACTCATCCGCGAAAGGAATATTGGCCCACTGTTCGACTGGCCATGTGACATGTTGACGACTCCACTCCATACATTTCCTTCTGTGAAGACGCGTCAGAGGCACAGATACAGCAGGTCTCCGACAGTAAAGGCATCTCAGTCGAAGACTTCTCTACACCGCTTGCCTCGACACAACACATCCAGTGGATGCTGCAAGGTCAGATGACAGCTACTACGTAATACTAAGGCGGTTCCGTTGTGCCCTTACAGCCAGATAAAGGTTCTCTATTTCTGATGTCGCACGTGGTCTTCGGGATACGATTTCGGTCTCTATAAACTGTCGCCACGTCCGAGAAACGACAGAACGATTCACGTTAACCCATCGGGCCACTAAAGTTTGCGACTGTCCTGCGTCCATTCTTCCTATGGCCCTCCACCGCAGAGACTCTGGTACATGTCTGTGTCATACTGCAGCGTCTATCACTATGTACACAGCGTTTGTGGATGTGAGTGTACCCAACAAACACTACTCCGTTTGATAGGTGCCCTGACGCCATCGTTGGCGTGGTTTTCCGTTGACCGAAATGCCATCTTCCGTGCAGAATACGATCGTACGGACATCTGTCGACAGTTTGTATGATTATATTCTGAATTAACCACAGGACGGCGAAATAGCGGTTTGTTGCTTTAATTGTGGACACCAGTGTATTTACAATTTTTCTGCAACAGTTCTGATAACTGTCCCGTTAAATACGTGACTACCAAATGGAAACGTACATCTTCTGTGAGGAAGTATGTATACAAAAAAAGGGAGAGAGAGAAAGAATTGATCTCAGTCGTTGGTGCCTGCACGTTCTGCGAAATTTCATGAAAAGCAGACTAGTACGTTCTGCTTCGGACGTAAAGTTACGCCGATTGTTCTTGAAACTTCGTATCACCGTGTTTTCTCAGGGTTCGCCACCATATGCCACGTTTTAAGTAATACACAATAATGAAAATCCCTTCAAGCGTCTAAAAGCTTAAGTTTTAGGAAACACTCCAACAGGCCAAATAGCTTTACACGAAACACGCAACTCATCCATGTATTCTGTATCCAAGAGATGTTGAAAACAGGTTTCTATTAGCAGTTTTATTAAATGTGTATATTTTCATGATTAGTATTTCTCCCTTTTCACTTATAATGCTAATCCATATCTTATTACGCACTTTTGCTATTCCAATATAATACTTTGCTCACAATGCGTTTTAGCTATGACGTGTTGAAGGGATAGACAAATAATTGTGATGAACAATTATGAACAGTAACTCTTGCTAGTAAAATTCTTCACAATTTTCTAAACAACGAGCTACGCGTGACATTGCTGTGGATAGATGGTGAACTGACCAGAATCTTCACCTTGTTAGGAATAAGTATATTACACACCAGTTGACTGATGATCTTAGTTTAGTTCTATGGCTAATCGTCTATGTTTCTCGTACCACATTTTCACTTAGCAAACACATTTTACATCTGTTGTGTGGTAAGCAGAATAGAGGAAGTGAATGTGTTGCGATAAGTTAGCAAGATAAGTCGAAATAAGTCGCAGTTTTGCACGGACCGAATTATATCAGTCAAGATAACTTCAGTTTTATTGCATTCTTGAACTGATAAAAGATGTGTAAGTGATTTTACCGCGTGTGAACATATGTCGGAAGAATGCATCGAAAGTATTTTGAAAATAAGGAACTCTCGGCCTCTTTCCAAAGTCTGCTACAACATTCGATACTGTATTAACTGCAACAGCAGTGTGACAGTTACGGAATAATGGCTAGTAATGTGCCCCAGATATTGCAAAGAGAGATGCGTTACGAAGACAAAGAATCTTGCGACTACCTTTCTGTCTAGTTTCCCCGAAGAAGTAATTTGTAATTCCGGCCATTTCCTTGGCCTTTTGAAGTTTCTGGTACTCGTGGTGCAATGAAAGATGGATGTGTTCCATTTACACATTATTCCAAAGAATTGCAAGGGAAGAGTGGTGGTAATTTGCTCGTCCTTTTATTCATGCGAAAGGCTACCGATGTTGTTATATTTTGTGATATCCGTAAAAATAATAACTGAACTCAGGGTCGAAAATCTGAGAATAAATTACGCATTAGCCACTTTTTGCTTCAACTTCACTTCCTCCTCCTTCTAAATAATGGATACCTAGCTTCGTAAAGCCCGTTTACAGAGATTATTTTAACACTGGAGTACACAACTGCTTCTATTAGCTTCTCGCTCTTTTTATAAATACATATACACAAGTATCCAATGCATTATTACTGATGACTGTATGACTGGAATTTCTTTGTCTGTTACCCTGTTGCGGCAACAAAGTGCAAGTGTGGACTGAAGTCAGATATTGGTTCGGTCGTGTTTTAACATAGAGAAGATGGTTTCATTGCAGTGAATTTTGAAGTTAACACTGACATATCAATGACGCCAGTACTCAGGTTCGACATCAGCTCGCTATTAAATAGCCCGGAGTAGTATGCATTTCTGCTTTGTCTGCCTTCGACTATCTTTTATGTTGCTTATACTTAGTACTTTGTATGGCGTTTAAATAAAAATTCTATAATGAGCTAGAATTCTAGTGACCGAGTCGTTCTTGTCTTCAGCAATAGTAGCTCGCTTCAGTGTATTTTAAAACAATGAAACTAAAGTCTGTTACCTAAAGTTTTTCTGATACTACAGTTGCTGATGTATATTATTTTTTGTCTTACGAGGTAGGTATTTAGACACAAAGTTCTGTGTTAGTTAATTACTTGGTTTACTTTATGGAATTTTCTGAACTTGTAAATGAACTTCCGCTACATTTGTGGTTACTTACATTTTTAACGCTTGCAAGTTGCTGTTTTTTTGACGTCCTTTAATAGTCACTTCGCATAATCAAGAACTCCTTTCTTTATTCTGGCAATTGTAATGAAGGTGCCGCAGTGTGGATGCTCCATCCTTCACTTTCGCATTGTGTTTTACGTTACTCCATGCTACAATGTGGAGTAAATAACGCCTCTATTATTCACACAAAAGAAGCAACACATGTAAGAGATACAACAACAAGTAGTCAGTTCTACTGAAACAGAAACTATATTTCCTGAGCATCTAGTGTTGCTTGGTTCAGTGACGAGATAGACAATAATAAATTAGAAGAACAGTTTATAGAACATGAAATGTGTGGTTAGATATACGCTGTGTAAAAAGCCATTTGAAGTAAACAAAATGTCGTGTAGTGAAATGAGTATTACATAGCATATCTTAGTATAAACATATAAAAGGTATTAATGGTACATTACTTGGTGAATCTGGTTTTCGAAAAGAACCAGAAGATAAACAGGAAGGCCGAGGAAAGTGTGGAGGTGTTTGGAGAAGATGGATCCCTTTTCAAGGAAATCGATTACATTCAGACTATTAAGAGTAAAAAAGGGAAATAATGTTGTAAAACTATATGTACAGAATTTTCTGAGTAGATGCTTTTCACACTGATGAAGGGTACTAAGGACTGATGTCTTGATTTCAAAGAGATGGGCGCTGGATTTATCGTCACTTGATGCGTGGCTTATCTTATACATGGTTGAAATTTCTAGTAGTATGTCAAAATTCAAACAGTGGTGCTACTCTCTACCATTCGATACGGGCTGCTGTATTCTTCTGGTTCATATGCGTCATGTGCCGAGGGTCGCAGAAGACTGAGACGCGGAAGGAGTTTGCCAGGGGCAGAGCGGCCGTGGCCAGCAGGTGCTGCTGCGGGGCCCTGGCGGCGGTTCGGCCAACTAGGGGCAGGTGCGCGTCGGGCCAGCCGGGCGCGCGACACGCAACGCGACGCTAAGCTCCGTGTTTCCACAGTAGCCTTCCCAGTATCCTCAAAACACACTGCCGCATGACAGCAGCTTTGTGAACTCTGGTTTGTTGCCCGACTTTTGAAACACTGCTACTGCAGTCAGTTAGCAATACTGGAGAAAGGACTGGTAGGTTGTTATGCTCCCTCATTAATGATGGTTTTTCTCTATTTACTGGTTATCTATAAGGAATAAGTCTTAAGATCTATGTTCCTTATCAAGTTAGGAATGCGTTATACCTCTCTTCTTACTTTGTAACAGTGCAAACGTAAATTTTGCTCTAGTTTTGACTGACATACAGGGTGGCGCACGAAATGTGTTACCATTTTGTTTTTGAACATAAACTTTATTGTCAATACGATCTGAAAGGAACATTTACTACAATGAAGAGCCGTCCATGCAGATTTGTTCTAACTCAGCACATGCTCAAAATGTCCACCATTTCGTTTCCTAACTTCCTTCAAACGAACACTGAAGTTAGTGATTACCCTACGGCACACGTCTTCCGTAATTTCACTGCAAGCTTGAAGAATAAGTCTTCTGAGCTCCACGTGTAAGTTTCGGGAAAATTTTTTCCTTTAGGTACCCCCAAAGAAAAAAGTCACATGGATTGAGTTCTGGACTATTGGGGGACCAATTGTGTCCGTCATTGTAGCGACCTGGAAACCTGAGTGAAATGATCCGCATGGCGAAATGCTCGTGTAAGAACTCCTACACAGTGTTTGCAGTATGTGGCCTTGTTCCATATTGCATGAACCACTGCATGTTGAAGGGTAAGGCAGTAGCAAGAAGCTGTCGAATTTAATGGAGCTCAGAAGACTTATTCTTCAAGCTTGCAGTGAAATTACGGAAGACATGTGACGTAGGGTAATCACTAACTTCAGTGTTCGTTTGGAGGAAGTTAGGAAACGAAATGGTGGACATATTGAGCATGTGCTGAGTTAGAACAAACCTCCATGGACGGCTCTTAACTGTAGTAAATGTTCCTTTCAGACCGTATTGACAATAAAGTTTATGTTCAAAAACAAAATGATAACACATTTCGTGCGCCACCCTGTATTTCTTCTCCATGTACACGTCTGGACAATGATGAAAGGCGTATATAAATTTTCTTCAATTCATGATTTTTCACCTTAGCGTGCGTCCTCTTCTTCTTGTTACATCAACTGCTCGCAGCAACACCCCGTTTTTTTGCAAAGTTCTTAGGAAGCTAACACACTTTCGGCACCACTCTTATGTCTCTATCTGTTTAATAAATAAGAACAATTTTGTTGTAGTAATGTTCAGTTTCTTTCTAGACTACGCAGTTTAATACAGTGTTCTTTCAGATAATCACCTTTGCAAAACTGAAAGATCTTCGCGAATGCTACAATGATTGGCTTTTCTAAGGTCCATAGTAGAATCATATATTATTTCTTGATGTTTTTCCGTATTCTCTTGTATGCAAAATCTATATCACTATCATACACGAGTTTCGTACGTGTCATTTATTTTAATTTCGATATTTGGTGATGACTTCAGTCTCAGTGTGCCTGCAGAATTCACTTTTCCTTGGCCATTTATGTCCAGTTTACAATGATTTTACTATCCTCTGAAAATCTACTGACATATGCATTCCCTGTGCATCGTAACCCTTTCAGTAAAAGGCAGGTATCTACGCATTTGAGCTATGTCTGTTGTACGGTTTGTACTAAGGGAAACTAACTTCCCATTCGAGAATAAAATGGCTTTTATATGGAGATAGAGTAGTGTTAACTTCAGTCTTGTTTACTCGTCAACATTTTTACGCCAAAATAAAATATTTACGACAGAGTAAAAAGGTTAGTAATCTTCTCTGTTGCAAGGCAGTATCCTTGCTGTTACTTTGAAATGACTAAACAGTTCCGTGTTTTAACTATGATTTGTAGTTCTATTGTTTTCGTAGCCCTCTCTTACAGTTTAAAATGAATCCTTTATTGAGTTACTGCCGTCGCAGTGGAGCGCGTATCGGTGGTCATTAGTTTGACGAAGATCATCGTTATCTCTTTAGTGACACTATCATCATTTACGAGCTTGTTGTGTATCGTAGATACGCTTATTAGACGTCTGTTTATTTCCGAAAGCATACGCGACGACGAAATGGCATATAAATAACAATGTATCTTACTCATGGACAAGAGGACTGGGATGGTTTTACAGAAACGATTGTCAGTGCGATAAACCTTTAAGACTGATTAGTCAATGAAAGATGATGATATAATTATTCTGCTTTTCACCACTTCAGGTGCACTGGGAAATGTTTTACTTTCATTGTGACCAGAAGAGGTAAAACAGTTGGAAGGATATTGCAAGTCTTATAAAACCATTCTGGTGTTGGTGATGGACTTCAGTGTTGTGTATATCATTAGACAGGCCAATAAAAGGTGCTGCCCTAATTAACAGCTATTATATTTTGTAAGTTAACATTTTTATAGCTCACCAAATGCTTTTTTTGAGTGCTGCACTATACTTCAGACATAGATAAATGACACTGTTTCTCAACATAGTCATCACGTTTCTGTAAACAATGATCGGAATGTTCTGCCAGTCGTCTCAGTTCCTCGAAAGTAGTACTCTCCCTGGTTACAGAGCCATTCGAGAACCGCTGTGTGTACGTCGTCATCATTGGAAAACCTATCTCTGCTGTGAATCAGTTCCTCGGTTGCCTTCACATTTTCATCTGTGGTCGATTTCGGTGCCCTTAGTTCCTGATCAGAATCAGCCACGTCTGCACAATCATGGTCAGCCTGTTGGCACCATTCAACTACGGCTCGACACGACACTGAGTGTTTTTGTGATTTACTGCAATGAGAAGACTGTGTAAACCGCAAGATGTATTTTTCTTTAACTTTTCTACAAAAAAGGATTTATAATTCTACCGTTGCATCGCCCTAGGTGTGGCAATCGGAATGACGAAGGCATAGGTATAGAAGGGTTCGAAATTGGTATGGTATTCTATGGTTAAGTCCCTATATACTTGCATATGGTCATTTATATAAGTGAAACAAGTTCCCCCTTTTGTTGGTTTTACGTTCAGTGGATTTCCTGTTAATAAAAACGACTATTCTTTTATTCGTAACCGTCTTGATCGCATTTGAAAAATAAATTATAATCTACATTCCGGAGGGTCATCAAGCCGGCCGTAGTGGCCGAGCGGTTCTAGGCGCTTCAGTCTGGAACCGCGTGACCACTACGGTCGCAGGTTCGAATCCTGTCTCGGGCATGGATGTGTGTGATGTCCTTAGGTTAGTTAGGTTTAAGTAGTTCTAAGTTCTAGGGGACTGATGGCCTCAGATGTTAAGTCCCATAGTGCTCAGAGCCATCTGAACCATTTTTGAACAGGAGGGTCATCACGAGAGCAAAAGGTCCTGCTTACTGTTATGAAAGTAGCACGTCAAGCTGAAACGAGTAGGTGTGAAGTGACCACAATAACTTTTGAAACGAGATACAGGGTTTCTGGTTCGTATCTTTAACAATAAGAGTGAAGACCGAGAACCAAGTGCACGAATTAAAAATGGTGTGTAGCAGGGATGTAGTCTTCCGCCCCTGCTGTATGTCAAAGAAGCAATGACGGAAATAAAAGAAAGTTTCAAGAGTGGGATTAAAAATTGAGGTGAAAGGATATCAGTGTTAAGATTCGCTGATGACTCCTAAGTGAGAGTGAAAAACCATTACAGAATCTGTTGAATGGAATGAACAGTGTAATGAGTGCAGAAAGCGAATTGAGAGTACATCGAAGAAAGTTGTAAGTGATGGGAAGTAATAGAAATGAGAACAGCCAAAATCTAACATCATAACTGGTGACCACGAAGTAGATGAAGTTAAGGATTCTGCTCCCTAGGCCAGCTAAATAACCCATGACGGACGGAGCAAGGAGGACGTAAAAGGCAGACTAGCACTGGCAAGAAGTGCATCCGTGGCCAAGAGAAGTCCGCTAGTATCAAATATAGGTCTTAATTTGAGGAATAATCTTCTGAGAATGTACGTTTGGAGCGCATCATTGTATTTCAGTGAGACATGGACTGTGGGAAAACCGGAACAGAAGAGAATAAAAGAAGCATTTGAGATGTAGTGCTACTGGAGAATGTTGAAAATTAGGTGGACTGATAAGATAGGAATGAAGAGGTTCTCTGCAGAATAGGCGAAGAAAGGAATATTTGGAAAACACTAACAAGAAGAAGGGACAGGATGATAGGAAAAATATTAAAACATTAGGGAGTAACGTCTATGGTACTAGAAGGAGCTGTAGAGGGTAAAAACAGTAGAGGAAGACAGAGATTGGGATACATCCAGCAAATAATTGAGGACGTAAGTGTCAAGTGGTACTCTGAGGTGGAAAGGGTGGCACAGGAGAGAAATTCGTGGCCGACCGCAGAAGAGTGGCGACTCAAAAAATCATTAACAGTAATTAATCCTTGAAATGGGATCAAGACATTTGTAAATAAAGCATTATATTACACATGTATCGAAAGTTCGTGTTGGCAGTGTCAAATTTCTGACTATTATTATTATCTTCATTAGACATTCCCGTGCGCCCTTTAGTCCATCTATTTGCAAAAGTAATTAATATTATCGTATGACATGGAGGAGGAGGGGATGTGTAGGCAGCAGATTGCTGACATGGGAAGGATAGATTCTCTTGGAAGCTTTGGTACAAGCCTTTCTGTGACACGAAGTAAATTCTGTATTGAGATTGAGGAAGGATTGGTTTCTACTGTGCAGTGAATTTCGAGTAATTCGAGACGGAAGTTGCGCTAGGAAACGACAAAGATGGAGAAGATAATCGACCGCATCACAGTTTAAGAAACCATCTTGGCATTTGTCTGACACGAGTTCACTGTCTTCAGCGCTGGAACGTCACTCGGTGTAAATGCAACGGTAATTTTCAAATTTCACTTCATTTACTCCAGAGTAATAAAGAAACTGGCAAACGGCGTAATGATACGCCAGTTACCGCGCTCGTTATACGAGTTTTATTGTATAAATTCCAATGAGATTAATTTGGCGTATTGCCATAGCCATGTGTTCTTATGTGCAATATCGATGTTGCCATATGCTGCCTTTTTTGGAATTTGTATTTAGACGTTAGTTGGACGTTTGCTGTAGACGTACAATATATGTAATATTGCTGATCCACTGTCATCCAAACTGTCAAGAGGGAAAATAACGCAGAAAAACTGACTAACGTTTACCTAAAAATGACATGTAACAGTGCGTCTACAACGAACGTCCAAGTAACGTCTAAATACAAATTCCAACAAAATACAGCACATGCCCTCATCGTAAGAACATTTGACGTTGGCAGTATGCCGGAATGAGCTCAACCATTTACCGCAATCGACTTAGGAAAAGCACAGAAACCCTCCTGAATACAGTGCTCCACTGCTCCATCTCGCTCGCTGGTAATACGGCGGGGTATTAAGGACTGTATCTGCTGAGAAGAGGATGGTGCTGGCTGTCTGATGTGGGGGTAAGAGAGAAGCGCGGTCCTGAAAGAAGAGTGCTGCTTTGCGGAAATGGCGGCGTTGAGAGGTGAGTGCGGTCGGGGCGGCTGTGAGCTGTCGACCGGCGGCCGCGCTGCTGCTTCTGCTTCTTCTCCGGAGGACCCGGCCATTATTTCTGTCAACAGGCGGACGCCCATCCCGGCGACCGCGACACGTGTGCCGGGCAGGGCCACCCCTGGGACTGTCCGCGCACTGCGCCGTACTGAAGGGGCGGCGCAGCAAAAAAACGCCAAAGTCGCAGGGTGCTTCCAGCAGGATACTCTAGCACTGTGGTATGTGAGCAGGCAACCTCGACACAGATATATCCTAATATTTTCTAGAGGGTATAAGAAAAATTTACAGCAGATTTTGCAAGGCACATTCCTCACACGTAGACGAAGAAATTATGTTACATGAACACAGGCCTGGAAACTGTTTATTTCCAAGTTGCAACTCATTTTCTCCTACTCATTAGTCATGGGAAACATACGAACGGATCGCAGCAGCATACCACATGCAGCTCTTTGTCGCAGGGGATGTTCCATATGCACTTTGCGGGCACTGATACATGCATCATCCCGACACTGTAGTGAATCTCTGGTTTCTCAGCCTTCCATAATATTGACAACGAGACTCTCCACATCTTGTACTGTGGTTCCATACACAAGAGCTTTCAAATCCGCCCAATAGTAAAGGTCCAGTGGGTCAAGGTCCGGAGAGCGCGGACGCCACACAAGTGATGCATCGCTACCTGTCCATCTGTCACCGGATCTTTATTGCCTGGCCTCCATGCTCTCCGAACATAAAGCCGCTGTACATTTATTTGTGGGAGTACTTGAAAACTCTTGTGTATGAAACCCCAGTACAAGCTGTTCAGAATCTCCGTGCCTGTATTAAGAAAGGCTACGAAATCATACACAGTATTCCAGGCAAAAATCAGCGCATCCGAGATTCACTACGTTCTCGGGTTGATGCCATGTACCAATGCCTACGGAGGGCATATGGAACATCTCCTGTGACAAAGAGTTGCGTACGATATACTGCTGCATTCTGTTCGTGTGTGGTTCCTGTGATTAATGAGTTGGAGAAAATGAGTTGAAACAAGGAAACAAAGCGTTTCCAGACCCATCTTCATATCACATAATTTCTTCGTCTACGTGTGAAGAATGTGTCCTGAAATTTGTGCCGTTCATTTTAGTTACACCCCGTATATTTCATAAAGAAAGAATTCTCCACTTGGATGTATTTCACTTCATTAAATGGACGCGCTCCATAGTCGGTAGTAAAAATAAAATATCAAGTAGCCACAGTCAATTAGTTTCGCTTTTCCAAAGATGGGCGGAACTTAGAGGATCAGCCCAGATGAGATTAGCAACAAGCTAAATAGAGGATGTCACATAGCAGGCTAAGAGAATGAATTACGCTACCTTGAGAGAAAAATAACTCATGACGGTGAAGACAGGGGGATGTAACAAGAAGGCTACCAAAGACAAAGAGACCATTTCTCGTCAAAAGAAGTCTATTAATATGAAGCATGGACCTTAATTTGGCAAAGAAATTCCTGCGGACGTTCGCCTGGAACGAATTGTACGTAAGAGAATCATGGGCTGTGGGAGAGCAGAAAAAGAAGAGAATTCAAGCGTTTCAGATGTGGTGTTCCAGAAGGATGCTGAAAGTTGAGTGGACTCGTACGACATGAGGAGGACCTCTGCAGGATCGGCGAACAGATGAATATTTGGGAAACAATGACTAGAAGAAGAGGCAGGATGAAAGCCTTTGTACTACGACATCAGGGAATAACCTCCATGGTACAAGAGGAAGGGCAAAATTACTGAACGAGACAGAGATGTGGTTACACCCAATAAATAATTAAGGAAGTTGACTGTAAGTGTACTTTGAGATAACGAGATTAGCACATGAGAGTAAGTTATGGCTGGCAGCTTCATCAAACCCAGTCAGAAGAGTGGTGCCCCCATCCATATTGCCAGTGATGATTCAGAAGCCGAAGTAAATCACAAGGTGTTCTGCCATATAATAAGATCGTCTTCCTTGGAATAGAATGGTGTGCCAGCAATACTGAAATGTAAAGTGGGAACAACCATGCCATGATCTTATTGGAGAAACGACATAAATAAAATACTGGTGTGGCGAGAGTCGGCCTGAAGAGCACATATCGAATACTTCAGGAAGAAGTTGCTTGATCCATATTGTAAGTACAGAACTCGTTTTACACTGTTCTGGCCTGTCGGTCACCGTTTCCTATCTCTGAAAATAGCCGTCAGACAGATCCTTACAAATGTAACGTTTTGTGTGTACGGCACTTTAACAATAAGCCTTAAAAGTTCTGACATCTATTCTTATTTTCTGGAGAGACGAAATAGTACAGTTGTGAAGTGACCGTACACGTCTATTACGAATCATTATTGACATCATCACGCCCTTGTTGTATAGAATTTATAATTTATTTAACACAACATGTTTCGGGGCTACATTAGCCGATTATCAAGTTCTATAAAACAAGGAAACGCCTTAAAGTTAATATGCCATTAGGCACAATGGAAAATGGAAAAGAAGCAACCATGCACTGTCAGACATATAAAAATCTTCCTTGTATATCTGCTGTTGGTGCATAACATTTTCACAAAGCTCAGCTTATTAACTAAAGTGAACTGCCCTCCCAACCGATGATTGTACTATTATGTTAAGCATGTATCATAGCTACCAAAGATGCAGCTGTTGATAGTAAAATCTTTGAATGTTTATGTGTTGCAACGTAGGTGCAAGATTTAGTACCTGATTTGACCTGACTCATAAACCTTCCAAGATTTTAGTGTCTATAGCACACCTTCCAAGATTTTAGTGTCTATAGCACCATTGCCCCCCCCCCCCTCATGAACCATGGACCTTGCCGTTGGTGGGGAGGCTTGCGTGCCTCAGCGATACAGATAGCCGTACCGTAGGTGTAACCACAACGGAGGGGTATCTTTTGAGAGGCCAGACAAACGTGTGGTTCCTGAAGAGGGGCAGCAGCCTTTTCAGTAGTTGCAAGGGCAACAGTCTGGATGATTGACTGATCTGGCCTTTTAACAATAACCAAAACGGCCTTGCTGTGCTGGTACTGCGAACGGCTGAAAGCAAGGGGAAACTACAGCCGTAATTTTTGCCGAGGGCATGCAGCTTTACTGTATGATTAAATGATGATGGCGTCCTCTTGGGTAAAATATTCGGGAGGTAAAATAGTCCCCCATTCGGATCTCCGGGCGGGGACTACTCAAGAGGATGTTGTTATCAGGAGAAAGAAAACTGGCGTTCTACGGATCGGAGCGTGGAATGTCAGATCGTTTAATCGGGCAGGTAGGTTAGAAAATTTAAAAAGGGAAATGGATAGGTTAAAGTGAGATATAGTGGGAATTAGTGAAGTTCGGTGGCAGGAGGAACAAGACTTCTGGTCAGGTGACTACAGGGTTATAAACACAAAATCAAATAGGGGTAATGCAGGAGTAGGTTTAATAATGAATAGGAAAATAGGAATGCGGGTAAGCTACTACAAACAGCATAGTGAACGCATTATTGTGGCCAAGATAGATACGAAGCCCACACCTACTACAGTAGTACATGTTTATATGCCAACTAGCTCTGCAGATGACGAAGAAATTGAAGAAATGTATGATGAAATAAAAGAAATTATTCAGATTGTGAAGGGAGACGAAAATTTAATAGTCATGGGTGACTGGAATTCGAGTGTAGGAAAAGGGAGAGAAGGAAACATAGTAGGTGAATATGGATTGGGGCTAAGAAATGAAAGAGGAAGCCGCCTGGTAGAATTTTGCACAGAGCACAACATAATCATAGCTAACACTTGGTTTAAGAATCATGAAAGAAGGTTGTATACATGGACGAACCCTGGAGATACTAAAAGGTATCAGATAGATTATATAATGGTAAGACAGAGATTTAGGAACCAGGTTTTAAATTGTAAGACATTTCCAGGGGCAGATGTGGACTCTGACCACAATCTATTGGTTATGAACTGTAGATTAAAACTGAAGAAACTGCAAAAAGGTGGGAATTTAAGGAATTGGGACCTGGATAAACTGAAAGAACCAGAGGTTGTACAGAGTTTCAGGGAGAGCATAAGGGAACAATTGACAGGAATGGGGGAAAGAAATACAGTAGAAGCAGAGTGGGTAGCTTTGAGGGATGAAGTAGTGAAGGCAGCAGAGGATCAAGTAGGTAAAAAGACGAGGTCTAGTAGAAATCCTTGGGTAACAGAAGAAATATTGAATTTAATTGATGAAAGGAGAAAATATAAAAATGCAGTAAATGAAGCAGGCAAAAAGGAATACAAACGTCTCAAAAATGAGATCGACAGGAAGTGCAAAATGGCTAAGCAGGGATGGCTAGAGGACAAATGTAAGGATGTAGAGGCTTATCTCACTAGAGGTAAGATAGATACTGCCTACAGGAAAATTAAAGAGACCTTTGGAGATAAGAGAACCACTTGTATGAATATCAAGAGCTCAGATGGAAACCCAGTTCTAAGCAAAGAAGGGAAAGCAGAAAGGTGGAAGGAGTATATAGAGGGTCTATGCAAGGGCGATGTACTTGAGGACAATTTTATGGAAATGGAAGAGGATGTAGATGAAGATGAAATGGGAGATACGATACTGCGTGAAGAGTTTGACAGAGCACTGAAAGACCTGAGTCGAAACAAGGCCCCCGGAGTAGACAACATTCCATTGGAACTACTGACGGCCTTGGGTGAGCCAGTCCTGACAAAACTCTACCATCTGGTGAGCAAGATGTATGAAACAGGCGAAATACCCTCAGACTTCAAGAAGAATATAATAATTCCGATCCCAAAGAAAGCAGGTGCTGACAGATGTGAAAATTACCGAACTATCAGTTTAATAAGTCACAGCTGCAAAATACTAACACCAATTATTTACAGACGAATGGAAAAACTAGTAGAAGCCAACCTCGGGGAAGATCAGTTTGGATTCCGTAGAAACACTGGAACACGTGAGGCAATACTGACCTTACGACTTATCTTAGAAGAAAGATTAAGGAAAGGCAAACCTACGTTTCTAGCATTTGTAGACTTAGAGAAACCTTTTGACAATGTTGACTGGAATACTCTCTTTCAAATTCTAAAGGTGGCAGGGGTAAAATACAGGGAGCGAAAGGCTATTTACAATTTGTGCAGATACCAGATGGCAGTTATAAGAGTCGAGGGGTATGAAAGGGAAGCAGTGGTTGGGAAGGGAGTGAGACAGGGTTGTAGCCTATCCCCGATGTTATTCAATCTGTATATTGAGCAAGCAATAAAGGAAACAAAAGAAAAATTCAGAATAGGTATTACAATCCATGGAGAAGAAATAAAAACTTTGAGGTTAGCCGATGACATTGTAATTCTGTCGGAGACAGCAAAGGACTTGGAAGAGCAGTTGAACGGAATGGACAGTGTCTTGAAGGGAGGATATAAGATGAACATCAACAAAAGCAAAATGAGGATAATGGAATGTAGTCGAATTAAGTCGGGTGAGGCTGAGGGAATTAGATAAGGAAATGAGACACTTAAAGTAGTAAAGGAGTTTTGCTATTTTGGGAGCAAAATAATTGATGATGGTCGAAGTAGAGAGGATATACGAGGGGCGTTCAGAAAGTAAGCTCCGATCGGTCGCGAAATGGAAACTACTATGAAAATCCGATAAAGCTTTGCACAGATGTGTTGGGTAGTGTCTTTAGTATAACCTCAGTTAGCATCACGTCGCTCTTCTCATTTCTGAGCTTGCAGTGAGTGCGTAAAGATGTCTAGAAAATAGTGTCTGCCGCCAAGTACGAGGGCCTGGTGAGAAATTTCGCCTGAAGCTATGCAGCTAACATTACATAACTGTCGTGCTGTTTCTTCTTCAAGACAATTCTCAGCCGCATTCTGCAGGGGCAATGAAGATGCTCCTGCATCGTTTTCAAATGGAAATGTGAGATTACCCACGATACAGTCCGCAATTGTCTCCCCCTGAGTTTCATCTCTGGTCACATGAACCGCTGTCTTTGAAGACAACATTTTGACACAGACAACGAGGTGTAGGCCAGCGTGGAGAATTGGCGGAAAGCACTGTCGGCTGCCTTCTATGATGAGGCTATTGAAAAGTTGGTACAACGCTATGTCAAAAGTCTAAGTCAGAACGGCGACTACGTAGAGAAGTAGCTGAAAGGTGTAGCTAATTGTTACAAGTAAAACATTTCTGATGTTCACTGTCGTTTCAATTTGGCAATCAATCGGAGCTTACTTTCTGAACAGGCCTCGTAAAATGTAGACTGGCAATGGCAAGGAAAGCGTTTCTGAAGAAAAGAAATTTGTTAACATCGAGTATAGATTTAAGTGTCAGGAAGTCATTTCTGAAAGTATTTGTATGGAGTGTAGCCATGTATGGAACTGAAACATGGACGGAGTGATGGTGACAGACAGTCATTGAAAAGGGATATTTCGAAAAATAAGGGGAAGACACCCGAAAAAGTCACGGCAGCACTGGATGTCGCATTCGTGAAGACTGACAACACAAAAAAAAAAAAAAAAAAAAAAAAAAAAAACACGAATGGATCTCCGTACGATAGGAATTCCAGGCGAGCTCGAATTCCAAAACCACTCATCGATGATGCAAACGCCCGTAACAGGAAAATGTGCTCCCCAAGCCATAAAACCTGGCCTGTGGAGCAATGGAAGAAAGACATTTGGTCGGGTGAATCTTTTTCCATACTGTGCCTACTGAATGGTTGAGTTTATGTCCTAAGAGTGAAACATGGCGGGGGTTCGGTGACGATTTGGGCCGCCATATCGTGGTATTCCATGGTCGCATTATTGCCATGGATGATGCGATCATTTTGGATGATCAGGTCCATCCCGTGATACAATACTTGTTCCCCAACGGCGATGCTGTGTACCAAGACGCCTAGGCCCCTGTTCAAACATCTGGCATCGTCCATAACTGGTTTTGAGACCGCTAGGATGACTTCTCCCATCATCTCTTGCCACCACTGTCACCAGATCACAAAATCATTGAGCCTTTGTGATCTACTTTGGGGAGAACAACTCGTGATCGCTATCCGTCTCGATCATCGTTTCCTGAACTTGGCACTATTTGCAAGAAAAATGGTATGAGATTACCTTGGGTGCCATACAGGACCGTTGTTTATCCATTCCGAGACGATTAGAACTGTTTTGAGCGTCTTACATTATATTAGACATGGTAATGTGGTTCCATATTTTGGTCTACCTCCTGTATTTGACAGTGAATGTTTCCTGGTTGATAAATTTTTTTCACTGTGCCTTAGGGCCTATTAACGTTAACACATGTAATACTGTCGAGGTGACAAACTCTGTCTTACTCTAGATAGACTTACAAGATATGTGTGTTAGTAGGTGCAGTAAAGAAGTAATGGCGTGCGTTTCTTTGTTGTAAGGAAAAAGAAGTTGATACTGGGATAATGTAGTCCCGAGACATGTAGTGTTAAATAACTCACACATTTCTTACAACTGAGTGTAATAGTCTCACAAGGGAAACCCGTCATAGGTCACCCTCTGGAACTTGGTTTGGTGATGCTGTTGTGGTCTTCAGTCCAGAGACTGGTTTGATGCAGCTCTCCATGCTACTCTATCCTGTGCAAGGTTCTTCGTCTCCCAGTATCTACTGCAACCTACGTCCTTCTGAATATACTGAGTGTATTCATCTCTTGGTCTCCCTCTACGATTTTTACCCTCCACGCTGCCCTCCAATGCTAAATTTGTGATCCCTTGATGCCTCAGAACATGTCCTAGCAACCGGTCCCTTCTTCTTATCAAATTGTGCCACAAACTCCTCTTCTCCCCAATTCTATTCAATACCTCCTCATTAGTTATGTGATCTACTCATCTAATCTTCAGCATTCTTCTGTAGCACCACATTTCGAAAGCTTCTATTCTCTTCTTGTCCAAACTGTTTATCGTCCATGTTTCACTTCCATACATAGCTACACTCCATATAAATACTTTCAGAAACGACTTCCTGACACTTAAATGTATACTCGATGTTAACAAATTTCTCTTCTTCAGAAACTCTTTCCTAGCCCTTGCCAGTCTACATTTTATATCCTCTCTACTTCGACCATCATCAATTATTTTGCTCCCCAAATAGCAAAACTCATTTACTACTTTAAGCGTCTCATTTCCTAATCTAATTCCCTCAGCATCACCAGACTTAATTCGACTACATTCCATTATTCTCGTTTTGCTTTTATCCATTCCGTTCAGCTGCTCTTCCAGGTCCTTTGCTGTCTGACAGAATTACAATGTCGTCGGCGATCGTCAAAGTTTTTATTTCTTCTCCATGAATTTTAATTCCAACTCCGAATTTTTTGGTGATAGACGAGTGAAAATAAATGGACACCTATTTTGTCTCAGCTGACAATAGTTTCTGATAAAATGACAATCACACTTATGATGTTACTTCATCAGTTCGCGCTCGCAGCTTTACACCAAGCGGGGCGTTAGCGTACTGGCTAAAAGCACAGTTTAGAATTTTTGCGCTCCGTGTTCAAGTCCAATCGTCTGCATTTGTTTCTTCTTTTATTGTCGCGGTATTATGTAACATCAGTGTCATCAATATTTTTTTTGCGATGCCGAGAAATACAACGGGATTATTGATAAAAGAAGTGAGCACTTGAAATCTTATTAAAACAGATGTTATCATCCATCACTAATAGTTTGTAACTGTATATAATTAACAATAATTGAAAATGGAATCCATATAAACTCTAGGATTTAATTGTTTTCTTTCGTTTTGTACTTTTATACTTCAAGAGAACCAATACATTCCACCATAAAGACATTCAAAGCATAAAAATTCAGAGCACCACAACCAACATCTGGAGGCAAATGCACCGCAGTCACATTTTTTGTGCGAGTATCATTAGGAGAAGCAACCTCGTTAACGATGCTAAACAACTCGCACTCTAGCGATAATGTCGTGGCGTACCAAGCATATCAAAGCACTTTCTCTAAAGCTGGAGCCTAGAACTGATTACGGGTCCAGCCGTGTATTTTATTAGTTATCTCGTTTCTATTTGTGATTTTCGTTTGCTGTACGATGAGATTATGGTGCTTCTGTAATGGCCGAGTGTAATTCTTCATCTGCCAGTAAAAGTACGCGTCGTAGGTTGACAGAACGGCGCAATTACTTTTAATGAACACGTCGATATTCCAATTTCATCGACAACCAGAACATCGCATAAGAAGAGATACTTTTTCTTATTCCACGAGTCAGTAATTAACGTAAATAAATGACCTCAGTTTTACGCAAGGTCACAAAACTTTGTCCAAAACCTATGATAGATTTCTTTGTCTCATTTACCCGACAGCTATATCTATCACTTTCTCACCTCCAAACGATAACGTTCTCTTACTAGAGATGTGGTACTCACATTGTGTTTGATCCATACTTATAATGAAATCAGGGTTGAAGTCGTGATTTATAATGAAGGTATGAAGTTTAAACAGTCCCGCAGTTCCGAATAATTAATCAAACATACGCTTGTCTTTGTTGCTGGTGTATTTGGTGACACTGTGTTTCCCGTTGAAACAATCGAACACATGCTTGAGGCTTTGTATTTGAAATTTCCCGATAACAATGAGGCTGATGCAGCCATTGTCAACTGCCCCAGTGCTCTTGTAGTAACCACATGTCCATTGTTTCCAGCCTCTGTAAAACGATCCAACACCCACGAATCGATCATTTTATGTTTATTTCCTGTCTATGCTCCGCTTGTCATTGTAGGAGGCTAGGCCTCCACCGCGATAGCTGTTTTGTACTTCTGCGCCTGCGCAATCGTAAACTGCCCACCACGGATTAACATTTGCCGGAAAACTATTGCCTACAGTTTTTGTTTATCTCCAATAAGTCAATGACAAATTTTGTCCTCGAACCCAACAAGAGGTAATCCAACCAATGTGGCGGCGTTATATTGTGTACACAATAGCCACAAAATCTGGAAAGCTCACGAAAGGTACCTATCATTAGTTTTTGGACCATGTTTTATGAACTCATGCAAAAATTTAGCCGTTTCTACACGCTTCGAGGAATGAGCAAAGCTATCCCTCCGTATAGGATTACCTGGTTGTCGAAGAAGTCGGAGTATCGACGTGTCCATTAAAAGTAATTCCGCCAAAGTGTATGTCGTTCTGTCAACAAAACGAAATATACTTTTACTGACAGCTGAAGAATTACATTCGCCTATTACAGAAGTACCATATTCTCATCGCACAGCAAACGGAAATCACAAGTACAGGCGATGAATTTAATAAGATACACACCTGGATCTTCAATCAACTACAGGCTCTAGCTTTCGGGAAAATGCTTTGACATGGTTGGTATCCCGCGAAATTATCGCCAGAGGGCGAGGCGTTTAGCAGCGTCTAAGAGGTTGCTTTTCCTAATGATATTCAAACAAAAAAAGTGACTGCGGCACATTTGTCTTCACATATTGCTTGTGGTGCTGAGAAATTTTAAGAATTTGAATGTTTTTATGATGTAAATATCAGCCAGGGGAATCAATTGTCTTTCTTGAAGTATAACAGTAAAAAATATCAAATAAAACAGTGAAATACTAGAATTTTTGATGGTTTTCATTTTCTCTTATTGTTAATTATATAACGCTATATAAGATTAGAGATGATAAAGTCTACTTTTAATAAAATTTGAAATGCTTCTTTATTTTATCAATAATCCCGTTTTATTTCTCGATGTCACAGAAAATACTGATGTTATTGATGTTACGTACTTCCGCGTCATACGATTGGGTCTGAACACGAAGCGCAAAAACTTAAACTGTGCTCTTAGACGATGCGCTACCGCCTCTCTTAGTTCAATGCCGCGCATGCGAACTGATGAAATAACATCAAGAGTTTCCGTGGATACTATTGCATGTTGGCAGCTAAGACAAAATAGTTGACCCGTCATTTTCACCCTTCGTTCACCAACCGAAGTTTCGACCGTGTCACGGAACAACCAAGGGTAGATATCTCTTGTCAGTACTGAATGAATTAGATGGCCCTCAGAGCGTGGTTTTGTAAATTCACATTCTACACATTCTACATTAGTCAACCATCACTATATTTGAATGGAAATATTACACTCTGTGAAGTATCGTAGTAGAACAAAATTTCATATGGTCATATGGTGATACGTGGACGTAGTACACCCCATCAGCGATTTTACTAAGCGCAAAAATTTGAAGAGGTTTTAAAACGGTTGTGGTGTGGATCGCTGAAGTACCGCTTGTCGCTATTCGTACGTAGTTGCCTCGTATGAGCAATGTGTAACATACAAAAATCAGTGGGACGACTGCATCTCAGGAGAAACTGTAAATTCTGTAAACAAACGCATTTATAGACATCACAAATAAACCTTTTGTCTTTTAGATATAAAAATTTAATACTGCTCTGTACATAATCATTCTTCGTTAAGATACATAATGCGTGCGTGAAACACTTACGTTTTGTTGTATTTAAAGATGGGTGATAATTTTTATGAGTCCCCTAGTCGAACCCCCACAATAAATCACAACGGCTGACGGGCAGGTAGCGGGCTACACGTGTTTTATCGCCAGCCGCCTGTGTCTTCCAAACCCTGGGAGGTGCTGCACAACATTGGGAGGCGTGTCTGCAACCCCTCAGCCAGTCCGTCTGGCTTCTGTTAAGGAAGGGGGCTCCTCCGTTTTAGGAAGCCCCGTCGAAAGCCTTCACACTCGTAATGTGAGCGGCGAACGTTCTGCGCCAATATGCTTTTGCTCAATCATGCGGATATCTGACATGCGCTTTACGTTTGCAGCTTACTTTTTCTTCTGATGTGGACAGCTAACTGTCAAATGAAATGCGTGAACAGATACTAGTGCTGAGTACGGGACAAATACGTAAACAAAGTTTAGGGGGAAAAAAGAAAATACTTGAGGAATCAGAAGCAACTAAATAGGGTCCTCCGTCAAGAAAGAAATATTATTTTCAAGTCCATCTCTCTGACTACTCCCAGTTCTTCTGTTTCTCACAATGTAATGGTAATCAGCATAAATCAGTAGGCTTAGTCGTTCATTTTATTCGTTCCTCGTCTACGTATTAATCCCTGCCTCATATTGAAATCCTTGATATGAGTACTCCTCACGACATCGTCGAATCGTTAGCTACCTATCCTTCAAAGTTCTAGCCGTTACCATTCCTTTCACTATCAAGTTAACCACACTTGTCAACGTACTTAAATCTAGTCATTTTCCTAATTTATTACACAATTTCCTGCTAGCACATCCCCGAAATTTCTCACATCCTTAGTTGAAGTTTCCGTAATGGCCACCATTCAATTTCATTGAACCAAGTCCGGGCAAAAAATTCGGAATTCCATTTGAGACCAAGAGCTCTTGCAAAAAACTCTCCTTTCGCTTCAACTAATCTAATTTTCGTATCTTGTTTTTTATTAGTTATTGGTCTTCTTTTCGAATTCAAATCCAAATTTCTCGCTGTCTAATCCTTTTGTATCTCTCAATACTTGTTCTCATTATCTTCACTTTCAGACAAAATAAAAACTCATTTTAAAGAAATATCTGACAGATGATCGAATCAAATCTGAATAAACTATATAAAAACCATCCAACATAAAACACGCTACATAAAATGACAGATAAAATTCACCGAACAACTATCGAGACTAACGGATTGTTTAGGGTTCCGTTAAAGGCAGCAGTCTGCTGGCTATCATGAGCACTTTCTGTTGCTTGAATGGCCAAAATCAGAGAACCAGATAACGTGTTGATAACGTCAAACTGAACTAGAAATTATCATACACGGTAATACCCAACTTGTTGGAGAAACTGGATGAAATCAATAAAAGTGAGTCTGAAAAATACTAATCTCCACAGAATCAGCTGTCCGACAGATGACAAGAGTGTCAAGAGCGGTAAATGAGGTGTGAATGTATTAATCATCGTCCATGTACTACTGTTAGACTTCCTATTACAAGCGTAAAAGGGTGCGAGAAAGCTGTACGGCTTGCGTAGGAACACTGAAAGCTAAATTTTGCGCCCAAATTATTTCGGTTCCGATAGACAGATTCGCTTGAGATAATGTAAACACAAATAAAAAAAGCTAACTAACTTGACTGGGGATCCTTGGTGAACGACTGTAGTATTTTTTTTTTTTTTAAAAAAGAAGACAATCGTCTTCATCCACTTTTCGTAACCTTTAATATTATACGACCTAGCTTCGTGCTAGCGATGTCGTTCAAACATGTTATCCCTGTATTCTGGTGTACTGTGAAAGAATGTTCAGACAACAAAGAACTGATGTATAATTCTTACAACACACAACAAGGAAATTTAATAATGGCTTGAGACACTGTAGGCACGTTATCTAATAGATTACTGGTGAAATGTGGACTTCATTGTAAGTGGTGCCATACTCTCAGTATTTTATTTTTTTATTACAGATCTAATGTTCACGGGAAACTCATCGATTTTAGCATACATTTTCTATGGCTAGTGCTCGATAGTTCGATGTTGGTCTTTGCTTTAAGTTGATTGGAAACTGCAAAATTACATCTAGTGAATTAGGAACGAACATCATTCACCTTACTAAATTTCCATTAAGTGACTTCTACATTTATCCTACTGATTTTCTAACTCGCTTGATTTTCTTTAGAGGGCAGATATGGAAGGAAATTTCACCTTTCTTTTACTTAAAATTTATTCGCTAGTGGCTAAACTCGTTATTATTGAACTTCGTGTCTGTGACCTAAGCCTGTTTTTCGTTCTTCACCAGTGGTTGCACAGTTTCTGTGGAGTTCAGCGGATTCTGCTCTGGAGCACTTCAGTGACGCCGGAAGCTGTGTAGGGGCCGTGTTTTTGCACGGCTCATTGGAGAGGCCGCAGTATTTCTTGCGACGGACGGACACTGGGGGAGGCCGAACCGACCACAATAATCGGCTGTGAATGGACGCAACACCTGAGTAAACTCAGGAGACTGCGACGGCGACGTGGGCACATGGGGGACCGTTCTGAACGTGGGATCACCAAGGGGAAGGCGGCACACAGCAGCCAGCACCTCCGTGAATGTTGGCGGAACGGAGTGCGAGGTACCAGGTATGTGGTGGCAGCCGGCACTCCGCGAATGCTGGCGATACGAGGTACGAGGTACTAGGTACGTGGTAGTTGGAAAGTAGCCACGACGGCAGCTGAAGTGTGCTGGTAGTAAACGGTGCGATGAGCTACATGGCTACGTTCAGAATTTTATAGCTATACATTTTTTTAATCACCTCTTATCGAGCTACAAATACAATGAGGGGATGAGGGCGGAGGGGGAGAAGTGAGGACAGGATTTATCAGGATAATGGATAGACCAACTGTGTGTTGAACGAGAAGTGTAGAGTCAAAACATAAAAGTTTCGTTAAACTTTGACCTATACTTAGTTGGACACAGAACCAGGCAGCAGACGCATATAGTTTGAAGAAATGGTAATGGCTGCTAGCGTCGTGTACAACGTATTCTTGTAGCCAATTAACATAATAGGCTATCTCGAGCATCCATTAGGATAGAACCATAACAACAACTCGGTCGATATAATTAATGAACTATTTCTATACGTAATTTAGAGGACAATGAGCGACAAACGAGAATAAGCCATATAAAACATCGTTTCAAAAGTAAAGGAGGGACACCATATCAATTCTTTCTCTTTTATGATTTGCTAGGAGGTTCCCAGCAACATTCAGGAAATAAAAGTCTCTGAAACCAAACGGGCTAAACAATGAACTACCAGCAAAGGCCAATGAATGTCTCCTAAATAAAGTGAGCCAAACACAAGAGACCATGATATCAAATAGGAAGAGGTGGGACACGCACCACGTCGCCATTTCCTTTCAAAAGCGGAAACTGATAGACTCGAGAGTATTTTCGGCTGCTGTTAGTACCACATTGATTTTATTTGCCTCAGAATTCTCCCCATTTATTTAAGTGCCTCAGCAGCAGTCTAGAAGCGGCTCGAATTTGAAATGGTAGCCAGGGTTTCCTGTGGAGCGATATTCAAGAGTTGCAATGTACAACTCACGGTCAGCTAACTACTAGGGACCAGGAAGGCCATAGGTTGAAAGGGAGAAAATGAAAGACGTGGTGTGTGTGTGTGTGTGTGTGTGTGTGTGTGTGTGTGTGTGTGTGTGTGTGCACGCGCGTGTGCGCGCACGCGAGCTGTTGGGTGGATGGAGAAGTAAGAGACCCGAATTAAGCCAAACATCAATGTACCAAAATATAGGCATAGATATTTACGAAAGGTAGGCTTTACACCCCTGACACAGACAGTGCGAAAAAATTGCTCTGAAAGACGGGAAATTCTCTTTCGTGACTCGTAGAATATAACATCGAGACTTATCTCCTTCCCAGACGAAAGCATTTATACTATAAAAACAGCTTTTGAATGATAACAGCTTGATAGCATTTGGTGTGATGATTCACAACTATTACATCGCAATGCATAACACGCATAAAATTATTATGACACTAATTACTAAATGCCGTATTAATAATCCAAACACCTAGGGAATATCCTCCATTGACACGTAACGCAGACCATCTATCTCAGGAGTGTAACTATTATATTACGTGAGTAATGCTTCAGGTTAATTTTAGCAGGCTTCTGAATCATTTTTGCTAGCGTAAGCGAGCTGAAACTCACCAGAATATTTCATTTACAGCAGCTGTTTCTGAACCGTGCTTAAGCCAAGACAAATGAAAAATGTGGGCCGGAATATTTTTGTTCTCTCTTTTTATTGGAAACTTTATTTGTAATGCAAATGAGTCGCACACCTGCGCTAGTAAGGACATAAGTAATACGTATACCCCGTCACCTGACTAATCACAAAGAAATAAATGAGAAACATGCGGTAACATACGGAGCGAAGTCTGGCGAGATCTTCCATTTTGTGCGCACTCTCCGACGTTCCTCGCAGTTACTCACTCGTGAATAATTTAGCGTTCATGCAGATTTAGGTGTATAAACTTCGTTAGCGAACGTAATATACCTGTGACCGTGACATGCTGCATAACGAGTTATTACAAGCTGTAGAATGACAAATGTGGCCCCTGGAGCTGTACCTGATATAAACTAAACATTAAACGCGCGCTGTACGAGTGCTTAATTAAACACTGTAAACCCTGTTTACAAATTACCGGGTAGTTTTATAATAACGCCTAAATAAAAATCCGTCTTCCGTCTCTATTCCCTGTTCTCTTACTCGTACTTATGCAGCTGCCTCACTGTAAGTGCTTGTTCAGGTGTCCTCAAAGACATCCATGTTAATTCACACTAACCTCGGCATGAAAAACCGTTCTGTTTAAACACCTCAAGATAGATTAAAATACCCGAAAATAAGATGTGAGAAAAGGAAAAAAAGTTGATGGTTTAGTTATTTCTGCGATCCTCACTTGAGATGATTACTCGTGGTCGACCGGATCTTGTCATTACATTGCCATGCCGTACAATATCGAGCTGCGCATCTGAATGCTCCACATATCTGGATATTGCACGATTCGACCAGACGGACAAATGGAGACCCACAATGAGCCATCTTTCAAACTTTGTCAGGTGCTGATAACGCTGTCTAACACGAGTACCCGGTGATTGCTCAACATCTGATGTCATTCACGCCCCCAATCAGGAAGACAAGAACACTAAACACGATCAACACTAATGCACTCTGGTGTCCGTCCTACCTGTAGTCACGTACATATCCGCCGATGATATGTACGTGTGCGGAGTTATATTGACATTTGAGCATGTCTTTTTTTTTAAGAGCCAACGTAACTGGATCTCATCCAGTTGGTTGGTTCTCTCTAAACTTTAATCTCGTTTCCAAATGTTTCCTTGGTGTGCTTCACTGCTTGCCCTACATAAAAAATGAACGACATGGGGAGAGGCTGCAACTTCCCTCTGAAGTACTGCCTCCCATCATGTTCTTCGACATGTATAGCTGCCTGTCTCGTTTCTGTGAAAACTGTAGATAAACTTCTGTTCGCTATTTTTCAACCCTGCTGTAAACAAAATTTCAAACAATCTGTTGCAGTCGACGTTACCAAAAGTTTTCTCTAAATCTACAAATGCTGTAAATGTAGGTTTGCCTTTCGATTAGATGTTCATGTCATTTTGATACAAATGTCTTCACGAAATTGTTCCAGAGCTCATTATACGGATATCTACGTCTACATCTGTATACATTCCCCCAAGCAGTGCTTGGCGGAGGAAACTTTGTACTACAGTTATTCATTTTCTGTGGAACGAGGGAAAAACGATAGTCTATATCCTTTCGTACGAGTCCTGATATTTTTCTCTGTTAGCGCTCCCTATGCTCGGTGCAGCATCTTTCTGCAGTCCGTCGCAAATGCCTTTTACCTAAATTTCCTCAACAATATTTCGTGAAAAAAGGTCTTCTTCCCTCCAGGGATTGCTATTTCAGTTCACGTAGCATTTCCGTAATATTTACGTGCTGATGGAACCTACCGGTAACAATCTAGCAGCACGCCTCTGAACTACTGCAATGTCTTCCGTTAATCTACCGGTGGTAGCGCCAAACACTCGTACAGTACTCAAGAACAGGTCGCACTAGCGTTCTGTAAGTGGTCTCCTTTGTGGATCAGCTACACTTTCCTTGAATTGTCGCAATAGACGGAAGTCGACCATTTACCTTCTCAAATACTGGCCTCACGTAGTCGTTCCATTTCATAACGGTTTGCAACGTCACGCCTTGACATTTCTCTACGTGACTGCGTCAAGTGGCACACCACTGACACTGTATTCGAACATTGGAAGGTAGTTTTCTCCTACTCATCTGCACTGCCTTAGGTTTTTGTGCATTTAGAGCAAACTGCCATTCATTACATCAAACAGGTATGCTGTCTATCCAACGAAGAGCGGCGCGTTTCGTCACGGGATCGTTTAGCTGTCAAGAGAGTGTTACGGAGATGCTAAACAAACTCCACTGGCAGACTTTACAAGAGAGGCGTTGTGCATCACGGAGAGATTTACTATTGAAATTTCGGGACAGCACTTTTCAGGAGGAGTCAGACAGCATATTACTTCCCCCAACATACGCCTCGTGTTTTGACCACGAAGAGAAAATTCGAGAAACTAGAACCAATACAGAGGCTTACCGACGGTCATTCTCCTCTCACACTATTCGCGAAAGGAACAGGGTTGGAAGAGCAGATAGTGGTAACGAAAGTACCCTCCGCCACAGACGATTAGGTAGCTTGTGGAGTATGATGTAGATGTAGATGTCTAGTCATCCTGTATCCTCCTACAGTCACTCAACGACGACACTTTCCCGTATGTTTCAGTGGTCATGAGCAAGCACTCGCAGATCGTTGCTCACTCTGTTTATGTTCCTGGCATTCCTGTCGATGCCTTCTCCTCTTATGAACACTTGTCGTCCGGAATAACGCCCTGGGTTCCGTAACTTAAAAAATCTTAGGTCAGCTGTAAGCGCTTTCTACACTACTGGCCATTAAAATTGCTACACCACGAAGATGACGTTCTAGAGACGCGGAATTTAACCGACAGGAAGAAGATGCTGTGATATGCAAATGATTAGCTTTTCAGAGCATTCACACAAGGTTGGCGCCGGTGGCGACACCTACAACGTGCTGACATGAGGAAACTTTTCCAACCTATTTCTCATACACAAACAGCAGTTGACCGGCGTTGCCTGGTGAAACGTTGTTGCGATGCCTCGTGTGAGGAGGAGAAATGCGTACCATCACGTTTCCGACTTTGATAAAGGTCGGATTGTAGCCTATCGCGATTGCGGTTTATCGTATCGCGACATTGCTGCTCGCGTTGGTCGAGATCCAATGACTGTTAGCAGAATATGGAATCGTTGGGTTCAGGAGGGTAATACGGAACGCCGTGCTGGATCCCAACGGCCTCGTATCTCTAGCAGTCGAGATGACAGGCATCTTATCCGCATGGCTGTAACGGATCGTGCAGCCACGTCTCGATCCCTGAGTCAACAGATGAGGACGTTTGCAAGACAACAACCATCTGCACGAACAGTTCGACGACGTTTGCAGCAGCATGGACTATCAGTTCGGAGACCATGGCTGCGATTACCCTTCACGGCGCATCACAGACAGGAGCTCTTGCGATGGTGTACTCAACGACGACTCTGGGTCCACGAATGGATAAACGTAATTTTTTCGTATGAATGTAGGTTCTGTTTACAGCATCATGATGGTCGCATCCGTGTTTGGCGACATCGCGGTGAACGCACATTGGAAGCGTGTATTCGTCATCGCCATACTGGCGTACCACCCGGCGTGATGGTATGGGGTGTCATTGGTTACACGTCTCGGTCACCTCTTGTTCGCATTGACGGCACTTTGCACAGTGGACGTTAGTTACATTTCAGATGTGTTACGACCCGTGGCTCTACCCTTCATTCGATCCCTGCGAAACCCTACTCTTCAGCAGGATAATGCACGACCGCATGTTGCAGGTCCTGTACGGGCCTTTGTGGTTACAGAAAATGTACGACTGCTGCCCTGGCCAGCACATTCTCCAGATCTCTCACCAATTGAAAACGTCTGGTCAATGTTGGCCGAGCAACTGGCTCGCCACAATACGGCAGTCACCACTCTTGATGAACTGTGGTATCGTGTTAAAGCTGCATGGGCAGCTGTATCTGTACACGCCATCCAAGCTCTGTTTGACTCAATGCCCAGGCGTATCAAGGCCGTTATCACAGACAGAGGTGGTTGTTCTGGGTACTGATTTCTCAGGATCTATGCACCCAAATTGCGTCAAAATGTAATCACATGTCAGTTCTAGTATAATATGTTTGTCCAATGAATACCCGTTTATCATCTGCATTTCTTCTTGGTGTAGCAATTTTAATGGCCAGTAGTGTACGTTCTCAAGAGACTAGTGCTTAGACGCAGTCTGGGGTGTGGATACTGCTGCGTGTCTGCTTGCTCAGACGGTAGGCAGGCAGCAGCCGGCGGAGCCCGGAGAGGGCGGATAAGCCGTGGGCGTCGGCGGCCGCGTCGCCTCGCCTCGGCTGTCCGCGGCGCGCATGCAGAGCACGGTGCGGGCTTCCTGGAAGGGCGCAGCTGCTGCCGCCGCCGCCGCAGCAGCAGCACACGTGCCCCGCGCCGCGTCCTCACGCTGCGTCTCGCGTGTCCTTATCGGCCCGCTGGACTCTCGGAGCAAGCGACACCGAGCCGAGATAGAGCAGGGACCCTGCTGCGGCGCTGCGCTGGGGCAACCACCCGCCGCTTGTTACAGGAACACACTGACGACGACGTGTCTGCTGTTCGCGGGCAGGAACGCACTCGCTACCGCTTTGGACGGTTCTGTTTCTTAAATTTCCTCATGTCTAGTGCTGAAAGATCCCGCGAGTGGGTACACTGCATATGCTGAGTACCTCGTCGACTTCACTCTCATCATCTTTACTGTCATCGACACATAAACAGATAAGCACGCACTGGGCATACGAAATAGGTTTCCGCGGCCATTGTTTATTTTGATAAAATCTTCCAAGTTGAGATATACAGGGTGTAACGCTTACAAGTGTATATATGAAACTTCCTGGCAGATTAAAACTGTGTGCCGGACCGAGACTCGAACTCGGGGCCTATGCCTTTCGCGGGCAAGTGCTCTACCATCTGAGCTACCCTAGCACGACTCACGCCCCGTCCTCACAGCTTTACTTCTGCCAGTACCTGGTTCGCAGGAGAGCTTCTGTAAAGTATGGAAGGTAGGAGACGAGGTACTGGCAAAAGTAAAGCTGTGAGTCGTGCTTAGGTAGCTCAGATGGTAAAGCACTTGCCTGCGAAAGGCAAAGGCCCCGAGTTCGAGTCTCGGTCCGGCACACAGTTTTAATCTGCCAGGAAGTTTCATATCAGCGCACACCCCGCTGCAGAGTGAAATCTCATTCTGGAAAGTGTAGATATTTTTGTATGTGGACCTCTCACCTCCGCTTAACTGTCACAGTACTTGCAGTGGATCCTGATCCAATTTGGAATTCCTGTGTTATGGTCTGGATAGGTGTCTGCCTATTACACATTACGACCCTCTTCAACTGTCGGCGGTCTCTCTCAGTCAACAGACGAGGTCGCCCAGTACGCTTTGGTGCTGTACGTGTCCTTCCACGTTTCCACTTCACTATCTCATCGGAAACAGTGGACCTAGAGATGTTTAGGAATGTGGAAGTCTCGCGTACAGTCGTATGACACAAGTGACACCCAATCACCTGACTACGTTCGAAGTCCGTGACTTCCGCGGGGCGCCCCATTCTGCGTCTAATGACCACTGACGTCGCTGATATGGAGTACCTGGCACTAGGTGGCAGCACAGTGCACTTAATATGAAAAACGTATGTTTTTAGGGATGTCCGGATACTTTTGATCGCATAGTGTAAACTCACTGTTAGGAAGTAATTTCTGAAGCTATTTGTCTAGAGAGTAGGTTTGTACGGAAGTGAAACGCTGACGATAAGCAGCTGGACAAAATGGGATTACAAGATTTTGAAATGTGGTGCTGCACAAGAATGCTGAACATTTAGATCGGTAGGTCATTTAACTAATGAGGAGGTACTGCATAGAATTGGAGAAAAAAGAAATCTGTGGCATAACTCGATTAAAGGGAAGGATCGCTTCATAAGAGACACTCTGAGTAATCAAGAAATCATCAGATTAGTATTGGATGGAAATGTGGTGAGTTAAATTTGTAGAGGGAGACCCAAAGACGAATACAGTAGGCAGGTTCAGGTGGGTATAGGCTGCAGATAAAGAGGCTTGCACATGATAGAGCATCGTGAAGAGCTGCACCAAACCATTTTTCGCACGGAAGACGACGAAGACAACAAAAATAACAACTAATACTACTACTCTTTTTACTATTGTTATTACTGATACTATAGGTTATCCGTATGTGATAGGATACTGCACTGTTAGGTATCGTTAAGATCATAGCACCACGCATTTGTACAATTTGAGCCAGTTATCAGCTGTATTTAAATCGGGATGAAATCCTGGTGCCAAATGATGTCTCTTGGAAGTCAGTGGATGGGAGCCGCAATGAATGCCTGTATTCCTACGTAAAATAAAATCTATTTGTTCCCATTTTATTATTACATTTATGTTCAATTTAGCTACACTCATTATTTTGCACTAAAAGTAATTGATTTCAAAAGCAGAAGGCTTCGTCTTCAGGGTGATAGCGTAGTAATGAATGTGGTAAACATCCACAAATGACCAAATGACAAATGCTTTAGCACCAAGTACCCTTCGTTGGGCGTAACTACACTAACACCAAAACCGATTGCAATTAGTTGAAGGTAGTAAAATATAGCTGGCTGACGTAAGAAATAATAAACAAGGACTAAATTCTTTTTATTTTCCGTAACAAGAAACTGCCATCTGACTTCTTTACCTCTGCCTTCGCTATGGAAGCAAGAAGAGACTCTGCCGGCCGTGGTGGCCGAGCGGTTCTAGGCGCTTCAGTCCGGAACCGCGCGACTGCTACGGTCACAGGTTCGAATCCTGCCTCGGGCATGGATGTGTGTGATGTCCTTAGGTTAGTTAGGTTTAAGTAGTTCTAAGTTCTAGGGGACTGATGACCTCAGATGTTAAGTCCCATAGCGCTCGGAGCCAACCACCAACAAGAGACTCTCTCCTACTGTGCAATAGTCCAGCTTCTAACGTGCAAACAAATGTTGTATGCCCTTTCATTCCCGTTAGTTGCTTATAACACGTACTTTGTTCCGAAAATGGCGTGATATGGAAAACTGGAACATTTGTTCTCAGACTTTCACAAACAAATGTGGTCTGTCCATACTACATATTTCTGTCCTCTAATGAGATTGCTTCGAAGGAATTTGTTGCGTAAATCTGCGTACACTGATTAACGATGCGGATGAGCGCTACCTTTCCATCACGCATTATTTAAGTTCCAAACTCTCTTAGAACTATCGCACTGTTCAAGAATCGTACAGTGTCCTCAATGAAGGCTAGTGCAGATGTTGCCGGCAGGTGGAAAGTTGAAGTATTGCTGGCTGGAATCTTGCCGTGGATAAGACTGAATGTCACATTTGAACGTGAACGACCCTATTGTCTACGCATTGGAATTTGCATGATGCTCGACTTGAAAAGGTGTGGTACCGAAGTTCACCGGTTCTCGAGTACTTCTTGGGAAACGATATGTTGCTGCGAAACAGCGGTCTGTTGCTAATAAGGTTTCTTGTGGCCACTGAGATTCGTGACGACGATCCACCACGACCTGAAAGCGCATGCCCGGACTGACAGACGGCCGGTGAGGCCTCATGCAGACAGGCAGCGCCGACGCGAGACTCGCAGTTATGCCATTAATCTCCGCGGACGAGTCGGAGCGGCCGCTCGCCTGCGCAGCACTTATATCCATTTACTAGGAGCGCCTGCGCGTGTAGCGAATTTAAATGCTCGCCTAATGAATGTCTTCACCACCGCTACACGAAACTTGTCCGAGGAAGCGCCTGCTAACTCGGCAGCCGAGCATCAAAATGTCTGCCTTCACGCCGTGAGAGCGACAGGTCGAGCTTGAAAGAAAACCAGCAACTGCAGTACTAACTGCTCTTCGCCTTGTAACAGCACTGACTTGCGGATTACAGCTGCAAGTGTAATTCCTGTGCTCGTAAACGCCGGCCTCTGAGTGCGCTCTGTGCTAGCAGGCGTGAGAGCACAAAGATTTATGAATAGATCGTCCAGAGATGAGATCTTTTTGCTGGCGTGCGTTGCTCGTTATCTAAATGCAAGACGTGAGCGCACTAGTAAACTACAATGTTAATTATGAAAGATAGACGTGAAAGTACAGTGATAAATTAATCATAATTGCGAGGAATAATGAATATCTCCCAATACATTACTATGATTTGCTGCATAAATTAAGAAGTGATAGTTACTAAAAACACAGAATTGAACAAATACAGCGTCCACGTTTATGTAGTTACATATGGAAATACTGTCACAGGCGGTTATGCTTTTGCTGAAGGATGATGAGAACTGCGATCTCTGACTTTTCACGGATGATGCACCTATCTACGAACGGGTATAATCCAAAACTAATGTAGTAATATTCAGTCGGTAGAGTAACACAAAGTTACACTCTTCGGGAATAGTAACAACGTGTTAGTATTGTATTATACTGTTAATGAATCATTTCGGAAGTCAGTCATATCATAAGAAAAAGCAGTTACCAACTTCGATTCATTAGCAAGATATTAGGAAATGGCACGTCGTATACCAAATGCATTCATTATAATAACCCTTAACAGCTCATAACACAACACAGCTCAGGTGATCGGATCCGTATTATATCGGTCTAATAGCAGTCGTCTAGTGTAGAAAGCCACAAAATTGCCTAGTTCGGCAGGAAAGTGACAGGAATGCTACAACAGCTAAGTTAGGAGATGTTGATGTTGTGGTCTTCAGTCCTGAGACTGGTTTGATGCAGCTCTCCATGCTACTCTATCCTGTGCAAGCTGCTTCATTTCCCAGTACCTACTGCAACCTACATCCTTCTGAATCTGCTTACTGTATTCATCTCTTGGTCTCCCTCTACGATTTTTACCCTCCACGGTGCCCTCCAATGCTAAATTTGTGATTCCTCGATGCCTCAAAACATGTCCTACCAACCGATCCCTTCTTCTAGTCAAGTTGTGCCACAAACTTCTCTTCTCCCCCACCCTATTCAATACCTCCTCATTAGTTATGTGGTCTACCCACCTTATCTTCAGCATTCTTCTGTAGCACCACATTTCGAAAGCTTCTATTCTCTTCTTATCCAAACTAGTTATCGTCCACGTTTCACTTCCATACATGGCTACGCTCCATACAAATACTTTCAGAAACGACTTCCTGACACTTAAATCTATACTCGATGTTAACAAATTTCTCTTCTTGAGAAACGCTTTCCTTGCCATTGCCAGTCTACATTTTATATCCTCTCTACTTCGACCATCATCGGTTATTTTACTCCCTAAATAGCAAAACTCCTTTACTACTTTAAGTGTCTCATTTCCTAATCTAATTCCCTCAGCATCACCCGACTTAATTTGACTACATTCCATTATCCTCGTTTTGCTTTTGTTGATGTTCATCTTACATCCTCCTTTCAAGACATTGTCCATTCCGTTCAACTGCTCTTCCAAGTCCTTTGCTGTCTCTGACGGAATTACAATGTCATCGGCGAACCTCAAAGTTTTTACTTCTTCTCCATGAATTTTAATACCTACTCCGAATTTTTCTTTTGTTTCCTTTACTGCTTGCTCAATATACAGATTGAATAACATCGGGGAAAGGCTACAACCCTGTCTCACTCCTTTCCCAACCACTGCTTCCCTTTGATGCCCCCCGACTCTTATAACTGCCATCTGGTTTCTGTACAAATTGTAAATAGCCTTTCGCTCCCTGTATTTTATTCCTGCCACCTTCAGAATTTGAAAGAGAGTATTCCAGTTAACATTGTCAAATGCTTTCTCTAAGTCTACAAATGCTAGAAACGTAGGTTTGCCTTTTCTTAATCTTTCTTCTAAGATAAGTCGTAAGGTCAGTATTGCCTAACGTGTTCCAACATTTCTACGGAATATGTTGAGATTTACACCACATCTGATCCGAAGATGGCTCTGGATCTTAGTTACTTTATTTTAAAAAACATATGAATGTAACTATATAATTTTATACATTTTTTATCCACGGCCATGCTGGTGTTCTATGGTAAGATGTACGTGTAACAGCAATTTAGCTTTTGCAGCACTGGCTAAGTGAGCGTTTAGTGCATGTTCTACTGTTATTGAGGACGTCCTGATGGAGACGTGTTACTGCTGTCTTACTTCGATCTGTTAGGATTTCCGTGCTATTATTGTGGTAGAAGTGGGAGAAGGGAGTACTCGATGTCGAATCGCCGTAGGACTTACCGTTCTTGAGGCTTATAAAGACGCTAGTTGCGGATGTAAACGCACACATATTTTATCTTAGCATAAGATTCGCTCTAATGACGGGACCACATAATCCAGGTATAGTCTCTTCTGACTCTAGCCTAACGTCATAATTACTAAGACATCAAGTGATAATCTAGAGGAAACTGACTGTGCCAACTTCCATGCAATCAACAAATTTGACAAACACCAGAGACTTACTAACTGGCTTCTTTCCGTTACTCTTTGAATTTCACTGGCAGGACTTGTGCAGCAGTAGATGAGGGACCTTGGTATCAAGTCGCTGCACATAGTAGAACCACAGCTTTCACCTACAGTAGTGTTAGAAAATTTAGAGAAACCTAGAAGAACATCGCTGAATTGATAAGCTGCAATGGAATTTGAACACGGCTCCTGCATGGAGGGCGAAGTATGTGGTTTAACACCTCTTCGATGAAGTGGCCATTAATGACGGTTAACTTCTACAGGGATGTGGACGCAAGTCGTCTGGTCCTCATTGAGACAAAACTACCTCAGCATCGTCGTACGGCAAATGATACGGAAATCATGGAAACCTAAAGCAAAGTACGGTTGTTCCGTCCATAACGCTGAATAATGACTCCAGCTGTAGCATACTTTGTTTTGGAGCACATGGGCTATTTTGGTGCTAACTTTCATCGAAGTTGTGTTTGTTGTTTAACTTTATTTTAAATCGATTTCGAGGCCTTCTTTTGCTACACCTGTAGACATTTCGGCGCGCTTGTTGAAATGTTTTATTTATCATATTAAAGGATGTCTTCATACAACAACAGTGTATTCTTATATATGTACTGTATTTCTTTCCGATAATTACGCCTAAATGCCTGACGTTGAAGCAATAGAAGGCTTCAAAAACAATTATATATAGCAAAGAAGAAACACAATTGTGTGGAAAATTTTTATGATACTAGGCTCTGTCCTAGCCAGCAAAATAATTTTCAGTATAAGCCCCAACTGTCCAACTTCTTGGCATTAACAAGTTTATTCTGCTGAAGATTTATGTGGTGTCACTATTGCTTAAATAACTGCTGAGTTGATTTCTTTCAGTGAAGCGTAAGTGATTTCCTTCCACACCCTCCTCGAGTGGCCGAGCGGTTCTAGGCGCTACAGTCTGGAACCGCGCGACCGCTACGGTCGCAGGTTCGAATCCTGCCTCGGGCATGGATGTGTGTGATGTTCTTAGATTAGTTAGGTTTAAGTAGTTCTAAGTTCTAGGGGACTGATGACCACAGAAGTTAAGTCCCATAGTGCGCAGAACCATTTGAACCATTTTTGAGCCCTCCTCGACGTGAATCTCCATTAATGACATCGTCATCCAAGAGATGTTAACGTATATACCTATATTTCACACTTCGCCCAAACAAAATGGCCCGATGGGGCTTTGAACCTCGATGCTTCTGAATGAGAGTTGGTTCAAATGGTTCAAATGGCTCTGAGCACTATGGGACTTAACTTCTGAGGTCATCAGTCCCCTAGAACTTAGAACTACTTAAACCTAACTAACCTAAGGACATCACATACATCCATGCTCGAGGCAGGATTCGAACCTGCGACCGTAGCGGTCGCGCGGTTCCAGACTGAAGCGTCTAGAACCGCTCGGCCACTCCGGCCGGCGAAAGAGAGTTCAGTGTCTTAATCACTGTGCCGTCACGCTTACCACCATCACATGGAAACGCGATACTAGATTCCCTCCGTGTCAGCTGACGTGACAATTCACGCTCGCGAGAACAACGGAGTAGCAGAGAAGGCCCGTGACGCAGACGGTAAAGGCCACGTGACGTCAGAGCGCGGAGCTCGCCCAATGTGTCAGCAGGCCTGGGTACTCGCATGTGTATGTGTATGCGCGGCCGGCTCATGAGTATGTGCGGCCGGCGCTTCCGGCACACGTGCCGCTGCGGACAATGACACCGGAAGGCGCGGCGCGGGGCTGCCGTCCGGACGCTGCCGTCGTGTCCTGACACTCGTCACCCACCCGCCTCCGTATTGTCCGTCCGCAGATGAAAGGAAACTGCCGGCTACCTTCATCCTGCCCGCGACGTTGCGCCAAGGCGTGCTTCAGCCCGACCAAGCACGGATCTCTCTGGGAGGACCACGGCAGCTGGCAGTCACTCCACGGGCTGCGCTTGGAACGGCTTTACTTGAAGTCACCAAAGCAAAGTAGCCATAGATTCGTGTTCTGGCCGAGACGGGCCAATCGGGACCGATCGACCGCCTCGACATGATCTGCCAATGGCGTAATTCGGATGCAGCATGGACTGGCAAGGTGTCTGCACACGACATTCCCTGTCGATACTGGCTTTCTTGACCTTGAAACAGCTACTTCTCACTGGAATAGGTCCTCAGTTGGTATCACGAGGCTCAGTGCACTCCGTTCCAGTTCTTCTACCAAGAAAAAATCAGTAGCGGTAATCGAACCAGGATCCGCCACACAGCAGCCAGACATGGTGACTACTGAACACCTGAAGTTACCAGTATCTCGGTATTTCGCACACAGCAACAGAGCACTGCACTCACTTCCCAAACAGCTTAATATCCCTTTCTTCAAGGAGTCATACCGCTTTCTTTGTCGAGGATCTGTTGTTTATAACCCTCCAACATGCACACTGGACTCGCATTCGGGAGGACGACGGTTCAGTCCTGTGTCCGGCCATCCTCAGTTAGGTTTTCCGTTATTTCCCTAAATCGTTCCAGTCAAATGCCGGGATGGTTCCTTCGAAAGGGCACGGCGGACTTCCTTCCCCGCCCTTCCCTAATCCGATGAGACCGATGACCTCGCTGTCTGGTCTCCTCCCCCAAAACAACCCAACCCAACCTCCAACATGGACTCACCTTCTACATCTACTTAATGCATAGTTATAATTACAGTGCAGCAACTCACAGAGGTCCAGTGCGGACTGTAATTATTCTATGGCACCGAAACTCTGTACGTATGCTGATGTGTTAATGCGGAACCGGTTTACGTCAGGGAAAAAAAACTAGTTCCGATGATGGCCACCAGGTGCAAATCTGGAGCTGCACAGCATCTCGTCGACGTCTCCGGTGCTCATATTGAACAAGTTGTGTAAGCAGCGGTTAATAATAAAACCGACATGTTATCTTTCTCACTTGTTTGATCTTTAGTGCTCACGTCCCGTTCCTAATCCATTACATACAGAAACACTTCTACCTGTCTTTATTGCACTCACAGAGCCAGATTTGCACCTGGTGACCTAAACTGGAACTACCTTTCTCCAGCGTAAATCGGTTCCGCATTAAAGCATTAGAATAACTGCCAAATTTCGCTGTCATACGATAGTTACAGCCCACTCTGGACCCCTGTGAGTAGCTGAATTTTAATTACAACCACCCGGGACTTATTGTGTAAGCCACCTTAGAATTTGTGACGGAGAAAACTCCTAGTGTGACTATTTTTTTTCCTCTATTCCCTGTTTCATTAGCGAATGGTGCGTGTGAAGAATGATGTTGATAAACTTCCCGATCGGCACAAATTTTTCTGGTTTTCTCATTGTGTCATTTCGGATTATATGTATGGGAAGAAGTAACATGTTTTCCGACTCTTCTTGGAAGGTGCACTCTCAGAATTTCAGTAGTAGAACTTGTTATAGTCTCTTTCACTTTAGTCTGTTGAACGTCGCCGTATCACTTTCGCCCCGGTTAAGCGATCCCGAGACGATAAGCGAGGCTCTTCGTTGGGTATTGTCTGAGACAAACGCGCGGCTCTTTGTTGGGTATTCTCTATCTGTTCTATTAACCCAACTTGCTTAGAGTATCGGATTTAAGAACAGGAGTCAAGAATTGATCGAGCAAATGTCTTGAAAGTCTCTGACTTTCATAAAGGAATTACATTTTCTTATTAAGATTCTCCCAACGTGATTGATCTGAATTTTTTTTTCCAATAACTGGCTTTACGTGTTCATTTCACTTCAGACCGCTACGGACAGTTACTCCTACGTATTTTATAACTGTTACTGTTTACAGAGACTTGTCGCTTGTGCAGGGCTATAACTGTAGATAATGTGATCACTGGTACTTTAACATGTGCACGCTTCAGTGTGTTAGTTGTTTTTTCTCTGCTTGTAAAAATATTCCTCCAAATGCATCATATAATTTACTACCTGATGTTTTCTGCATAGTAGTAATGCACCACTAAGTGGACTAAGCTTGTATGTAAAGACTAATCGGGTTGTGTGCACGCATCCACACTCGCAACGTCTGACCTGTGTCCAGGCGAAAATAAACATCAATGGCTTGCTCTTGTCATATATAATACTCCTAAACTCCAAATAGCTATAATTATTAGTTTTGCAAATGAAGTAAATACTGTTGTAATGTTGTTCAGTACCCTGTCTTCAGTCACCAATATATGCACTGATTCCCTTAACATCCCGTTTATAATCGAACAGTAGTTGTTATCTCCAACTTTGTGCAATGCGTTACATTTATATTCAGGGTCAATTAACCAGTCACTGCACGAATCCTCAGTATTCTAGAAATCTGGCTGGATACCTGGCGTTGCAACCTTTCTAATGGTGTGACATGCATCCGTCTGGGATTCGTGTCAGTTCTACTGTGTGCCTTATCCATAGAGTGGTGGTGATTGGGCGTCGTGATTGTCGCTTAAGTCAGTTGAATAAACACGACACCCAGCCAAGGAAACGTTAGAGGTCTCTGCCATGTTGAACTGGTTTGATACAGTTACACGTTTATAGCCAGTCTATCGACTGCATGATGAATTTTACAACTGCCTTATGCAAAGTAACAGTTATTTTAACCACGTGTGACTTCCGAATTAAGGTGTACTTACTTCCAAGTTGCATTTCTTTGTTTCAGAATTATGCACCTTATTATATATTTGTAATAACTGCTTGTTCTTGTTTTTTAAAAGTACACACACACACACACACACACACACACACACACACACACACACACACACACACATATATATATATATATATATATATATATATATATATATATATATATATATATATAAAATGCTGGAGCAACGGATTTCAGCATGAATGCTAGTGAAACATATAAGCAATTAAAATCTTGCCATCATCACCAACGGAGGACTGTTTCCAGGCATTTAGTAATCGACGTCATGAAGGACAGGAGGAATAATTTTGAGCATATTCCTCTTAGTGCTGTCACCTCTGTAGATATTCAACTGTATATATGAATGAGCACCTCTAATGCTAGTTGCGTTCATAGATCAACATCAGATGACATACTTGTATGGAACTTTATGGATGTTCCGATGTATGACAAATCACTCCATAAAGTCCAAAACACTTGTCATATGGTGAGGTTTCATGAACGCAACCGGTAGTGAAAATTAAAAAAAAAAAAAAAAAAAGTGAACTGCGCTTCACGTGAGAATTTTTATATTTCTTAGACAACAGGAGGAATGAAGGTGCTTACCGTCTGTGAGTCTATTTCTATTCTTCTATTCTGTTTTTCATCGTAGTGCGAAATACTGAAATTGTTGCGTCATTGAGGCCATGGAAGGTAACAGCACCCCTTCCCAGTCTGAGAAGACGCGGAAGCAGTAGATGATGATGTTAAAGAAGTAGCCATACATGGCAAATGAGGTTCGTTATGTGATCTCACGATACTACTGCTACATTACATTGTTCGGTATGAAAGGCTTCCAGTATACGATGGATGATATTATCCGCCGTCGGGCATGTTTCTACAAGTGAGCGTAGTAGGGTTTCCTCGTTCCTGAAGATTTTATTGTGGTGTGCCTCACTTATATGTTTGTAACAACAATTAATTTTGTTTTGTACAGAGAACTCGACAAAATGAGGTCAAGAAAACCAAAAAGAAAAAAGTCATATTACATACCACTGGAGTGCTTCTGCTTAATGCAGCGTTCGTTCAAATAAACGTCCATAAAACTAGAGTAATCGATGTCGAGAAATGATTAAATTGAGGAATGTGAAATCTGGATATGTGTCCTGAATAATGCATGTCCATTGTGTGTTTGGAGCTTACAACAAACCACATATACACAAGCTACAGCATTAAATATCTTATGAATACAGTTGACTATTAGTTGCTTCAATTGAAACACAAAGTCCACACTATTAAGAACCTCTTCACCAGCACAGAAGGTTGTTGTGGTACGTCAGTAGGTCTGGGAATTAGTAAAGCTGTCGCTACGAAAGAAGAAGATCGAATAGAGAGTAATTGTCATAGGTGATATATCAGTTCGTAACGTCATGTGGAACAACAGAAACCTAGAACTAAAACTGAACACTTTCTGTCAGTACTGAATGGAGGATGGTCGTAGAGTGTTAGCGTACAATAGAAAGCGAATATCTTGGTGGATGCGTACAAGACGCTGCGCTCATAGGCAGCACACCGCGCCTGGTACACGCGGCGCTCGGGGACCACTGCACACCTACGATACCTGAAGATGGGCTTATAACAGTGCGAAACCGGTCGTGTGAAAATAAAGAAATTTTGAACGCCGAAAAGTCTAATTCTCCCACAAAGACCCTGGTGGGAGCCCAGTGCGCTGAAGTACTTGTGTAGGGTTTTATCCAGACGGGCGCTAGCGAGCGGTACTTACCCATTGAAGGGGTAGCCGGCGAAGGCGGCGTCGTACGGGTGGTAGACGGACGGGTAGGGCCAGCCCGCGCCCGCCAGGTTCTCCTTCAGCTCCAGGCCCGCCTGCAACAACCATCCCAAATGCTGTACACCTCGTCTTACCTAACTGTCAAGAACATTCACTGTGAACTCCTTCCTTTGTTCTCAATGTAAATGAAACAACGTCAGCATCGCATTTATGATTTTTTCACTTGTAACAGATTCCTCTCAAAACTCATACAGAGAACTGTACATATACCTGTCTGATCAAAATATCCGGACACCCCTACGTAAAGTGGGACTGGTCACTAGAAGTCCAGGGCGATGGGCGATGGGTATTGTGTTGTCAGTTGTCAGCAAACAAACAATAGCAACAAAATGGGTCGATCGAGAGAGCTCACTGACTTTGTCATTGGTCATTGGATGTCACCTGAGTCACAAATCCATCAGGGACAATTCAAACCTTCTGAAACTACTCAAGTCGACTGTTGGTGGTGTGACTGTGAAGAGGAGACGCGAAGGAACAACCACAGTGAAAGGAAGACCAGGTATATCTCATGTACTGACGAATAGGGAAGATCGAGCATAGCAGAGTGTAGTTGTAAAAAAACTGCGTGATACCAGAGGGGAGAACTACTCCTGAGTTCGAAAGCACTACAGCTAACGTAATAATATGGCTAGTGAAATAAAAATAAATGAATACAGTGGTCGAGTAGCGCTTCGTAAGCCACACTTTACTGTAGTCAAAGTTAAGAGGAGCTTGAGGTGGAGTAAAGACGACGCCACTGGACAGCGGATAACCGGAAACATTTGATTTGGAGTGGCTATACCCTGTGGCACTCAGGTAGAATGGTTTGGGTTTGGCCAATGACTGGAAAACATTACCTGCCTTCATGTATAGTGTCAACAATGAAGCTGGAGGGGGTGGTGTTGCGATATGGGAGGGTTTTTCGTTGTTATGTTGTGGTCCCATCCTTCTGCTTAAGGGAATGCTAAATGCGGAAGGATACGAAGACATTGGAAATGGAAAAAATAGAAATGAACTTTTGGCGTCATTGGCCGGGAGACCCCTTGCGGGGCAGATCCGGCCGCCTTGGTGCAGGTCTTACTACATTCGACGCCACATTGGGCGACCTGCGCGAAGACATTGTAAAGAATTGTGTGCTACATATAGCAGAAGACCAGGTCGGAGACAATGATTTTACCGCTGCGACAATGCACTGTGTCATAAATCAGCATTTGTGAGGCAATAGTTTGTGAACAAAAATATTCCTGAAGTGGACTGGCCTGGCCATAGTCCCGACCTGAACCCAATGCAACATCTCTGGGACGAGGTGAGACGTCGACTTGGCTCCAGATCCCAGCGTCCAACATCACTAGTTTCTCTGGTTTCGGCTCTTGACGATGAATGGGCTACTGGTCCTCCACAGACATTCAGATTCCTCAGTGAAAGTGTCCTCACAAATTTTAGGCCATCATAAAGGCGAAGCGTGGATTAACCTCATGTTAAAGTCTACTAATAAGTATCTGAATTCTTTTGATCAAATAGCGAAAACTACGTGCGGTATCTCTGAAATGGAGGGCAGTATTGTACAAACGAATTCTAATGAGCAATTTTCCAAATAAGTTCACTAGACAAAATGTTAGCCTCCGCCTTATAAGGGTACGCTAGTCGCTTTGGAGATTAATAGACGTGAAAAACTGGAACCAAGCGGTCATATGAGGCTCCGCAGCTGACGTAAGTCTTGGTAGTGAAGTGGTGTGTATGTGCCGGTCGCTCGTATAGAATCAGTAAGACTGGTCGACGTGGATTCGTGTCAGAATGGAACAAAGTAGCTGTAGTTTATGGACGTTCCGTGACCTCCCCGTGAATGGAATCACCTGATTGATGGTAACGGCATATCCAACAACGTGTCTACAAAGAATGGTGTACCACTCTCAGCACGTAACGCGGTGTAAGAACGGTGGCTGTAACACAGTCCTAATCGACAGCGACCGGAAACGTCACGCCTTACCAATGACGATCGGATTCAAATTGAACAGACATTGCCCTGCCAGTGAATGGAAATGGGTCTCAACCACCACCCTAGCAAACATTGCGAACGAAACTGCATTTGCTAAACATTTGGCAAAGGGTAGCTCGCAAAAGGCCATTGCTCACAGCGGCACGTAAAGCTGCATGTCTTCAGCGGGCCAAACAGCACAGAAACTGAACAGTGGCTGAGTCCGATGAGTCACTCCTTTCAAATGATGCAAGTCGTCAAGTGCACCGTCGGCCCAAGGAGGCGTCCGATCTGTAGCTTATGGTACATGCATTTCAGGCTGGATATGTTTCTGTGAAGTTTTGGGTGTGTTGTACGTGCTATAACTTGTGGCGACTCATTCAGATGATATGAACGAGTTCAACATTCTCTGGGACCAAGTTTTCCCTTTCTTCTAAATATTCAGGATGTGTATTCTGTGCACACTCCAGCTTTCCAAGATTCCTAATGTCGTGTTTACATGGCTGCACATATATGATTCTGGTTTAATTAACACTCAGGCATCCTACGACACCTCGAGTAGCAGACTAAAGCACTCGACCTTGATCCCATTAGAAAAGGATATCCTGGAACAGGTGGTGAAACGAAGCTATCAACATCCTTTGTATCTCTGCAGGATCCAACAGTCAGTGAATGGTTTCAGCTGTTAGTGATACATCTTAAGTAACTCTTTCCCGCGCCCAACAATTTTCGTCATCAGGGGTAGAGGCGATGTTATAAGATATTAGTGCGGTATCTCCTGGAAGTGACTAATTTTTCCTCCTGTATGTTTATAAACTGATGTATTCGAACATCTGTTCTCATCTGCTCAGTGCCTCCTTCAGCTGTTGTTAGGCGATAATTATGGTCACTCCAGTCCTCAGATGTTGTGAGCACAAATAACAGCTTCGCGTCTGGTTACTAAATTACGGGACAATGGTTTCAGATCTCTTGAGACAGAGCCCAGTGACATCTGATCGCATGTGTTTATATGGACCCAATTATAAGCCTACAACGTCAAGTAGAATTCACTCTTCTCCTCCAGTCATTTCTATCATGACCGTGTGATTTTGGGATCATAGTCGTCGAACAGAAAAAAATAGAGCATCCAGTTATATACACATCAGCCACTAAGAAGAAGTGGTCAACCAGTTCCATGTGTTGCTATACTTCACAGCTTTTGTGTTTTATTTTATAGCAGCCATTGTCGCACGTCAGCTGAATGCATCCGACAACACTACAACTGTTGGCGTCTACCTGAATGCGTATTGCGCTCCATATGACAAGTACGCGAATGTAAGAAGGCGATCAATCCTGATGCAACAATAGAGGGATTGTAATAAGCTACGAAGTCAGTCTAAATTCAATGGTCTCATTGTTCTCTTCTCGGATCACAATGTTCAGTTGCCCACTGCAGTCCAAACAGACGGTGTCATTGGATTCTCTACGGAACATGATGCACCTAGCTTTTTCTGTGAGGCTCAGTGCCCAAAAATTGTACGATAAATTATGTGCTCTGGATAACTTAAGCGTTCCCCAAACTGGTATTCCAATGTCATGTGTCCTGTAGATTTTTACCTATTTTCCAGAGCCGTGAGATAAAGTTTCCGAAGTCCACATTCGTGTATGAGACGTGATGTTCAATATGCTGGCTTCCGATAGCATGTTCACTGTCGTTCATGCGTTTTAAATATCATCTGAACATTCAAAACGCGTCACCGTTACTATAAACAGCGCTTTTCCTGTCCTTTGGAGACAGAGAAGAAATAAAATCTGTGCATCACTGGTCTTTGTTTCATACTTCTCGTATACTATTGCACAGTCATGGTGGCACTTAGTCGCACTCATCCACACTGTAGAAAGGTAATCTCCCTATAATGCCGTTTTGTTCACATTTTCGCCGGCCGGGGTGGCCGAGCGGTTCTAGGCGCTACAGTCTGGAACCGCGCGGCCGCTACGGTCGCAGGTTCGAATCCTGCCTCGGATATGGATGGGCGTGATGTCCTTAGGTTAGTTAGGTTTAAGTACTTCTAAGTTCTAGGGGACTGATGACCTTTGAAGTTAAGTCTCATAGTGCTCAGAGCCATTTAAACCATTTTTGTTCACATTTTCGAATCATGCCTTTCAAACAGCCTGAAGATATAGTGGAAGCTCAGCACTGTGCAGATGTCCAAACTCTGAGAACTGAAGCTAGTAACTGAAACTATAACACGATTGGTTGAAACTGCAAATTTATTGTCAGCAAATTATATACGTCCTTGTTAATTGATTTATTAAATATTTATGTTAAATTGGTTCAAATGGCTCTGAGCACTATGGGACTTAACATCTATGGTCATCAGTCCCCTAGAACTTAGAACTACTTCAACCTAACTAACCTAAGGACAGCACACAACACCCAGCCATCACGAGGCAGAGAAAATCCCTGACCCCGCCGGGAATCGAACCCGGGAACCCGGGCGTGGGAAGCGATAACGCAACCGCACGACCACGAGATGCGGGCAATATGTTAAATTAACTGTAATTTCCTCCACTACAAAAAATAGTTTAAACATGCTAGAAGAGTTCTGTGCCATCGGTGGAGCGTGTTTTCATTTGTTTTGGAGCGGAATATGGTGCACAAATGTGTGTGAAGTCTTATGGGACTTAACTGCTAAGGTCATCAGTCCCCAAGCTTACACACTATTTAACCTAAATTACCCTAAGGACAAACACACACACCCATGCCCGAAGGAGGACTCGAACCTCCGCCGGGACCAGCCGCACAGTCCACGACTGCAGCGCCCTATGGTGCACAGACCGCTCTGATGAAGAGAAACTGATTTGTAATATCAGCTTCCAAACCTTACCGACATATTCTGCATTGATAAACACTGGACACGTATTCATTCACACTCATCCTGAAACAGGCGTGCGATGCTGTTTCAGTAACTGAACTTAGACTGAGCTTCGAAGCGAAACGTTGATGCGGATAGCACAGGTACTTATTGTAAGAAGAAACCGTTGTATATTAACCGTATTTTTGGTGAAAGTGGTGAAGGATCAGAACGGTTGTGGAGACGTCCTGATGTAACAAAGAGGGGATACGCTCTGCAGTCGAGGGTCTCTGTTGACACAAAGACATTGACCTAGAGGTCGTATTATGTACAACCCGAGGCTGTTTTGACGGAGTGTCACACCAGCGTTGGGACACCACGGGCAATGTATCATCCTGTCATTTGGAACTGGAGGAGAGGGGCGGGCGATAGTGTCGAGTCGTGTTCGGCTAATTGTGCAGGGCGTCGCGCGCTGCCGCGGTCTCCGGGCGCCGCTTCTGGGTGGCCAGATACCACGAGGCCTTTGCCGCCCACTTGCGTCACACTGTTGTTTCTACGCGTGACTTCATCGCAGCTGCGACTTCCAGCTCTACTTCGAGATCATCCAGAGCCGACACTCCCTTACTGTCGGCCGTTTCGCTGCTGACTGCAAAATTATTTGTGCCATGTAATACCTTCATGACGTCTTCTTTTTTCTTTACCTATTAACGGCAGTTCTCAGATTAATATGATCTGCTACACTGAAGCGCCGAAGAAACTGCGTATTCAAATACGATGTAAACAGGCAGAAGGCGGCGCTGCGGTCGGCAATGCCTATGTCACACGGCAAGTGTGTGGCGCAGATTTTAGATCAGTTACAGCTCCTACAATGGCAGGTTATCAAGATTCAAGTGGGTTTGGACGTGTTGTTATAGTCGGCGACGACCGATGGGACACAGCATCTCAGAGTTAGCGGTGAAGTGGGGATTTTCTCGTATGACAATTTCACGACTGTACCGTGACTGTCGTGAATCCGGTAAAACATCAGATCTCCGACATCGCTCCGGCAGGAAAAAATCCTGCAAGAACGGGACCAACGACGACTGAAAGGAATCGTTTAACGTGACAGAAGTGCAACCCTTCCGCAGACTGCAGCGGATTTCAATGCTCGGCCATCAAAAAATGTCAGCATGCAAACCATCCAACGAAACATCATCCATACGGGCTTTCGACATTGTACCGTTAATGACTGGAAACATGTTGCCTGGTCGGACAAGTCTCGTTTCTAATTGCATCGAGAGGATGGACGTGTACTGGTATGGAGACAACCCCATGAATCTATGGATCTTGCATGTCAGCAGGGGCTGTCTATGCTGGTGGAGGCTCTGTAATTGCGTCGGGCGTCTGCAGTTGGAGTGATGTGGGACCCCTGATACGTCTAGATACGACTCTGACAGGTGATACGTATTTAAGCATCTTGTCTGATCGGCTGCATCCCTTCATGTCCACTGTGCTTTCCGGTGCACTTTACCAATTCCAGCAGGACAACGCGACACCCCCACACAGCCAAAATTGCTACAGAGTGGCTCCAGGAACACTTTTCCGAGCTTAAACCCTTCCGCTGCCCACCAAACTCCTCGGACATGAACATTATTGAGCATATCTGGGATACCTTACAATGTGCTGTTCAGAAGAGATCTCCACCCCCTTGTACACTTACGGATTTATGGACAGTCCTGCAGGATTCATGGTGCCAGTTCCCTCCAGCACTACTTCAGACATCAGTCGAGTCCATATCAAGTCGTGTTGCGGCAATTCTGCGTGCTCACGGGGAGGCATACACTATATTAGGCAGGTGTATCATTTTCTTCGGCTCTTCAGTGTATTTAAGTGAACTGCAGAAAGTAGATCTGTGGTTGAACACTGAAAACCTGATGACATGGACTGATACTCATAAAATCGCCATCGCATTTGTTGCGGCAACGTTTTGAGAAAATCCAAAACTGTCACCTGTTCCCACCCATTTATGAATTTAATACAGTTATTTTCTCGTGCCATCTTCCACTCTTATGCAGTAGAATACGTGTTTTAATCACTGCCATAGTGGTTCGAAAATTCGAGCTGAATGGAACTTTTCGCTTTCGGAATTAAGAGGCAAAGTCGGAGGGTAGCAGGCTAGGCACCGACACCGGGGTTAATCTTCCACCTTAATTTCAATTCGTACTCGTCGAAAGCAACATTAATGCAAGAAGAATTGATCATAGTCATCCACAAGATACGATACACACTAAAATGTGGCAACAATACAATAACAAGTACCCACAATTATGATATTGCCAGGATGAGAATGCAATGTCTTCTTTCTGTGTCGGAAATGTTAGTGAATTTTGTAGTGAAAAATTAATTTCACAGAGTTGCTTTAGCAGCAGTCTTTAAACCGCACGTAAATATAATATAACCTGTCGCGACGAAGGATCGACGAATGTAACACCCCTGTACATAGATTGAAGACTGTGGCAGCACGATGAATTAACTTTGCGAAATCAGCATATTGACCTCTACCATGAATAAATAAAGAAACAAGAAAGCGGACTTTGCGACTTTTACTATCTATGCTCATTAAATATTTCTTTTGTGTTATTTAATCGTTTCATTAAATGATTTGCACATATAACTTCAGCTTGCCGTAGCAGAAATGAATCACTTCGGAATCAGTTCGTCATCGGGCTAAAGGTGGCTGGTGCCATATTTGGGATATTGCATTACTCCCATGCGTCGTCTGCGGCAGCTGTTCTCACACCTCTGTCATATTATCTCTATTACCGCTTCCTATGCACAGAATACATGCACTAAAATACGAGAAATACGACGAAAATCCCGTATTACATACCTACTGACTACATAAATTTCCATTAAGAAGGCGGCAATGATATAATACAAAGGATTTAATCCCATCATGAGTTTTCAGCGTAAAGGAATAGTAAGAGGACGAAAAATTTGGAGGGTTAGAGCTTAATGTCCCGTTGCACTTGAGGTCCTTACAAACGGAAAAGTCTTGTAAGGAAGAGAGTATATGACTTGTCTAAGAAATTACCCTGACGGCTGATTGGTCTCCAGAAAAAAAATGTTCTTTTGAAAATAAACTATGAAATCTGACTCGCACAAGGTGATACTAATGGCTGAAGCTGTTAATAAAGACACAAATGAAGATTTCTGTGTGACATTTCTGTAGTCAGCATATCCTGCAGAGACATTAAAGGGAAGACATCAACTACGGAACAGTAAGCTAGGACCTGGATACTCAGAAATCTGAGGAAGAGTATCACCCAACGGTGACACTGACGATGCCTCCCAATCACGATAAGTTGAAAAAACTGCCTTCTGAATGTCATTATTAAGACATAGTTTAGCGCCCGCTGTTTCGCTCGGGTGGACTGTATTGTCTCGCAGATTTTTTTTTTTTTTACTCCTTTAACCGAATTTTTATATTGTTCGCAAATTTCTGGCCAGAAACCGATTTTGGTAGCTGGAGTACAAGATTTTTGTTAGTCATGCCTTTAAGGCTCTTGAGGTGATATTTCCATAGAAACTGTCATCGGCTAACACATCTTTCTTTATATCTAGCCGAGAAGTGAAATACCAGTTTTCATAGATTTAGCGTTGATTTTTTTAATTTAACGAAATATTTTCTTAAAAATTTTCATCCCCTATTCCACCATCGAAAGTGTTAAATACCAAAAACCGTGAAATGATTTTTTTTTCCAACCGAGAAACCAAATTCAGATTTTCATAGATTTAGCTATAAAAACGCACTCAAATTGAAATATTTCATAAAAAATTTTCTCCCCTTCTTCACCCCCTTAGGGATTGAATTTCCCGAAACACTCAAACTCGTATTTTTTTATTTGCAACGGAGAAGTCAAATACAAATTTTAATACATGTAGCTTAAAAGTGTTTTAGTAGTTCCTTCGAATAAACTTCCACAGACTGTTTAATCCATAGCGGTCAAATTTCAAAAAATGCTGGATCACACATTTATGTATTTCTGACCGAAAAATCAAATACCAATTTTCGTAAGTCTAGCTTCAAAATTTCCTTACTAGCAACATATTTTCAAAAAACCTTCCATTCTCTATTTTAGGGGTGGAATTTCGTAAACATCGCTTCTTAAATGACACCTACAGTATAAGATCAACATCCTCTACAAATTTCAAGTTTCTATCCCTATTGGTCTGGGTTGGATGATGACGAATCATTCAGTCAGGATAATGTCCTTTATATATATTCAAAGCCTTCATTCAATGAATACCACAGCTGCCAGTTTTGTGAGTAATATAAAAAGGTTAATAATACTCGTAACGCTGGGTTAGTAACAGGAAGAAGAGGACGACGAATGCTCACGGTCTCGAAACTAGATGACGTGGACGACCGCATCGCAAGTTCAAGAGCTCCCCCGTTAATGAACACAGAGTGTAAAAGTGACTGCAAGACTGAGGACTGTCTCTTTCTCGGGAACTACGAAGTCTTTTATCCTGCGGATAGCGACACTTGTGACGGCTAAACAAGTGTGTTGCGACTGCAGCCCGTCCTATTTCGAGCCTCGCAATCTCCTCGGGCCGGCTACTTCATTACCCGCGCGGACTGCGATTACCCCGCGCCGAACGCAGCCGGCTCCAGGGGCCTAAATAGGCTCGCTTGCCTAACGACGTATCCAGCTTAGGGGCGGCCGGCCGACGGGGTCGTTTTCTGATTCCATTGCCCTCAAACGGTTTAGCCGCGCGCGCGTCCCGGGGCCTAATGGAGACGCCTAATGCGCGCCATTGAATTATGCAGAGGAACGCGTGTCGGCCGCGCGGAGTGCCACGCCGCCCCGATAGCGCGCGCCCATTAGCAGCCCCCGCGGGGAGCCGCGGCGCCCGTCACACACCGGGGTGCGGCGCGACCCCCCAAGGCTCAGCTGTCCCCTCCAAAGGTGCGGCTTCATCCGCGGTGCGCTCTGTTCTCCAATCGCACTATACAGAACTCGGTACTATAGCGTAGTGGTAGTCCAGAATCAAAGTCCGAACACAGTCCGTGGCGAAAGCAGTGCCGGTGGTAATAATGGCAGCTGAGGCTGCAGGATGTAGAATAGCTAGCGCGGAATGAGAACGTGAACGCATCGTGTCAGCTTTTAACACCGCTCCGTAACGACAGGCGTGACGCAGGTGACGCTGTCTGCACCTCAGCGCCACCAGTGCTACAGTCTCCATCGCTGCAGCGTCTCTTGAGTTCGCTGACTATCGATGTAGCAAACACCATGCAGCCTTTTATTTACAGACCGGACAAGTGCGAGAAGGACTCACACTCCGAGGATAACGTACAAACTTAATTATTTATATAGATGATATTAATAATAATTTCGTGTGGTTCAATGGCCTGGTACCAGTCCTTCTATTCTGTGCCACTGCAGCGACTTCCGTCTCCCTAACCCACCCCAGCCATCCAACGGGGCGAAAGGGAACTATACTTTAACGTGGAATCCGAACCAAGTGTTGTTTCTGGCGACTCCTCACACGGTTGATCAAAAGAAGACAGAAAATTCCGTGGTCTGACCGAGATTCCCCACATTCAATCCCGCGACTTCTCGGTTTCCACGAACGCACTTTACCACCTTTCTTAGCGCTTAACTGTCTACTCACCTAAGTTTAGCCTTAGACAAAGATGACGATGAGGTCCCATACTCGTTGACAAAGCGTAGGGGACGATGCGGGAGACCCGCACCGCCGTACTAGGCAAGGTCCTAGGGGAGGTTGTTTGCCGTTGCCTTCCTCCGACCGTAATGGGGATGAATGATGATGATGAAGACGACACAACAACACCCAGTCATCTCGAGGCAGGTGAAAATCCCTGACGGCGCCGGGAATCGAACCCGGGACCCCGTGCTCGGGAAGCGAGAACGCTACCGCGGTCACGAGCTGCGGACTTAGAAAAAGAAAGAAACAAAAATAAAAGTTACCCTTACTTGACACCTCTACTTTCACCCTAGCATAAAAGATGAACTATTCCTCTTCAGGCGTCGCCCCTAATTATTCCCAAAAATTCTCCCAAAGTGATAGGATCCACGGTGCTATAATTTTTTTATTTTTTTTAATTACGTGATTATAATTAGTGAAGGTGTGCAAATCAAAATCCCATAAACATAATGTTACAAAAAATGTTATTAATAAGATAAACAAAAATACCATTTGTATATCACTTGTACTACTTCAGATAAAAGAATCTTTCTTCAAGAAACGGTGCTACTGGGTTTTTCTTGTCCATTGCTATTGGCGTTTTCTGTCTCTAATACTGCCAGCCTCTTTCCTTCCTCACTGATAACAATTCAAGATATTCTGTCTTCGATGTGATGCTGCGCGGAACGTCAAACTGAGCCTGGCACTCCATAACTAGTGGGGAATTAGATTAGGAAATGAGACCCTATAAGTAGTAGATGAGTTTTACTATTTGGGTAATAAAATAAATGATATGGCCGAAGAGGAAAGGATATAAAATGTAGACAGCCAAAGGCACGAAAATCGTTCCTGAAGAAGAGACGTTGTTAGCATGTAATACAAATTTAGGGGCTAAGAAGTCTTCTCTAAAGGTATTTGTCTCGAATGAAGTGAAACGTTGACGATAATGTGTCCAGACAAGAAGAGAATAGACGCTTCGGAAATGCTGTATAATGCCGAAGATTAGATGGATGGACAATTCGAAATATGCACCTACGCCCCACACAAATGTGAATGAGAAATGCTGATCGAAAGCACACTAGTGACGCCGATAACAGAAGGTAATTTTCAAATATTATCCATAAACAGCACTATGCTCCACCAAACCAAATTTAAGACCCTTGTATCAGTTCATTGCTACGGATTTATTGCAGGAACCGTGGAAATTTGATGTTCGCCATCTGCTGCAACAGACAATTTCAGTGAGATGGAGCCGGCCGCTGTGACCGAGCGGTTCTATGCCCTTCAGTCCGGAACTGCGCTGCTGCTACGGTCGCAGGTTCGAATCCTGCCTCGGGCATGGATGTGTGTGATGTCCTTAGGTTAGTTAGGTTTAAGTCGTTCTAAGTCTAGGGGACTGATGACCTCAGATGTTAAGTCCCATATTGCTTAGAGCCATTTGAACCAGTGAAATGGGAGTGGGAAGAAAAGTTGACGCGACACTAAATTCGTCCTCTGTCACTACTGCAAACATTTAGTATTCTTCGTGCTTTTCTGTGCCTTCTCATAAATGTCTTTAACCCGAATATCGCAGGAGACTAAGACCAGGTTTCGGTATTAGCTGCTCAAATTAATTACAATTTAGATATTTTTTGTGTACAGTGAGATGCTAAACTATATTTTTCGTTGGCGCTGAGCACCGCACGCGACACAGGACACACAGTTCTTGTATCCGGTGTCATCGCCGAAGTAAAATTGTTCTCAGCATGAAGCTTGGTTTGAAAACCGCAATGCGTTACTAGCCATGGTACTGTTAGGGGTGGTAAATCGTTGTCTTCTTCTAATCTTAGAACTGACTTGACTAGTCATTTGTAGGGGATATCCTTTTATGTACACTAAGAACGAGGGTGCCACTGGGCGTTTTTCAGAATTACTAATCACTACCAGAGATAAAAGAAGAGATAAGTCCCAGAAAAGAGTCCTATGCTGACTGGGGATCGAACACCAGACCCCTGCATTTCTTGTCTGAGAATTACACACAGAGTCATACACCTCAACACTTAATGTAAAAACTAGAAGCTCTAGAGAAATAATCCGTGATATCGCTTGGGAGAGACACGATGTAGACAGACACATTGCAGAAGAGTACGTTCAGCCGTTTAACTTTGGCGGTGATGCTCCCAGTGACGTGAAACAATCTGTAATTGAGGGGTCGAAGCTGCATTACATTCATGCCCATATCACCTACTGAATGGCGTGGCCTGCCAGTTGGTGACTCAACAGTATAAAAGAAGAAATAATTTACATCCCAGAGTAAGTTACTGAGCCGTGACGAAGATAATGGAAGGGGTTAGGATATTATCCAAACTTGACGCAGCAAGAAAACCAACAAGCTTTTTTGGCTACTCATGCTCATTATTTATTAAAGACTTCTGTTCGTCAATATTAGTACCGGATGTTTGTGTTCGTACGTTTGTCTCCCGCTGTTCTCTACGCACTGTCGTTCAGCTAACTGGACTTGTAGTAGCACATTGGAACTCGCGATTTCATATGATTTTTTACAACCACCCACCGCAAATCTCGACGGTCTCTGTCCGTCAGAACATGAATTCTGCATGGTCTTCGTTTAGGTATGGTTGTTCCTTCACGTTTCCGCCTCACACTCGTGGAATTAGGCAGTTTTAGAATGGGTGCCCAAGTGCTGGAATGGATTTGTTACTCTGGTTGTTGGTTCGACTTTGTATGCAACGATAAAGAGAGCGGCAACTGTCGTTGTACGAAAGCTGAACATGAGCAAAAATGATTATCAAACAAGTTGTATGTATTTTATTGTATTGTATGTGAACCGGGGGCCTAGAAACGACGGAGAGGCTCCGTCCCCGCCGCAGCTGCAGTGGTCCACAACCTCACGATGACTACCGCAGTCCGCCGGCCGATATTCCCGAGCGATTCTAGGCGCTTCAGTCTGGAACCGCGCGACCGCTACGGTCGCAGGTTCGAATCCTGCCTCGGGCATAGATGTGTGTGATGTCCTTAGGTTAGTTAGGTTTAAGTAGTTCTAAGTTCTAGGGGACTGATGACCTCAGATGATAAGTCCCATAGTGCTCAGAGCCATTTGAACCATTTTTGGACTACCGCAGTCCACTTCACCCCTCCACTGCCCCACACTAAACCACTCTTTCAGGGTTATTGTGGGTTCGGCCCCCCGGTCGATCCCTCCAGGGAACGTGTCACACCAGACGTGTGTAAACTCTTTGTTTGCGTGGTAGAATAATGATGGTGTACGCGCATGTGGAGAACTTGTCTGCGCAGCAATCGCCCACATAGTGTAGCTGAGGCGGAATAAGGGGAATCAGCGCACATTCGCTGAGGCAGATGGAAAACCGCCTAGAAACCATCCACAGACTGGACGGCTCACCGGACCTCGACAAAAGTTCGCCGGGCGGAATCGTGCCGAGGACCAGGCGCTCCTTCCCATTCCCGAATGCCGAGCGTTAGACCGCACGACTAACTGAGCGGGCCTATCAAACGAGTTATTACAACAAACGGTTGATTTTCTTAACTTGCATTTGTCCAAGAGTATGAAGACACATTTAAAAAAAAATTCTGCAAGAAACGGAGTCCAGCTATCACAAGGTCAACAAGGAAGAGTCTTGTCGTACCATGCACGATCTATGGTGTTGGAGCCACGACTAGATAGTGTCTGCATAGCGCCATGTGGCCAATGGGTCTGAGCCCAAGTGGACTGAGCGCTGCCGCCGGACATCCTATATCGTGGCTAAAGAGGGCACTCGTAGACCAGAGCTGCTAAAGGTGGTTCTGTGGATGTGCACCATTGAGTCCACCAGATGCTGCATGACAGCTATCGGCGTCAGAGGGAAACTTGCCGTTCCATTACCAACCTTGATACGGTCTGGGGTGGTATCGATACAAGCTACACCACATGTGGCATCCAATGACTAGTCCATATTAGAAGTGATTGACCTCTCCTCTTACTGCTTCTCTATCGACAAATCAATACTACCTGCCCTCATCCGCCTCTTGTGGCATCTAGTGCTTTTGATGAGATAGTGTATGTCTACTGGCGTGTGTTGTAGCTGTAGATGACGAACAACCACAATTCTCTCATGGTGACAGATGAGACGTGCCTAAAGGGGAGAGTTTCTGCGTCGTACGGGAGACTGAGAGCGACAGAAAGTTTGTGTATGGATGCAGAGTGACGGAGGGGGAGGCTTTGGGCGGTAGTGCTGCCACAGCAGCGGGTGCCCTCTGCCGCGTGGAAGCGGCCGGCTATCTGTCCGTACTGCAGGCCAGCGGCGCAGCTATCAGAGGCGCGCGGCCGACGCCCGCACCGGGTCACGGCCGGACCACACGCACGGCGGCCGCCTAAGTGACGCTAATTATCGCGGCCCGCCCTAATTAATTCGTCAGCTGTCAGGAAACGAGCCGGCCGACGGCCAGATCTGCCTAACGCAACGCACAGATACGGTCGCAGGCTAATTTGCGGACCTGTTTCTACGACGATTCGTGAGACGTTCCCGTCTTGACTGCACTCTTCGAGGCCAAAAATTCGGGTGGAGTGTCTCAAAGGGGGCCGCTCTACTCCCGAATATTTTCTAGTGCCAATACCTGTTACCGCATCAAGGGACAATAACTGCTACCGAATACGTTTTCGAAGTGTGAATGGTAAAGTTCTTTTTTTTAACTGTCCTAATTAATAGATGAGTCCAGTTTTATGAATACTATTCCTACAAAATCCCTTGCCTTCTTCGTCAGACGCTGTCCGCAGTGGTCTTCTCGCTGCGTCTATTCAAATCGGACTGCGGAAACGTCAGAAGATTGTTTCTTCAGAAATATATCTTACATCAGCCACACAGAGAAAAATCTGATATCTCACAGCTGTTGTTGTGTGGTCTTCAGTATTCAGACTTATTTGCTGCGGCTCTCCACGCTAGTCTATCCTGTTCAGGCTTCTTAATCTCTGCATAACTGCTGCAACCCACATCCACTGGACGCTGCTTACTCTAGTCAAGCCGTGGCCCCTCTCTGCAATTTTTACCCCCACTCTTTCCCCGTTTCCGAAAAAACTGACGATTACTTGATACTGCAGGATATGCCGATCACTTCTCTTACTTAAATATATCACAGATATGTTCGATTTATTCCATGAAATAAGAGTAGGTTCCTTCCATGAGTGTGCTAATTACCTGCACAGAGACAAGACACGATACTACCCGTACAGTTAAAGAGAACACCAGAAACAATTTCTGGGAAGGGGAACGTGAGCCAAGGATTTGGAAGTGGAGGGATGGGAGAGCCCCGCCACTGCCGGCTTCCTGCAGGAAACAGGGAGAGAGGAGCGGAAAAGAGCACTGTCTTGAGCAGGGGTATTCTGTTAAAGTTGGAAGGACTTGTGAATCTCTGGCGGATTTCATGAACAGGTGAGGCGAGACTGTTGAAGACTCGTTGAGACGCGATGTGAAGAATATGTAGTTGTACGGTTGAGAGCATGTGTTGGTACGAGTGCAGCATAGTACGAGAGATAGGAATCAGGTATGGAACGATAGAACTGTTTCTGTCAAGTTTCTCGGAGGTTTAGGAGATTTGAAGGTATTCACTACATGAGAGGAGAGAGGGGAAATTGATTAAGCGTTAGGACCAAATGAAACTCACCTGTGGTTGTTTGGTCACCGAGCGCAGGTCTATTTCTTTGACGCCACTGTGTCGACTCCCGTGTCCATTATCATGAAACGATAATGACGACTTCGCTACACCTAATCTCCGAGCAAATAAAATCTCCAACGCTGCCGGGAATCGAACCCGGGCCCCTGCAAGGTAGTCACGCGTCGACCGCTCATCTAGTGAAGCGGGATGATGGATACGGAAGGCGTAGTGCAGTGCATGTCTTTCCATTACTTGGTGTGAGCTCCAAAATTACGGTGTAATGGAAACTGAGGAACAATGACATAAGAGTGGAGAGACGAGATATGACTATCTTCTGTCTCATTTTTCGAGAGTGCAGTTGTAACTCACGTTACAGGTGCCCAATATGGGCACCGTTTGTTACATGGTAAATGTCAAAACACGTGTGTGATTCACTGAACTCGCTGCAGCTGTTGCCCGGACAGGAGTAATGATAGCAGCTCGTTTTGGAAATACGTTCGTTGGGTTGCCTATCTACAGGAACATGTTAATTCGATGCAGCAATATGGCGTGGGCGATTTGTCTACATGAATGTAGGAGACGAGGTACTGGCAGAAGTAAAGCTGTCAGGACGGGGCTTGAGTCGTGCTTGGGTAGCTCAGTTGGTAGAGCACTTGCCCACGAAAGGCAAAGGTCCCGAGTTCGAGTTTCGGTCCGGCACATACTTTTAATCTGCCAGGAAGTTTCATATCAGTGCACACTCCGCTGCAGAGTGAAAATCTCATTCTTGATTTGTCTACATGTTGTGACGTGCCTGGCCCATAATTACGCGCTCTGCAACTACGCCACGGTGCGTGTTACAAATCGAAACTATATCGACCGATGCCTGCTATTTATCTGTGTGTCTAGTAGTTTTAGTGCAATCGTCTTCTGAAACATCGGATAACTAATAACCCTCTATGTGAAGAACGATGATATTCGTTCAGTCGAAATTATTCCGGTAGGTGAACGACGGGCCTGATACGATAAGGCGTAATAGCAGGAGTCAACTCGTGTTGATGACAGCCTGAGCCGACTCCGCCTCCGGAGCGTAGCGGGATCTGCCGGTCGTTACGCCAGCAGGCCGCAGTTGTGAGCCAGCGCACGCACGCCGCCGCCGTCGCTAATTGCCTGCTCCGCCTCCGCCTTGCCGCCGCCGCCGCCGACGCGTCTCGCCTCTGGAGGCGGTAAGGCCCGCCCCCTCGTCGGGGGACGGCGTCACTAATAAAATGACACCGCCCTCCGGCCGGGGCGCTATAAAGTTTTCATAGAAGTGTCGTTTATTACGCGCCGCCGCCTTATTGCGTTCTAACGCCGCTTATTTCGTTTCATTAACACGCTACGCCCATTACGCGCCGGAAATTTGCCGAATTGCGCTGCCGCCTCCCGCCTCGTCTCGTAGCAGTCCAAGCCGCTCATTTCCACATACCGCGCGTGCGGACCAGAAATCAACTACGCGGCGCTCTCAAAGTGGCTGGCTGCCACATATCATTTCGAAATATCTTGCACAGAGGTCTTTGTTGCGGGGAGTTCGCCAGGTTTTAAGATTTCCATATTCCGCAGCATGTAGATTTTTCGCGTCAACTGAACCTACCGATACCAGATGTCTAATTCATGTGACTTAATGATGATGTGCCGCATGACATCATACGAGGGCAGACAGAAACATAACGTAATGCTGACAATATTTTTTGCCCCTATATTATTTTTTTGCAATGTGAAATGAAATGATCGTATTGCATTGCTGGCTGGGAGTTCCCACCTGGGGAAGTTTGGCCGAGGTGTTCCAAGTCTTTTCAGTTAACGCCGCATTGGGCGACTTGCATGTCGATGGTGATGAAATGATGATTAGAACAACGCAACAACCAGTCCCCGAACTTAGAAAATCTCCGACCCGGCCGGAAATCGAACCCAGGCCCTCTGGATGGCAGTCAGACGCACTGACTAATCAGGTAACAAGGCGCAGTTTTGGAATGTAAGCTGTGATGACAGACTGATTTGTAGCCCGAGGTGTATGTTATTTTGAGAGCTGATAATTTAGTTGTCAATGGGGTGATTCCAAGAAACGTCAATACAAAATCTTAGTTATGGAAACTAACGGACCTATAGTGCAGCCTGAGGTCTAGGTTAGTTAGTGTCAGTTTCGTTGCTTACCGAAGCGGTATCGAAGGCTTCAGTTATTCTGTACTTCCTATGGGACACTCCATTTTGTAAGTTATTCTCTTTTGGGGCCACTGTAGCCGTTCGAATCATAGAGCACAGAATATAGCTCGTAACAGACAATTTTAATGATTTGCAGATCTTGTACACACTTAAAATTAAGTCCGATATCTCATTAAAGCTCTCTTGACAGCCACGGTGCACTGAAGCGTCCCCTACATAAACAGCAGATAATTTACGCTTAAAAATTCCTCTCTGAGTTTGACCAACTGTTTAGTCAATAACTAATGTTTTTGTTTAGAGGTGCGGCATTTAAGAATCAGCTCTGGTGCGCGGATATCGGAATAAGCAGTCTACCAAGTTCGTGTGGACAATCTGCGGCATGTTATCTCAAGGGAAAGTACACCACATAACACATAGCGCTGCCGGCCAAGCTCAGACGGAGCGCGACGTCCCCAAAGTTTCATTCACTACTGTAACTTTTGCGTTCAATGTGATTTATTTAGACGAAGTAGCTCCATGAAATATTTATAGCGTGATCAGTTTACGTTTCAGTTCGTTAGTTTTGTGCTCTTCCGTCTTTTCTTTGCGAGCTACAGAAAAGTCCTGTCAGATCTTCTCTACATCCGTCTTAGCTCATAGTCCGCAGCAGCATCTGAAGAGAAATGCAGCTGTGGTAAACTTGCTCAAGAAGGTTACTTATCGTAAGTACTCTTCTATTTAATACTTGTAAACCGGGTAGAGAAAAGCGGTGTTTCGTTGTTTCGTATTTCACAAGAAACAATTCATAGTATGGGGTTTTGACATGCTGTCTACATTTAATAGCACGTTGTGTTACAGCTATCACTATAATTTATTAACTGTTTGTATTGGGTGGGGATGTGCCTTAGATTTTGGTTGATAACGAGACGAGTAAGGCGAAAGCTTTTAAACCAGTCTAAGTTTTTAGCCTGGAGATTTTAGTGTGTTGTAGAGCGACTGGCTGATACTTTTTATTTCAGCAATTAGACAGCCACATGTATCTGCAGAACTATTTTAGTCCTTACCACACAATTCATCTCTTTGATCGTAAGTTCTAGAACAGCCACAATGCACGATTTCGTAATTGTGTGTGTGTGTCTTTTTTGATATTTTTATATTTCAGTACTTTTGAGGTTTTACTATTTCGTTCAAACAACTGCATTCCCGTAAGTTGTTTGAACATTTTAAACAGCGGGAGAAAATCAAAGTTTCCCATTTTTCGTTTATCCATTCTCGTCACATTCGAAAAAATTGCTTGGCATGAACCAAAGGATATGCCACATCATCAGCAACCTCTTTAATGGTGATTCTGTGAGTTTGTAGAAGCATTTTCGTTACTTCTTCCACACTGTCGTTAGTTATTGATGCATTAGGGCGTCCAGGGCGGTCGTCGTCTTCAGTATAATCTCGACCTTCTTTCAAATGTTTATACCGCTCGTAAACTATTGTCTTGCTCGTAATATATTTACCAAAAGCTACAGTCAATATTTCGAATGTGGTGCTGCACTTTATTCTATTTTTTCGAGCCAAATTTAAAGCAAATTCTATGATCTATCTCTCTCTAAGGCAAAAATTCGCCGAGCACTCGAAAACACGTACAACCTTTTCGACTGTTAAACATAAACTACATACTCAAAACAGCTGTAAACGCAAACGTTTGCGTTTATGTACCAACAAAATAAAAAAAAAGACCGTTTTGAAAATCTAATGGCCGGTCGCGGTGGCCGAGCTGTTCTAGGCGCTTCAGTCCGGAACCGCGCGACTGCTACGGTCGCAGGTTCGAATCCTGCCTCGGGCATGGATGTGTGTGATGTCCTTAGGTTAGTTAGGTTTAAGTAGTTCTAAGTTCTAGGGGACTGATGACCTCAGATGTTAAGTCCCATAGTGCTCAGAGCCATTTGAACCATTTGAAAATCTAATGTATAAAGCCCGCGAAATTATAAGAAATCCCATTGCTTTTTGATTACAGGTCTTATGCATCCTTTGAAACTTGGTAGGATTGGGAAAGAGAAAAGGAAAATCGAAGACTATGTACGCCATGTGGAGTAATACATACGTCCTTTAATTTTCTTCAATCTTCTTGCGTGTGACAAATTTTGAGATACGTAAATGGAGCGATTTTCCGAGCTAAGGACGGGAAGAAGGGAGTGGTGGAATTCATATTAATTTCGAAATCTCACAATTGGTTTTGGGCACACTCGCTGCTCATGCATACTGGTATTGAACTGATACGCCTGCATGTGTAGCGGCGTAGGATCCGGCTTCGGGCTGCGAAGATCACCCCGTTTCCAGTGGGTGCGCCCATGGAGATTTTGTATGAGAGGCGTCACATCATTGCACTGCCATGCACAGTGGAAAGGATTTTCACGGTAAGCCACAGGCTATTTGAGAGATGTGTCCAAATGAAATTACCCTCACTGGTCAGCTGCTCCTTCGGTAGGTCCCTCGCAGGCGTCTGCTATTGTCCGCGGTGTCTCCCATAAGGAGTAAGGCACATGTCGCTAGCGGCTCGCCGCCCGCCCTGCTGGAGACCTGGGCGGACCCCGGACAATGGTGGCCGGTGGCGCCGCGGCAGAAGACGTGTTCATTAGCGGGCTAATCAGCGGCATTTAGCCGCCGTCAGCGTAACGAGCCGCCTTCAGCGCCCCTCGTTACCCGCCATTGAGCAGCCGCCTCTGTTCTAATGGAATGCGCTGACAGCTCGCCGGCCCGCGCTCTTGCACATGCGCACGCCGTGTTTTGTGTTTGTGTCAGTGCGTGAGTCCGCGCTTATTTGTATACCTCTGTGTACAAGAGCTTTTGTGGCGCCCGGACCGAGGAACTGATGTGGCACGACTCGGTACGTTGCGAGATGGCAGGGCTATACCAGGCAGTGTTCGTTAGGGGTTTGGGTACGTCAGCAACCGAGCTGTAGGCCAGATAATTCCCAGGAAAACCAGTGCTGCTGTCACTACCTTCTGATTTCGCATGACTGTAGAACTTCAGCGATGCTAAGGCGTCTTCACAGCTCGGAGAATTGAGCAAATTATGTTGGAATCGTGTGCAGCTGCTATTCGTTGGTGAACCACTGTCACGTTTATTCTACCACGGGCATTCAATACGTGATACAGTACTTTTTTTCTGAAAGTTGATTGATCGCTCCCAAGGGACACTGCCTTATCGAAGGTGCCTTGAGTACCGGGCGGGAGGGTTTGCGTGCTCCAGTGAAGTTGAGGAGCATGCTGGCGGTAGCGTAGCTACTGGCAGGGTCACCCAAGCCGGACAGGCCTCAACGGAGGAAATGTGTCCCATGTACGGAAGGGGAGTCTCTATAGGCGTGATGAAGCCAACCCTCCAAGGGAGTAAACCCTGATATCATTTCTTGGTCCTCCTAGTTGGGGGTTGGGTCGATGGATCAGCAACTCCATTATCCACAAAAAACTTCTACGAGCTCAAGAATCTGAAGCCGTAGCCTGGGAAATCGGATAGAAATTCTTTACGAAAATTACTGTCAAGGAAAGGACATTGAGAGTTGGTACATGGAACGTTCAAAGCCTGACAAATAAACATACCGAAATAGAGAATGAAATTAGTCGACCGAAGGTGGACGTAATTATTCTGTCAGAAACAAAAAAGAAGGGACAAGGAAATGAGAAATTTGGAAATTTCATACATTTTTGGTCTGTAGCAGGCGTTTCCATTCTAATTAACAAAGGTCTGAGCGCTTACATCAAGGACTATGCATTTATGAAAGAATTGCCACTATTACCATCACGTTATATGGCATTGAAACAGTTGTAACAGGGATGTGCGCACCAAATGACGATGTGGCACAGCAAACCAAAGACCATTTCTACCAGAAATTAGACCATCTACTCAAACAAACCAAAAAGCACCAAGAAGTAATAATAGCAGGAGATTTTAATGCGAGGGTTGGCTCACAAGTTAATGACTGAGTAGTAGGAAGATATGAAGAAAATGTAATTAATAGTTCTGGAGAAATGTTGATTGATTCAGGATTCCAATACACCATATTATTCCCTCCTTTTTGCTATAAAACCCTAATTTTCAACATAATCGCCGTTCAATGAAACGGCTTTACGCCACCTTACTGGGAGGGCCTGTATGGCTGCTTGGTACCACTCTACTGGTCGGTCTCGGAGCCAACGGCTTCCTGCATCAGTAACCTCCCCCCATCATCCTCGTACTGCTTCTCGCGAAGTGCATCTTTCACTGGGCCAAACAGACGGATATCGGAAGGTGCGAGAACCAGGTTGTTCGGTGAGCTCCTCCCACGTACGACTTGCATGGGACTTTGCGTTGTCGTGGAAAAGAAGAACTTCGTTTCCATTTTTGTGGCGACGAACACATTGCAGGAATCACAGCTGTGTGCAGTAGACCGGCACGCGGGATATCGAACAGGACTGTTATAACTCGGCGGTGTCAGGGATTTTCACCTGCCTCGAGATGACTGGGTGTTTGCGTTATCCTCATCATTCCATCATCATTCATGAAAATGGCGAGATTGGGCTGAGCAAAGGTTGGGAATTGGTACGGGCGCTGATAACCGCGCAGTTGAGCGCCCCACAAACCAAACATCATCATCATCATCAACATCATCATCATCATCATCATCATCCTTACGCCGGCCGTGATGGCCTAGCAGTTCTAGGCGCTTCAGTCCGGAACCGCGCGACTGCTACGGTCGCAGGTTCGAATCCTGCCTCGGGCATGGATGTGTGTGATGTACTTAGCTTAGTTAGGTTTAAGTAGTTCTAAGTTCTAGGGGACTTATGACCTCAGATGCTAAGTCCCATAGTGCTCAGAGCCATCATCATCCTTATAACTTACTACCTACGCGTTCACTCACCGTAAGTACTAATATCGTTTGTAGATGACACATTGTATAGCTTTGTCTTTTAAGTACAGCAGCCTCTTAAACTTCCCTCTGGGAAAGCACTGGACACTATTACAACGCAACAAAAATTCAAGCTTTATACCTTCAGAAGTTTTGCAAGCATTAAAACTATTGTAATTAAGAAATATATTTCGTCTGCATACAAGTTTTTTCCCATTAGCTCAGCTTAAATGCTTTACGTGTTGCTTCCCTCCAAATAGCAGAAGAATGACGTTAAGTATTAACTACCAAGACATGCTTCGTTAAATTAGCATACTGTTATATTTACATTTAGCTTATTTTTATCCACGTTTAAGACACAAATGGATCGCCAGCCTTTAAACAGCCTCAGGTTCCCTATGCCACAGATTTGTGAGGGCCACTTGCTCCATGCCAGATTGTCTTGAATATAGAAATAACTTCTTCCAGCAAGTGTTTACAGTGGTTTCTGGTGTGCACTTCATTACCAGAGAAATGAATTTCAGGATGTACTTTCTGTTCTAAGGGAACAATGAGTCATAATAAACTATTAAAATACGACTAGCAGTATTTCATTCACAAGCAATTCCGCCTTCAGTTTTTGGTTAACTCGAAATGGTTAATTCTGCAGAACACTCTTTACGACACATGCTTATTCTTCCGTAGCTTCGGTACTGACATTATTCAGTTATTATCCAAACGGTGAAGGTCAGTTCTGATCACGCCCAAGTTATTCTAAACTTGTAACTTGCGATACTCTGACACGATTCGAATTCCCAGCTCGGAACAAACGAAGAGATTGGATGAAAATCCTTTTGTTTGTGTATGCATGTGGGCGCACTAGTATCTCTCTGCCTCCCTCCTCTCCCCCGCCCCCACCCCCCACTCCCTCAGTCTGTGTGTGTGTGTGGACACATGCAGACTGACAGAAACGTGCTGCCTTATGTGAAAACATCGGTGAGACGGTACAGTTCTCTATCACGGAGGATGACTCGGCAGTCATGTCGCCGCTCTGGTGAAGAGGAAGGCCGTCTGTGCTAACGAGCGTATCATTGGTCTTCGATGTCCATCCTGTACTCAGACAGAACAAGTGACGTCTAAATTGGAACCGGCCTACGGTGGGTGTTACAGCCAAACGTATCTAATACATTTATATTAAATTGTATTTAGTTCGAGCTGATGGGCACCGAGCCTCAGTAACTCTGCAGCTATTTTCCGTATGTGTTATCATTCAGAATGCATAATCTCCGCCTGAGAGACATTATCCTGTGAGCCGGTGGTTTAAAAGGTACCACTTATTTACAATAGATGAAACAATGTACTAAGAGCGTTTACAGGTGAACAGTTCGAAGCTCAAGGGAAAGTGACTCGACGGGAACAAACTCGATTGAGTCTTTATTCTTGAAAGCTTCATCTTTGCCAACAGGCAGCTTAGATTCCGTTTCTTAATAATACAAACGACAAACTAATTGTATCACTTCAGTCATTCCGCGAAGCGAAAGTTGCTAGCTTCATATTTCCGTAATTTCCGAAATATAACCTTTTTCATTAACTTCACACATGTAAATACACTGATGTGGCAAAAGCCCTGGGACACCACCTAATATTGTGTCGGACCTCCTTTTGCCCGACGTAGTGCAGCAACTCGACGTGTCATGGACTCAAGAAGTCGCTGGAAGTCCTCTGCAGAAATATTGAGCCATACTGCCTCTATAGCCGTCCATAATAGCGGAAGTGTTGCCTGTGCAGGTTTTTGTGCACGAGCTGACCTCTCGATTGTGTCTCAGCAATATTCGATGGGACTCATATCGGGTGATCTGGATGGTCAAATTATTCGCTCGAGTTCTACAGAATGTTCTTCAACCCAATAACGAACAACTGTGGCCCGGTGACATGGTGCATTGGCAGTCATAAAAATTCCATCGTTCTTTTGGAACATGAAATCCATAAATGACTGCCAATGGTCCCGAAGTTTCCATTAGTATTGATCTTCATGAAGGTCATGTTGAATATTAAAAACATATATCTGTACAACAGGGCACGTGTGAAGCATAAGGAAAAGTTAAGGTTCAGCGTGGTCACTAGCACATGAACACAAAGAGACTACCTTCTGTCGTAGTTGGGAACACATTCTGTAGTTGCTCAGGTGTGATGCTGTTAATCTCCCCAGAATACGGTCACGCATCTGACGCAACGGACTGATTTTAGCCCAATACACATGGAACATGATTTAAAATCACATGAAGATCTTTAAGAGGCAATCTCAAACAATGAGAGGCAAACTGGGAGGAACCTCGTCCTTCTGGTACACATCAATTCAGATTTCCATCATAATACAAGCATGATTCCAGGAGAACCTCAAACAAGTCAAAAAAGAATAGCTCATAGATCTCAGTCTTGGTCATTCCTAGGTATACGTTCAATTTCGGAGTGTTTCTCTCCCTTTATTACGTTTCATGAGCATCCCCATAACCAGCAGTCGTGAGAGTTTAGAAAACCACACGTTTGAAATGTGGTTTCATCTGGGCAGAGGAGAATATCCAGTAGGTTTCCGTTTTTCATGGCCTCCAGAAAATCAGCACATATTTCCATACGGGCGGCTAATCACCCTAGGCTAGGTTAGGCACTTCCTGGATGCGAGACATCGTATTCTTCAGCATAAATGAAGAGTAAGGCAGACAATGGATCGTGGGATGTCCAGCTCACGGTTCAGCAGACGAACGGAAGATCACGGTCTCCTTTCAGAGGCCTCCTCAGTGCTCTGAACCGCGTCGTCAGATCTCGATAATCGACCTAGACATTCTTCACTGAGCACTGTACCTCTCCGTCTGAATTTGTTGACAAAAGACTGATTTTAGTCTGTATGGGTGGCACTCTTCCTTATCTCCGACGGTGGAGCTCACGCACCTTGTTGAATTTTTTACCACCAGTGATACTCTTCCTTCCAGAAAGAGCGTCTCAGTGACGTGTGAAACAAGAACTAATTACACTGATTATATTAACGTTTTCACGAATTTGTGTTGTTACATGGGGCATGCCTCCCTCACCTCAGCCCCGCCCCCCTTCACCGAGCGGTCTTAGGCGCTGCAGTCATGGACTGTGCAGCTGGTCCCGGCGGAGGTTCGAGTCCTCCCTCGGGCATGGGTGTGTGTGTTTGTCCTTAGGATAATTTAGGTTAAGTAGTGTGTAAGCTTAGGGACTGATGACCTTAGCAGTTAAGTCCCATAAGATTTCACACACATTTGAACCCCCCTTCTCCGCCCTCCAACTCTTCGTCGTCCTCTTCTCAGTATGCATAAACCCTATTCCTCACATCACATGTCAAGCTTCTGACATCTCAGAATAAACAAAAGGTCTTACTCATCTAGTTTCATAGTTGGGTCCATCCGTAAAAGAAAAGCCTTCCGGGTTGCAAGTTTTCGCCTGAGAAACTAGCGACTCTATTTTCTCTAGCACGGCTCAGTGACACCCTGCACTTAAGATAGAGTTGAAGCACTTTATTTTCCAGCCTCTTACCTTTTTCCTAAAAAAATTACACGGATGGTCATTTCCTTTGTAACAAACAGTAAATCAGAGGCTTGGATCTTTTTCCTGTTATGCTTCTTCTTTGTATTTTCGTTTCTCAATTAGTCACCCCTCCTTCATTATTTGTATCCTGTCACGTTCCTGTCTGTCCCCCTGCCCCACTCCTTGTGTCACGTACATTGCTGCCAGTGTCTTCAGTTTAAATCAGCCAGACTGGAATCTGTCTTCTTGGTCTACTTTTACGAATTAACATAAACTGCGTATTTTTTATATAGTTACTAATGTTTTCTACTATTATATTATCTGTAGGTGACCGACGCCATTGTACATTTAAGCAGTTTTACATGTACAGTGTTATGAACGTAATGTGAAGTATATAGAATGCCTCGTTAGATTTGAGGGAGGGCCTGATGGCTCTAATCTTTCTAGGTTAATAATAAACCGGGATGGACGAGCACGGCCTCAACTGTGCCCCTACCAACTACGCAGTTGGAAGCTGCGGCCATAGATCGTGTCTCGGCGTGTTTGGAGCAGACTAATAATGTATATTAACGGCGTCAGACGGTATGAAATTTATGTGCAGTGGCCAGAAACCAAAGAGCTCGGCGCGACACAAAGAGGAGGCGTCGCCTCCCCCGCCTAATACGCGCAGCACTCTCTCGGCCCCTTTGTTGCCTCGAGGGTGGCGGCGGCTGCGGCGGCGGTCGCTGTGGAGCTGGGTGTCAGGCCGCGGGTAGGGCTACGGCGCCCTGCAGGGCCGCTATTCAGGAGGCGGGAGGCCGTCTATGATGAATCGCAATACGCCGCATTGGCAGGGCTTTTAATAAACGGGGCGCTGCGCCTCTCGGCACTTAAGGGACCGGCACGGCACGGCGCGGCGCCTCGACGGACGCCGGGGGCGGCCTCCCCGCAGCTCGCCGCCGCGCGCGGTTTTTATCGCCCGCGTCTGCCGGACAGTCGTAAATAACGCCGCGACAGCTGTCCGTCCACCACAGCGCCGCGCCACGCCACGCCCTCTTGCCTGGCGTGGCAGAGAAAGTCGCTCTGTACTCTGGAATTACGATCTGAATATTCCTCGCCAGTGGGGGAATCGAATCGGACTGGACTGACACAAGAAATATTAATTACCTAAAAAAGACCATCGTGTTTCATATCGGCTCGTTTAGTAAGCACGGAAGCATTACGGAGATACTCAACCCATTTCAGTGGCAGATGCTACTGGAGACGGGTTCTGCATCAAGGCGCAGCAAAATGCCGAGAGCGTACTTTCCTAGAAAAGCCAACCAATCCACTGAAAATGGGAGAGACTTGAAACTTCCTGGCAGACCAAAACTGTGTGCCGGACCGAGACTCGAACTCGGGAACTTTGCCTTTCGCGGGCAAGTGCTCTACCAACTGAGCTACCCAAGCACGACTCACGTCCCGTCCTCGCAGCTTTATTCCGCCAGTACCTCGTCTCCTACCTTCCAAACTTAACAGAAGCTCTCCTGCGAACCTTTAAGGACTAGCACTCCTGAAAGAAAGGATATTGCGGAGACATGGCTTAGCCACAGCCTAGGGTATGTTCCCAGAATGAGATTTTCACTCTGCAGCGGAGTGTGCGCTGATATGAAACTTCCTGGCGGACCAAAACTGTGTGCCGGACCGAGACTCGAACTTGAGACCTTTGCCTTTTGCGGGCAAGTGCTCTACCAACTGAACTACCCAAGCACGACTCACGCCCCGTCCTCACAGCTTTACTTCCGCCAGTAACTCGTCTCCTACTTTCCAAACTTAACAGAAGCTCTCCAGCGAACCTTGCAGAACTAGCACTCCTGAAAGAAAGGATATTGCGGAGAAATGGCTTAGCCCGAGGTCGAGTCTCGGTCCGGCACACAGTTTTGGTATGCCATGAAGTTTCATATCAGCGCACACTCCGCTGCAGAGTGAAAATCTCATTCTTGAGAGACTTGGTTTCGCACAGACATTTACCAACAATCGTTCTTCCTTCCCGCGCACCGTTCGCGACTGGAACAGGACAAGGTGGGCGGCAGAGGGGGGGGAGGGGGAGGGGAGGGGGGGGGGCAGCGCAATGAGAGTGGTACGCACAAAGTGCCATGCCATGTCATAGTACTAACGACGTGTTCGGTACCGTTTCGTTGACATTCGACTCTTGACTCCCATGTTTGTAGCAGAAGGCATGAACTACGAAGATGATATCTAGTTAGAAGGTGCGATTAGTCCAGTGGATCTACCTAAGTCAATGAATGAATAATAACCCATTTTGCGACATAGAGTCACTTGTCTGTCGCTTTTCTCAAAGCCGTAAAAATCACTAAAAAGCGAGTTACGACTGTCTTTTCTAGGAGATACGTGGGCCAGGTTGACAGCCGCATCGCTGCTGATGGAGTGGCACGATAAAAAAGTTTATATGTTGAATAATGAACAATCAAGTAGGGGATCAATATGGGTGGCGGTCTGGTATTACCATCAGCAGCGAGACAGCGGCGAGTCACCAGTCCCGAAAAGTCTTAAAGAATGTGGTACATACAGGGTGAGTAAGGAGGAAAGGTACGTGTTTTGATGATAGCATTAGTGATTCTGAAAAAAACTTCATGTCAGCATATGCCCTATCCCGAATGGTTTCCGAGATAGAACACTTTTAACGTACATTTCTAGTTATTTTCTGTATTGTTATTGTTTACAACGTACCACAGTAGTATAGAGGAAGTTGAGACGGACATTTTGATACAGGGAGATTGTGTTCAATCAAGTCGGAAAACTGCCTCAAACAGGCCTACAAAAAGTACCTAAGCTACAGCGCACACGCGTCGTGCGAGTCTTTCAATATTCTCGCGGTCTCTTCGCGCAAACTGTTACTCCTGGACAAAAACTAAATAGGACCTTTTCTGTAGCAAATGTAATTTAGTTTCATTGCTTACTGAGATATGTTTTCGTTCGATTGTGGGGTTTTAGAGTTATTAAAGAAAAACGTATAAGAGTGATATTAAACGTCATCTATCTCGGAAATCATTCGCAATAGGGCATATGTCCATAATAAATTTTTGTTTCGGAATCATTAGTACTATCGCTTCTCAAAGCATGTACCTTTCCTCCTGACCCACCCTGTATTTACATGCTTAATCCTGGATAACCGTCACAGCCCGTTCTACGACCGCCTCCAAATCTGAATCTGTACATTTAATCACGAGTCGAATACACATACAGTAATGTGTGGTGTCGGTGTCAGCACAAAGCACCATTTCCGTGAACAGATTTACCCAGCCACCGCTACGCAAAGACCTTACCGTCAATAACATTGCCTTGTTGGAAAAACTAATTTAGCACTTGTGACAGATCAGCGTAAAACTGAAATTCGTAAATTCCTATCTTTTACGTCACACACAGTCTGGGCATTACCTTACAGTAACAACGTGTTGCCAAGGTTGTTTCGACTGTGCTGCAGAAATTCAGCTTGGAAGCCCTTACACATCCGCCATACGGTCCTGATCTCTCCCAGTGCAGTTTCCATGTTTATGGAGCATTGAAGAAAGACATTCGTGGCCGTCGATTTTCTCCGCAGAAAGAGGTACTCGCTGGGTACCATCGTGGTTTCGTAGCCAATACCAACAGCTGCTTCCATTTGGAGCGACACGGGAAAGAAAGTTCAGAACAGACTCAACGTGTGGAAATTACAATTTCACGAATACATCCTACATATCAGCGAGACCAGGACAGTGATGGTTTTCCCGCTACGGAGAACTTAGACCACCAGCTGTAGTGTACGGAGAGTTTCTGTATCCCGGAAATACAATCTCCAGGGATAATTAGATTACACAGGACATTGCCAACAGTGTGCACAACTATGCTGAATTGTACCAAAAAGTGAGAACCCTTTTTTGGGATGAAAAGTGATATACAATAGCTATTTCATGCCAATACTGAACCAAGTATCAAAGCATATACCGTGACAAAGAAAGAGTCACCGAGACTCGCGGCATGAGAAACGAAATTTCTGAGAACCACCATTCAGAAGACCAAGATGAGGAAGTTAAGAAAGAAGGAGGTGCGGAAGAACGCCGTAGTCAAGATTTCCCTTTTAGTTCGAATCAACACATCCACACTACGGTGGTATGGACATGTAATGAGTTTGGAACCTACAAGAACAGATCGAATAACTTTGGGAATGAGGTGGAGGAAAAACGTACTGCAGAAAGATCCAGAACTCGTCGGTTAGATACCATCAAGGATGACTTCGCTGCGAGAGGAAGAACATTCGAAGATGTTCTCCGTGACAGGTTATACATGGGTATATGGAAATGGAAGAGGCTCATTAACGGTACCCAGGAAACTGGAACTGCCCCATGATGATGAGAGTGTCTTGACCCTTTACGTCCCCTATTCTTGTTCAAATGTGTGTGAAATCTTATGGGACTTAACTGCTAAGGTCATCAGTCCCTAAGCTTACACACTACTTAACCTAAACTATCCTAAGGACAAACACACACACCCATACCTGAGGGAGGACTCGAACCTCCGCCGGGACCAGCCGCACAGTCCGTAACTGCAGCGCCTTAGACCGCTCGGCTAATCCCGCGGGGCCCCTATTCTTTCAATTTCTATCGTCGAAGGAGTATCTTTAACTCTACTATTCTACTCGAGTTTTGAGGGTGGAGATAGGGCGCCTTCCCGTTGCCAGGCAGCAGCGGAGATGCGCGTCCCGGCCGGTTGGCTCGGTGCGGCAGATAAATCAGCGGCCGGTACGTCGCGTTCAGAGCACGGCTGCGGGTGACGGCTGGCCGCCACACTCGCAGCAGGCTGCGCTTTTAATCGCGCAGTCGCCGGCGCCGTTTGTCACCGCTCTCTGGCGCAGGCGTCGCGTCGGTCCGGCGTCACCCATTGTCCTCGGTGGTGCGTCGCCGCCCCTTGGCCGCGGCGCGTGGCCCGCGATACTTAAGAACCGCAGATACCCATTGTGCTTCGCCCCTCATTATTCGCAGATCACGGCTTAGAGGTCCGTAAGGAACTTGGTGCTATGTTTACAGCTATTTTCCCCGCCACAGAATATCAAAAGAGACAGACATACTCTGAAGGAAAAAAATCGCAGTACCAAGAAGGAGTTGTGTGACATAAGCCAAAGTTGGTAGGTTTATTTCTTTGAAAGATGATGCTTACTCATATTTCGCGCCAATTGCATAAGAGTGGCGCTATTAGCGCCACTATGAATGAGGTTGCAGGTCAGGTTTGCTTTAAAAACACGCTTCAACGGCCACGAACGTTAATTAGCTTTGAGACTGGTCGTTGTGAGTTATTGTTGATCAAGAATGCCTTTAAGGTGACAAAGACGCCATTGAAAATGAAATGTCGTGTGGCTGGGGCCTCCCGTCGGGTAGACCGTTCGCCTGGTGCAGGTCTTTTGAGTTGACGCCACTTCGTCGACCTGCGCGTCGATGGGGATGAAATGATGATGATTAGGACAACACAACACCCAGTCCCTGAGCGGAGAAAATCTCCGACCCAGCCGGGAATCGAACCCGGGCCCTTAGGATTGACATCCCGTCACGCTGACCACTCAGCTACCGGGAGCGGACAAAGACGCCATTATCAACACCTCACTGAGTTTGAACTTGCTCGGGTAATAGGGCTACGAGAAGCTGCATGTTCCTTCAGTGACACTGTAAGTAGGCTGTTTAGGTTTTTATATTGGTAACGCCACATAGCGCTCAGTATGAAATTCACTGGCTGTGCTGTGTGCAGTCTGTGGCTGGGTGGCATTGTTGGAATAGTCGCTATTGTAGTGTTGGGCAGTTGGATGTGAACAGCGCGTAGTGGTGCGCAGTTGGAGGTGAGCCGCCAGCAGTGGTGGATGTGGGGAGAGAGATGGCGGAGTTTTGAGAGCGGATGATCCAGACGTGTGTCCATCAGAGACAGTAAATTTGTAAGACTGAATGTCATGAAGTGATATATATATGATGACTTTTGAACACTATTAAAGTAAATTCATTGTTTGTTCTTTATCAAAATCTTTCATTTGCTAACTATGCCTATCAGTGGTTAGTGCCTTCAGTAGTTAGAATCTTTTATTTCGCTGGCAGTATTGGCGCTCGCTGTATTGCAATAGTTTGAGTAACGAAGATTTTTGTGATGTAAGTGATTCATGAAAGGTATAGGTCATTGTTAGTCATAGCCATTCTTTTGTAGGGATTATTTGGTCAGATTGCGTTGCGCTAAAAATATTGTGGGTCACTTTAGTGTTGATCAGAGTAAGTAAAGAGAGTAATGTCTGAGTACGTTCAGTTTTGCTCAGTTGTTTGAAAAGCAAATAACGTAAGTTTCGAATCCTGCCTCGGGCATGGATGTATGTGATGTCCTTAGGTTAGTTAGGTTTAAGTAGTTCTAAGTTCTAGGGGACTGATGACCTCCGATGTTAAGTCCCATAGTGCTCAGAGCCATTTGAACCATTTTGAACAGCGTTCGTGGAGATGTTTTCCAACAGGATAACGCTCGCCCACATACCGCTGTTATAACCCAATATGCTCTACAGTTTGTCGAAATGGTGCTTTGGCCTGCTCGCTCACCAAATCTGTCTCCAATGGTATACCATCGGACGACAACTCCAGCTTCGTCCACAAACATGGGATCGACCACGTGGAACAGGCATCGAACTCCATCCCACAAGCTGAGATCCGGCACTTGTAAAATATAATCCATGCGTGTTTACATGCTTGTATTCAACTTTCTGGTGGTTACGTCGATTATTATTGTATCAGCACGTAAATGTGTTACCTAGACAAATGTATTCCCGAAAATTCATTTCTCTACGTTAATTATTTTTTGGTGTTGCGATTTTTTTCCGTCAGTAGAGTTACAAATACAGTGGTTCACATCCACCAGCAAAGATTAGAGATTTTTCTTTTGGACTCCTGAGAAGTACTTGTCCTAAACTTGACTTAATCGCGCGACACCTCCTGCAAAATGCGGAAAGGGACCTTTGGATCAGATGAAACTGTACCTTGGTCTGTAGCGCCTCTAACTGTTTTTGAAAGTGACCGTAGGCGCTAGCCCTGCCATCTGACTAACCACGTCTGCGTAGCGACATAGCTCTATCAGACTTGGACCATACACAGAAAGACGTGCTACAGAAAGTAACTGAAAGAAATACGCAGTGAGACTATCAGAAATTACATTTTTATTTAAAAATAACGGTTACACTGAAGTCACACCCATTTATGACGGTCCCTTGGAAATTAAAAAAGGCGGGACACGGTTCTTAATAGGATGTCTGATCATCACGGACAGCAACGTGCTCCCACGGTTGCCACCAGGCTGCTAAGAAGTCCCTATGATAGGACGTTCCATTAATGACTCCTGGATGGTCGTTCGTACATCTGGACGCGCTGTAATACGTCTCCCCAACGCATCCCACACCTGTTTGATGGGACTTGAATCTGGCGAGCGGGTAGGCCAGTCCATTCGCCGAGTATACTCTCCTTTCAAGAGTTTCTCCACCTGCGCTGTAAGACGTGGTCGCGCATTGTCGTCCATAAAAATGAAGTCAGAGCCGAACGTGTAACGATACTTTCATGTTAAGACAATAACATACACTCAGTCACTGACTTCCGAAACACAGAAGCACAGCATTAGTTTTATTTGTGATTTTATTAATTCCAATTCATAATTTCAGCTGGAATAATTCAAACTGTGCGCCACTGTTTTGTAACTGGAACGAATAACGCCATCTGTTAGTAGCGTGCCGGCAGGAGTAGCCGAGCGGTTCTAAGCGCTACAGTTTGGAACCGCGTTACCGCTACGGTCGCAGGTTCGAATCCTGCCTCGGGCATGGATGTGTGTGATGTCCTTAGGTTAGTTAGGTTTAAGTAGTTCTAAGTTCTAGGGACTGATGACCTCAGAAGTTAAGTCCCATAGTGCTCAGAGCCATTTGAACCAGCCATCACGCTCGTAATGAAACTTCGTACTTCTGTGCCCAAATAATCTGTAATGAAAGGTTGTGAAAATAGTTAAAAATGAAATCAGTTCCTTTCACTGCATTTATTCCCTTTAGTTAGGGAAGGTAATTATACTGTTTATTATTTAAAAAGTAATCACCTTAACTCTTAATAACTTTACTCCACTGTGAGACTAGACGATCAGTTCCTTCATGGAAAAAATGTTTGCGGTTGTGTATGGGACCATGATTGCACGCAGGCGTGCTGCTGTTCATACCACGCAAAACATGGAAATCGCAAGGGGGGAGATCGGGACTGTATGGAGTGTCTGTAAGAGCTTCCCAGAGAAACTACTGCAGCGTAATTGAAACAAAAGACACGCCAGCTCCGGGAAAGTGAAGACGACCTTTTTCTTTGATTGCAAGGGCTCAGTGCTCATTAACTTTCTGGAACACGCCACCAAAACGAACGCACAGCGGTACATGGACACTATGCAAAAATTGAAGCACGCCATCAAGTCTGGATGTCCAAGGAAGTTGACGGAGGACAACATTCTGTCGCAGGATAATGCTCGCACGTACGTTACCAGGTTGTTCCCACTACGCTGTAAAATTTTCACTGGAAAGCGCTTACAAATACTCCACACAGTGCCGATATCTCGCCGTGCGATTTCCACATTTTTGGAGCTCTGAAGAAAGACGTGACGGTCGATTTGCTTTGGAAGAAGAGACGCTCACCTAGATACAACTGTAGTTCCGTACGGAATTGCCAACGTTCTTCCATGAAGGAAGTGACCCTGTTGTTTCACAATGGGATAAATGTATTAACAGTTATGGCGATTCCTTTTGAAATAATAAACAGTTTGCTTACTTTTTTCCATCCGTTCAGTTATTATGAGCTGGAAGGGGCGATCTGTGATAATAAATTAGACAAGATAAATTTCTTTGCCACGATCGCAAGTAATAACCTTTATTCTCGATAACCGGTTCCGGTATTCAGTGCTACCATCTTTAGGTCTCGACGGACATGTTATTGCATATTTCTTAAAATAGCAATGAAATTACTCTTCCTCATGAATTGGCAGGTACGTAACAGACGAGAAGACTGATGCATCGCTTCTAGTTTGTTACGTACCTGCCAATTGATGAGGAAGAGTACTTTCACTGCTATTTTAAGAAATTTGTCTGTGGAGGTCTAAAGATGGTAACACAGATTACCGAAACCGGTTATCGACAATAAAGGTTACTGTTAGCGGTATTGGCACACATGTTTATCTTCTCTAATTTTTTCCATCAGTCTCGTTCTCATTTGATTACGCCTTATACATTCACCAGTGTGTCCTGGATGGTACTAACGTAACACGATCTGGTCCGAAAGACCTTTTTGCGTTCCTTATGGATACTGCTTCGCTTCAGAAACTCAAAGACGTGCTGTACAAGCAGTACGTTTCAATAGACGACGGACGTAGTCCCGTGTGGGGAGAGTGATATATTGCCAGGCGCATTCTCGGTGCAGACGTGCCCGGGCACGGAACGCCGGTAGCGGTTACAAGAGCTAATGCGCACACGGCAATTGTGAGGCGCCGCTGTCGGCTCCGCCGTCGTGAATTAAAACATGACCGTCCTCGGTCTTCATCAGCGGTAATTAATTTGTTGCCCGCCTCGCGCGCCTGTCTGCCCCTCTGAAATATTTCTTTTCCGTTCTCGGCGCGGCCCGGCAGTCCCGCCTCCGCGCCCGGAGCATAAAGAAGGCGCGGAGCGCACGGGAGTCGCTCGCCGGTTCAGTATGCGCGACGGCCTACAGAGAGCCGCTGAGAACAGTGCGCCGTGCCGGGGCAATGCGTCATAATCATAAAGTCATCGCCGGCGAGCAAATAACGGCGCGGCGCGCCGGAACGTGGGAAGCCGGGCGCGCCGAGCGGGCTGAGCTGCCTCCCAGACGGTTTGCCGGCTCTCGGCCCGCCACCGCGGCCTCCTGCACCACGTCACAAACTCTTCAGTTACACGATGTCCAGCACTGCACATCAGGGATCCCCACATCTGTCTCATTTAACCGTTGGGCGTTACTTATCCGGGTGGTCACCCATGCAAACAGGACGCAACATTCCATTTCTTGGGTGTTCATATTGATGATAAACTTGAACTGGAAGAATCATTCCACTAAGCAGCACTAACTACTAAGGTCAGCAATGAGGCCGGCCGCTGTGACCTAGCGGTTCTAGGCGCTTCAGTCCGAAGCCACTCGGCTGCTACGGTCGCAGGTTCGAATCCTGCCTCGGGCATGGATGTGTGTGATGTCCTTATGTTAGTTAGGTTTAAGTAGTTCTAAGTCTAGTGGACTGATGACCTCCGATGTTAAGTCGTGTAGTGCTTAGAGCCATTTGAAGCATTCAGCAATGATATCTCTTCCTATAACTGCCACTGTTTGGAACCTACAAATCAATATCTTCGATACTGCAATGCCTGCGTTGATAAGAAGAATGGTGCAGTATTCTTTCGGACATGGATGTATGTCCTAAGGCACATTGAGTCGTTCTTCCTAACAACAGAGGCACCTTATTATCATATTTATCTGCCAATACCAGACAGCAACTTTCAGTTACAATGTCCTCCCTTGTACGGGAATTACATAACGTGTGTACGAGTACAGGTTGAGATGCAAAAACGACGAAGTTTGGGGCTCGCCGTGAGTCGTGCAAGGATAGCCAAAGCGGCAGTAAAAGAAACTGGGTGAAGTCTTCAACGATGATCTTGTAGGAACGTTCAAATGGTTCAAATGGCTCTGAGCACTATGGGACTTAATATCTGAGGTCATCAGTCTCCTAGAACTTAGAACTACTTAAACCTAACTAACCTAAGGACATCACACACATCCATGCCCGAGGCAGGATTCGAACTTGCGACCGTAGCGGTCACGCGGTTCCAGACTGAAGCGCCTAGAACCGCACGGCCACACCAGCCGGCTGTAGGAACATCATGTCACGTCCGCCCAGACCAGACGAGGAGAACAAAATAAAGATGCGTTCTGTGTAAATCAGTATCGTAACATGTTTGGCACATTGACACTTGTTAATTTCTTACAGCATAATTTTCTTTCTAGGAGATTATTTAGACAGTATTGATTGCGCAGAAGTCCACAGTAAGAGTAACGTAAGATCACCCACCACCATTCTGTAGGCGCCTCTTTAACGAATTGCACACTCTGAGAAGAATACTGATGTCCACATCTACAAAAATAGAAGGCAAAAACATGATATGTCCGAGAAGGACTCTCGCTCTGAGTTCGTCTATCAGTTTTGACGATTGAGTCTGCAGGTATCAAAATATGTGGCATCCATGGCAGTATTTTTTTCTCCACTGACTTAGAGGCTTAAATTTTTTACTCCACCAGAGGACCGTAGACCTTAGTATTTGATATAAATTTCAACTTGGTACCTCTACCCGGCTCTGACAATAAGGGGTTCTAACAAGTGGACACACAGACTTACGGATAACAAATGACAGAAAATATATTTTGTGTGATATAACTACAAAGTAACTATTTTCGGTTATATTTCCTTTACTTGTACTAAGAAACGTTGCGTCTTGTGACATTTCAGGGTTCTAGGTCAGCGCGAAATGCCCTATAGGTTTTGATGGGCGAGTTTCAGAACATTAACATATCTGACATAAATTGCCGTACCTTTTCACAGTGTTGACTTAAAAGTTTAAATTTTGTGCATCGCCAAGGGACAGCAAGCCGTGACATTTGACATAAATTTCAGTTTAATAGCTCTACCCGCTCCTGAGTCAGCAGGCTCTTAGTGGACGAAAAACCGGACGGACAACGAAGTGCTTCTATCAATGTTTCGTTTTCACCTATCGCAGCACGGAACCCTAATCACATGTTTTACTCGTTAATAAGGATATGAGTGTCTTAGACCGATGTTCATCGTAGCTTCGGGAAAAAAACCTTTGAACCTTTGCCAGTAACGTAAAATGTCTCACAGAAGGCAAAGTATAAACCTAACATAAAGTCATTTATTGTGGACAACTTTTCCTCCACACACGAATACTTATTAAAATAGTAGTATCTGAATTTAAAAAACTAGTTACATGAGTAATGTGAAATATTACAGTGTTCATACCCTTTACATTATACCCATTGTACTATTTAGGTGCGTGGAGTGGCCGCGCGGACTTAGGCGACATGCACGGATTGCACGGCCCCTCCCGACAGAGGTTCGAGTCCTCCCTTGGGCATGGGTGTGGGTCTTGTTCCTAGCATCAGTTAGTTTAAGTAGTGTGTAAGTCCAGACCGATGAACTCAGCAGTCTGGTCCCTTAGGAATTCACACACACTTGAACATTTTTTACTATTTAGGAAACTGCTGAAGAGCAGCATGAAGCCGTACACACAAACATATATTGCGTATGTAGCCTATATACTAGTCCGCACGTTATTTCTATATGAATAATGAAAATGATATACACAACGTTTAGTTAACCAACTACTACAAACTCCTGCGAAGCACATCATTTAATACGAGCATACCGTATGTACTTCGTTACAATCGCTGTTTCTTACACAACAGAATTGTGCGGCTCTATAGCACACAGAGGGTGTGCTCCACAATTAGGAACCACACTGCCAAAGTCTCGCTGAAGGGCAACAGGTAAAAGACAGGGACAATTCGACTGGAGTGCAATTATCTGTTACGTGACAAGATATTCGCCTTAGCACTACTTTCATAAATGCACAAGTTCCTTCCGGTTTCGGACAGAATTACTAAGCATACTACAAAATGTGGATGCAATAAAAGACGCGAATTTCGTCTTTCCAAATTCCTGAGGAGCGTATGGCGTCATATATGTCCACCAGGACGAAAGTTCTGTAATCTTTTCTTGACTCCCGAAGGACAAACACCGGTATATTTCCATTGCAGAATGAATAACGTGTAGGGGGCAGCATGTCTGTTGAAAACCACCGTTATGAAATGGTGCTCCAATTTCCGTGCTGGTCGTGGTTTGACGCATATGTTTCCATACCGCAAATGCTGTGACGCAGAAGCTAACGCCAACTGAACAAGTAGACGCTCTGGACCCGTCCTACAGTTCAGACTTTTCCTAACTCGATTATCACACCTTCGGACCCTTAAAAAAGCATTGAAGGGTCAATGTTCCTGTCGGACGTAGATGTGCAGCGGGCAGTTACGCAACTGGACACGGTATCTTACCAAACGGTTATGCCCGACCTGCTTCGTCTGTGCGATGAGTCCCTCAGCACGCATGGCGATTTTTCCCGATTGACACACCTTTTTTGGGCTGTACGGCTTTCGAACGGAAACTTTTTGAACGTCTCTTATATTTTCACATAACTCATTTTCGAAATATTTCTGTTCACTTCTTTCAGATCTTCTGTAAAAAATCTGTAAGTAATTTTAACTGTGTATACTAAATATTGGTTGTCGGTTCCGACAGTCTATATTCAGATCAAGCCCATAGTAACACCTCGTTTCCTGGCCGTGCTCGTAAACTGTTCCCTTCGGACAGGATGAGGTTCTGGGGCAAGGAGGATTTCTTCAGCCTGGAGCTGGTGGGTCGGACTTTCCCTAATTCTTTCAAATGGTGTGTGATCGGACCGTATATGACAGTCTTAATGGGCGAATAATTTCCCCATGACGGCCGGTGTTTCCAACATCGTAGCAGATGAACTCCAAAAAGTCCTGCCGTGAAACAGCACCTTACACCTTTTTAGCGGGAGCTGGAAGTGGCCAATGAGGATGCCTACATTTTGCCTCTGATTCTGACTGGCTGATATGCCTGAAGATTAAGCAGCTTCGTAGAGCTCGTGTGCTCTCTGTGGTGGAGGTGATGTTCTCGTCGTGTTTTTCTGAAGTCGGGAAAGACGATCCGTTGTGGTCAGCCGAATTATTTCTTGCAGTGCGGAGCACTTGAACATTCCCGAACGCGGACCTAGAACTCTGAGTAGGCACTTTCCTGCTTCTCACTGCAAGTATTGTGGGTTACTGAGCGCATACTCGTTGGGTAAAAAGAAAAATTTCAGAACAGAGCATGGATCCAGCAGCTAGTTACAGGTGGTGCTGTATAAAAGGTGACGGGCTTGGCTAGGGTTAATTCATTCCAATAAAGTTCATTTGCTTCCATCCAGATTCGAGAATGATGATTCTGTGTGGCTCTTTCCCTACTGACTTCGAACTGTATTCCTGTTCTGTTGTGATTATTGCCTCGAACTGCTACTGTCCTATTGGAGGTGGTGTATGAATTGTTAGCGGAATACATATTCTAATGCAGTGGTCGGATCTCAGAATCTCGCATGAAAGTAGTTACAGAGCTAAATCCGGGTCGGCCAGTTTACGTTTGCTATTAAATTCGTGGAGTAGAACATCGCCAAGAGTACCTACGTCGATTCTGCTAGCGGCCTCGAGGGGATTCCGCGCGGTGCTACAGAAACTCCAAGGCACAGATAACAGGAACGTTTCACAGCTTGTGGTGTATGTCCCTATACAATATGTGCGGACATGAAACTGTTCATCTAATGATATTGCTTCGTAGATAGTCAACTGTCGTTTCACAAGACGTGGAAATATTTGTATTCATTTACACGACATGTGACGGTGTATTTCTTTCAGATATCTAGAGCGTTCGGAAAAATCCATTTCATTTTCAAATAAAAGACAACTTCTCCATGGATCCAAGAAACGAGAGCTAAGTAGTCACCACAGGTGGCACCTAAAGTGCGTTTATACTTTGTGTCAGATAACCAGCAGTAGCTCGCATTCGAAACCTGCACAGATAGCGCCGTGGCACGGAGCCACTCATGCGTCAGCCGCACTCAGTCAGCGACGAGATAAGCGGCAGACAGCAGCACGTAATGCGAACAAGCGTTCAGCAATCTGCAGCGTTGCTGTTGGATGAAACGACGAGGGGACGTTGCCACTTAAGATAAAATCTTGTCTGATACGTGCTGACAGGACCAATGTCGCCTATGTGCCGGAGAACAAAATTCGCTCTTCACTTTCATACAAGCAGCGCGGTGCCGAAGCTTTGCACGCCTGGATTGCACATAGATATCTAAATTTACTTATAGGTTCTGTTACCGTGACAAATCGCGAATGCCGGCGACAACACGCGAAATTTAATCTCTATGCCAATTATATCCATCTTTTATGAGCTACAAATGGCTTATTAGACTCTCGTAGTGATGATTTCATTGAACTGACGGCTCAACTTTAGTATCCTTCGCATTTTATATAGTTGCTCGTCCACTACTCCATTCTTGTTTCAGTTGCTACATACTTTGATATAGTTCTTTGGAAATTGTTACTCCTGCCACTAAATACGTTGAAAAGCAAAATATGAAAAGATAACATTTCTCAATCCGCTGATGAATGGTATATAACGATTTGCCTGGCATCTTTGTTTAAGGTGACGAAATACTGACAGCAAGAGCTTTTGGTTACATTAACTGCCATATTACTACGTGTGTGTTTTAAACACAAGTGAAGAATGTTGAAGATTTGACATAAAGATCGAGAAACTAAAGCAATGGCAGCGCAATGAAATGGAGGGAAAAGGACTTTCCGGCACAACTAAACTAAAAGGAGCGGTAGATTGATACAACACATACTGAAGCGTCAATGAATGATTAGTTTGGTAACTAAGGAAAGTGTGAGTGGTAAAATTTGCAGATGGCGATCACGGCTCGTCTACAGCAAACATATTTCAGTGGATGTAGCTTGCAGTAGTTACGCTCTAGGGAAGACGGTTATTACTGAAACAGCCGGTTTCCGGTTATAGCGCTTTTTTTCCACATTAGTTGAACCTGGCTGTTAAAACCGCTCAAAATAACCAGTTTCTGAGATAACCGATTTGCATTTTTCTATTCCTATTATTTACTGAAATAAAAGTAGAAATCGAACAAAAATTGAAGAATTTTGATTATCTTAGTTTCAAGACAGATAGAATAAAAATATTAAATTAAATAGGTAAAACAAAAGAAACCTTAGTCCCTCCGTCATTCGCTGCTTTTCTCGAGAAGTGGTATGTGGGTATTACAAAAATCACCAGTATACTATTGATTCTCATTTTTTGAGACTCTGCCCAAAAATCATGTTGTAGTCGTGAATCATACCACTGCCTGGGCACTACAAATAGTCAGTGCTAAAGGTTGAACACTGAGGTTGAAAAAGCCTGTTTTTCTTGCTAATTTGTCCGTTTTCGAAGGCTGCATGGCATGTTATGTAGACCCAGGCACCAGAGCAGCTACTTTCTATTATTATTGTATGCCATGAGCGAATTACTGTTGAATTTTTTAGTTATTGCTGTTACCGTAATTTACTTCTTCTTCTTATTTCACAGAAACGGAAGGCAAATATTTAATCTTTTAAAGCAAATGAAGAATTTTTACCTCATTTCTACTTCACTTCGTAAAAATATTTCCAGACCATGGTTGGTGCCGTTCTGCTATACAACAGATGTCCGGTAACGATAGCGACAATGCACCGTACACGCGTACCGTAAAAGCTACGAAGCCATGACACACGGCGACATGGACGATATTGTCTCATCAATGCTGTGCCAGTTCCTACGCCAAGTGTTTGTTGCTTGTTCATGTCGACATTGTTGTTGAAATGGCACTGTCTAGTTTCCCCATTTTCTATAATAACGGAATAGTTCAAACCAGTGTGAATGTTACGAATAAAAACTACTTCTTTTTTAAAAAAGATTTACTTAAAAAGGAAAAATTTCAACATTGCTGCTATGGCTAATAGGTATTTCGGCCTTTAGTCGATTATTAGTAAAAAATAAAGAAGAGGCAGCGTGGAGAGCTACACCGTATCAGCCCTCCGGCGGAATTCCACAACAAAAAGAGCAACGCAAGAATAAATTCACACTACGTGCATATCACAAGGCAAGTAGACATACAAGACAACGGACATTGGCTCTCTTATATTGTTACAATCTACCGAAAATGGAAAATATTTCCAAACGTAATCCATTATGGCTTTGCTATTTGTGCAGCAAGATGTAGAGACAACATGAAATGCATATTGGCAACAGCGCGAGAAGTGTTCCTGAAAAAGAAAAAGAAAGAACAGTGTCCGTTTGTATGTTTGTAATTTATTCAAATCTACGATTTTATTCCGATCCTGATGAAATTTTGCGCACTTTACCTTAAAGACAAGAGGAAGATCACTAGCTACATTAGATTTCGTTATACGACTCGGAACAAATGTGTATGTAGTATATAAACGGGAAAGGTTGTTACCAAAAATCTCTAAAACTTTTTGGCTGATTTACTTCGGATTTCTATGTGATTTCCTAATGAACATTTGGGTGGACGTAGACTATATATTTTTAACATACACAATACATAAATACATATACAAAATACGTAAAGGAGAAACGTTGTTACAAAACTTCTCGAAAAGCCCTTGACCGGTTTACTTCAAACTACTTGGCCGACTCAGATCGGATTTCTACGTTCACGTGAAATAATGAAGAAAGGTAATGAAAAGTAAAATGTCTAACAAAAGAAATACTTCGTGGAAAACCGACTATAATGCCTATGGCGAGAATAAGTTATAGTTGTAATACCCGTCTTGGATATAGTACCATCAGATATCATTAGAGGCGGGACGAGCGAAAGCTCTAGAATTTGACAGAAACGTGATTGCAAATACTTTCTTGTTGATTAGTTGCTGTTGTTACTTATAACACATACCCTATAAAATATTTTATTCCGTGTTTTACAGTTATTTGTATCAGTAAACTCCATAGTGCCATACAAACGCCAAGGTAAGTCGTGGATATAGTATCAACAAAAGTCACTAGATCGCTGACGCATCGAAAGATTGAACAGAACCTGGGATTTCCCGAACTGTGACGTAAATTGCTCGAATAGTTATAGTGCAGCTCAAACACATCGCTACTTGAAACATTGAAAAATGAACTGGAATAAAAGATGCGGAGTTTTCCAAAAAACCATTGAGATACTTATCGCAAAATTTAACAACAGATGGCGCAACTAATCATCATTTCATACAAGTGAAGACTTCTTCGTTGTTCACATTCCGTTGGCACCCAGTGATTCAAATAGGCCTACGATTAACGTGATTGCTGTTCCCCATGCCGCTTGCATTCGCTATGAGTACGACAAGGAACAGGGCCAGTCACTTTGCGTGGCAGATATTAAACATATCGGGGAATGCTGGGCACTGCAGCTAGTCGAATACAAAGTATTAAACGGCCTTTATGGAACAAATTTAAATGCGGTATATCCGTCTATGTGAGCAAAACGTTGACAAAAACCAATTCAGACAAGAAGAGAATAGGAGCTTATGAAATGTGGTGCCACAGAAGACTGCTGAAAATTAGGTGAATAGTTTAGTTGGCTAATGCAAATATACAGAAGCGAACTGGGGAGATAGGAAATTTATGGTCAACTTGACTAAAAGAAGGTATCGGTCGACAGGCAATGTCCTAAGGCGTTAAGCAATCGTCAGTTTGTTGGTGGAAGGAAGTGTTCATGGTAAAACGCGTGGAGAAAGACCAACATTTGACTGTAGTAAGAAGGTTCAAATTAACGTAGACGTCGGTAATTATGCAAAGATGAAGAGGCTTGCACGAGGCAGACTAGCGTGGAAAGCTGCATCAGATCTATCTTCGGATTGCCATCAACAACAACAGTCTAATGCGATACAAATCGAAACATAATTAGTCATAAAATTAATCTATCCTTATCCCTTAGTCACTGTTATGGAGTAACGCATTACTGTTTCAAAATACGTTTAAGTCACATCCGCTTGTAAACGCTAGACACTTATTCCAAAATCATTTCAAACCATACTGACTTACTCTGGTTTTCGGCACACGCCTAAAATACGCGAAATACTGAAGTTGCATCACCTTTTCACATGGTGTATAAACAAGTCAGCATCTCTTTTTGAGAGAAATGCTTAGCGTGACTGTTTGAGCGAGTTAGGGTGCTGTATGATGCCGTACATCGAGCTATTGTTGAAACTCGTGTCCGGATAATTTGCGCGCTTTAGCCTACGGTTCGCCGGCTGTCGGCAGCATTGCAGCTTAAGATGTACAGCGGCGGAGATAAGCCCCAGCAGGCGCCTGTTGACAGAACAAGTGTGTCCAAGGCGGGGCGCGCTTGTACGTGTAAGCAGCGATATCGCGTGCCTCTGGTACGGGAGCCGCGCCGCTCCTCTGCAAGGGCAGTTCCGCTGCTTTCATGTCTCGTACTGCCGCAGCCCAGGTTTTCGCTGAATACATTTTTTTACCAAACCTATAGCGATATGAACAAACAGGAAGGTTTCAGAATAGCAGTCACATTGACCGCGTGGAGCGTAGAAACAACGGCAGTGAGAGCCAATAACGTTCTAGTCCGTGTTGTTGACGGAGTCGTAATGGGGTGTCTTTCAGGCAGTTAACTGTTATGAAGGCTTCACTACTTCTAAACATACAGAAATCACATCGACGCTGTTTTACAGTGGCATGAAGGCGCGATGAATCCTCATACTCCAGTATGAATGAGGCGATCACAGAATATGACTTCCAGCATACTGCAAGCACTGAGAGATTGTCCTGATATATATTAGGGGCAGTCAAATGAAAACTTTAAATATTTATTTTAATTTTTTTAGTAAACGAAAGTGGAACAGTAGCGTCTCATTTTTCGACATAGTCTCCCTATTATTCCACACACTTCCTCTCGTGTGTAGGAAGCGCACGGATTCCTCTGGAAAAAGAGTTTTTTGGTCAAGTGCGCAGCTACTCGTGCATCGCCCGCCTGATGCACTTCATCTGAACGACGTTTCTTTCCTCCCATCACCTCTCTGAGTGGTTCAAAAATGTTGTAATCACTCGGTGCGATGACTGGTGAGTATGGTGGATGTGGAAGAGTATCGAATTGCAGGTCTCGATGCTGCCGTGGTGTCCAACTTGCAGACACATTGCAAAATTTAAGCACCTCATGAATGATGTGGCGAGGTGAACCATGACTAATGTTCGAATTTGGGACTATTTCATTCTCTGTCACTCAGCGATTTTCCATCACAATGGTTTCAAGTGCTGAGGTAATCGGTGCCTAAGCCTACATACTGATTAATCTAACTGAAACTAACTTACCCTATGGACAACCCATACAATCATGCCCGAGGGAGTACTCGAACCTCCAACGGGGGGAGCCGCACGGACCGTGACAAGGCGCCTAGACCGAGCGGCTACCCTGCGCGGCTGCGCTGTATGGTTTGGTTCAGCAACGAAGTCCACTTTCATTTGGATGTGTTCGTTAATAAGCAAAACTGGTGCATTCGGAGGACCAAGAACACGCATTTCACGACCGAGAAGTCTCTTCACCCTCAACGGGTGACTGTGGTGTGTAGTGTCCAGACACGGAATAATCTGTACGATATTCCTTCATGGCACGGTCACTACCGAACGGTTCATAAAGGTTTTGGTAGATAATTTCATCCCTATTATCCCAGGTAACCCTGGTTTCGACAAGATGTGGTTCATACAAGACTGAGCTCGACCCCATCGAAGCAGGGGAGTGTTCGATGTCCTGGAACCGCATTCTGGCTTTGGGATACCCAGAGGCCATTGGCCATCATATTCTCCGGATCTGAATACGTGTGACTCCTTTTTGTGGGACAATATTAAAGAAAAGATGTACAGCAATAACCCCAAAACCACTGCTCAGCTGAAAACAGTCATTCAGGAGGTCATCGACAGCATCGATGTTCCGATACTTCATCGGGTCATGCAGAATTTCGCTATTCCTCTGCGCCACATCATCGACAATGACGGCAGGCATATCGAACATGTCATAACCTAAATCTGAATATCTGTAGTAACGTTTACTTGAATAAAGAGTATGCACGCCGCAGTTAGTAGCTAATTTACGTTTTTTTTCGTATAGTTCAATAATTGTCACACTGTATGTTGCAAATTTATCCGGGAATCGAGGGTATCGACGAGTTGTCCCTGTTATCGACATTGATACTGGCAAGATGTCGGTTCCAGGGATTCCAAGACTTTCGAGAACATTTTAATTTCAAATCTGAAGTCAGGTAACAAATGGCGAAAATAATTTTTTCGTGTGGTAGAATTATAGATCAACAATTTTCTAATTTTTTGCTTTACTTGTACTGTAAAATCTGTGTTCTTGGCAGATTTCATGACTTTACGTCAAGGGGAAGCACCGTTTATTGAGTCACTTTGTCAGTATCAACATACAGGGCTATTCAATAAGGAAAAAGGCCTTTCAAACATTTACTGCTTCTAAACTACAAAACACAGGTACAGAATTCCAACGTTCTTGGAGAGAGAAAAGTTCAAAGTTTTGTACACTCAATGCGAGCACCATGTGTTAAAAGACAAATAACAAAACGGTAGCTCATTTTCTACCATACACGAAGCAGCTCGTCTCTCGCTATCTAATTCACAGCTTCAACAGTGCAACGTCGCAGACTTTCGAGAGCGTGAGGCATCGGGGGATAAAATCACGCTCTTGTACGTAACCTCACAGATAAAAGTCACAAGGTGCCAGCTCTGGAGACATGGGAGGTCACCGGCGATGAAGTTCTCTAAGCAATTCCGACTAACCGTGCCTGATGAAAGGTGATCTTAACAGACGGACAGAGATAGAGACAGTCCGATAGCAAACGACAAAAAAATAATTTTTTTCTTGTGAAATAATTACAAAATAACAATTTTCGGATGTTTTCCTTTGGTTGTAGTATGAAAGCTTGCTTCGTGGGAAAATAAATGGCCGTGACATAAATGGCCAAGACATAAATGGCCGTATGTTTTGACGGCATTGACTTAGAAGGTTCATTATTTTACATCAGCAAGGGAGTGCAGACCTTAATATGTTACATAAATTTCAACTTGGTACGTTTACCTGTTCTTGAGGAAAAATGTTTTGAACAATCAGACAGACACACAGACAGACGGACGGACAAGAAAGTGATCCTACAACCATACCGTTTTCACCGATTGAGGTACGGTAACCGTAAAAATAAAGATGTTCTCCACGGAATCAGCGAGTATAGAGATATATGGAAAACACTGAAGGTGGAGGGTGATAGGAACGAGAGTTAAAATATCAAGGGTAACTACCGTGGTAAAAATCAACATTTCGCACCATTTCTCTGTAAGTTGGCAGTACTGTTACCAATAACGTAAGAAATGCCCTACAGGCGACAGAATACTACATCGAAATGCAGCCACAATATCAGTTCAAAATAGTTGCCCCATTTGTGACATGCACCAAGTAAGAACAGCGTTTTGTCCTACGTCTTCTGAGCAGTGAAGGTACGAAACCTATTCAAATCCATCGGCAAATGAAGGACCAACATGGTGATGCATGTCTTTCGAATTCTTTTCCATACAGCGCATGCTAATTTCCATCGTACCCCGAGGCCAACCGTTCAGTTTAAACGTCCTAACGCTAACCGTTCAGAAATTATGACGATTTTATTTCATATAGTTCAATAACCGTCACCCAGTGCGCGAGTCCTACTCGAACATGACCACTATTTATTTTATTTTAGCAGCCCACTTAGTTTTCAGCAGCCTGCTGTATAACGATGTCGCAAACGCTTTGTGACTTTTCTTGTTTCCCCACAATACGAGCACAAATTACTCTGAGTTTTGTCACCACATCCATTTCACGAAACGTATGTGGGACGAAGCATTATGTGGGGTGTAAAATATCCTGTGTTATTAGGTAGCGTCATGTTCCTCTTCGGACTACTTTTCCGATATTCGACCCTTCGTCACACTTACTGGTATCTTCTTCAGGAAGTCGCTAGCAAGAGAGCGGTCGAAACGTCGATTATCGAGGAAAAAGTTCGAAGAGAAACAGGATGCGACCTAATAGGCCAGGAGACGTTACCTTCAATAACAACAGGTAGAAAAGCTTGCAGACTTAAACAGGCATTACGTTGCCTGACCCCTCTGACGACGTACTGTGTCTTTGTTTCGACACTGATGCACCACGCCTCTCTTTTATGAGTACTGGAGCTTTGTCCAGCTTGTATCCTGCACGGTGCTGGCAGTTGACGCGAGTCCTCTGTTACGCTACGGGACACGGACGACACGTGATGTCCACGTGGGGGAGGCCTCGCAGAGAACGATGCCATCGGACGCAGGCGGGCACCACTCGGCGGCCGATATAACGGCCGGGCAGTAAACACGTGTCCGTTATGGGCGGCACGCCGGACGCCGCAGGGCCGCGAGGGGCGCCGGGGGGGGGGGGGGCTGCGGATAAGGGCAGTTACCCCGGACCCACGCGCCGTGTTTGAGATTCCCGGCGTGGCGCGGACACTTCCCACAAAAATCGCTGCTACCGACAGATCTGCTCTGACACAGAGGAGTCCCCAAAGTCGTCACTGGAACAGAGCGTTAGGTGTGGTCGCAGATATACGGGATCGGTGTTGTCCACAAGAAGGTATCGTAAATTTCAGATGACGCCAACAGTCGTCATACTGTGTTTATAGCCAGCGCTTATAAACTGACAGCAAATGCACTGCGTATATTACTCGAAAAGACATAAAATGTCATGTTTATATCTTAGAGATTCTAAGTAGCTTGAGAATTCATGTACCGCGTTCTCACAATACAGAGGGGGCAATGTATGGCATAGCTAATGAAACAATAATTCATTTGTAGCAAAGCACATCATTTATTGGATTACACCTACGGCTCTTTCATTTTCATGCGGCCACGAAGTGATTTTTATGTTTAGTACGGAATCGGACGTTTCGTTTCCACTACGGACCAGATAATTTTGCGTTCCTTTGATGAACAAACATACGTTACTTACAGCAACTGACAAAAACCTATTACTGGCTAAAATTGTTTCCGTAATTGTTTGACATGTCTAAATGAGGTCCCTATCAGTAGCATGAAGAGCTACACGTGTAGATTACACAACGTGTTTTAGTGCTGCGTGTCTGTTTGTGTCTCGACCTTCGTTCACTTGATAGTAGCTACACTGATATCCTAGAAACACCTTGCGCAGGGGAAACAAGCAAGAACACGAAAACAACGATACAAGACAGAACAGTCGGTGTTGTTCACGGGGCAACTGATGACGGGCAAGCAGAGATGCACATATGGCAACACCCAATTTTGAACCTTCCCTCTTGCATTCAAATGTTTCACAATGGTGGAATGCTCACAGTTCATCACATTTGCCAGTAATCAAGTACACTGAGTGGATCATAGTGGATTCATGCGTGTAATGGTCTTCATCAAACGTCGAAGGTCTTCCAGAATGTGGAGATTCACTAATGTCAAAACGATCCTCCTCAAAAGAGGAAATTTTTTTATTGTCGCGCTCTGTCCAGTGGCATTATCCTCACACACGGCGCAAATGTTGCAGGCTGCCTCCGCTTCCGTCACCTCTCTACTGAACTCATACAGAAGAATATGTCGGAAATGTCTCGATTTCTCTACTTGGCACTCTATTTTATATCGTCCACAGCTCCACTATCTCCAAATAACAAAATGATAATACATTAACTCAAATAGCAACAGTAAGGCACAAATAAAAAATGACATTCTATAAATGAACTCATGGCAACCGAAATCAAACACGCAACACAGAAACACTACGAACGTATGTATCAATCTAATACATCATCAAACAAGTATATTACTTGCCGGTTTCTGTTAATGTGTTTCTCTGCTAACGCACTGCTATCTGTGGTAACAGGCAAGAAGCAAGGCTACTTAGTGCGCATTCCGGAGACAAATGCCTGTTAAGAGGGATATTGTTGTCTGTGATGCTTTGCTGCAAGACGTAAGTGGTTAAAAAGCAGTTGTCAAATCATAGATAGTTCCTTCGAATATCAGCAGTGGCCGGTCTTGTATGGAGGTATACCACGATCAACAGTTTTGTATACGCTTCTGTGTGGCTCAGACTCTGCGCATAGCCTTTACAGAACTTTGGCTCATATTTTGCGAGAGCGTAGAGCTGTCTGGATGTTGAAAGTTAGTTTCAGCATTGCAATAGGAGTGTCAGACTAGGTTTCTGAGATTAGTAGTGGAAAAATAAAAGTATTGTTATCAGCTCAAGCACTAGCATAGTATCTCAGTTTGATAGGTGACCGTGGGCCATTCTTTAATGCTGACGTAGAATCTCTTTTCTGAAGTGAGAGAAGAGTATTAGACATGTGTATATATATAAATTACGTGGATGACTGTTTTCAGTACTTCTGAAGCCTATCCTTGTGTTTCGTGCGAGTTTGTATAGATGAATGTAGAAATTGAAGATAGCGAAAGGGGGACATCTTATTCTGATATATAGTCTTCTTCTATTCTTGGAAACAGAGCGGACAAAGAAACAAGTGCCAAGGATTGTAAATGGCAGTGAATTTTTACAGAAAGAAGAAGCTATTGAAAATCAAGAAGAGGAAGGATAAACGTCATGAAAATTTATGTTTGAAGCTCAACATTATTTGTGTGCGAAACACGAACAGTGGGACGACAGAAATGAAACAATTATAACTTTTTTAAATATGGTGTTACAGCGGAACCTTGAAGGTGAATTGCGCTCGTCAAGTAACAAATGAAATTGTTCTGTAACAGGTGACGACAAGAAATACCTAACAAACAACGTATTACATCTAAGAGATGGAGAGATACATATAATGGCACGAGTCGTTGCTGAAAACAGTACAGTGCAGCCCACTGATAAAATGGAACATCCTGTGGTAATTCGCTTACTGCATATAGAAGGGAACAGAATTGAAGGAAAAGTATCGTAGCAATAAACAATCATGTGACAAAGTGATTAGGTGGGGCAGACATTTTCAGTTCAGTGGCGCAGATAATATGTGGAGTAAATGCTACTGGTGTGATGCCATGGTGATTATGTGATGCAGATGCTTCCAGTGCAATGGCATGGTGATTATGTGGTGCAGATGCCTCCAGTGTGATGACGTGGTGATTATGTGGGACACTCACTTCCAGGGTGATGGCACAGTAACTATGTGGGGCAGATGCTTCGAGTGTGATGGCACAGTGATTATGTAGTGCAGACGCTTCCAGTGTGATGGTACAGCGATTATTTTGTGAAGATGCTTCCAAGGTGATGGCAGGGTGATTTTGTGGTGCAGACATTTCCTGTGTGGACACATGGTGATTATGTGGAGTAGATGCTACCAGTGTCATGGCATGTTACTTACGTGGGGCAAATGCTTCCAGTGCGACAAAATGTTGGTTTTGTGGTGTATACACTTCCAGTGCGATTATATGGTGAATACGATGGTAGTTGCTTCCAGTGTGATACCATTGTGATTATGTGGAGCTGACGCCTCCAGTGTGATCAAAAAAGTTTGAATGGCAAAGAAAAGTATCAGACTACCTCTCTGTGAAGGACCAGGAATCGCAAGAGAAGTGGAAACGTTACTGCCAAAGACGGACATTTCACAAATCGCAATTGAGGCGATAGTGGAAAATGTGGAAACTAGTCATGGATCAGTTTTCAACGTACTCCGCGATGTTTTGAACTTGATAAAGGCTGCAGTTCGCTGGATTCCGCAAGTGCTCATATCCGTTCAGAAAGTCAGCCGAACCGAGGAAATGTTACAGCTCTGTCAGGTCAGTCGAGATGATTTCTTATCGGCGTGATCACAGTGGAAGAGTGCCGAATGTATCATTACAGTCATCAACCTCCGTGCCTCCTACTCTCAAGACAAGGAATCAAAATGAGGAGAGGAAACATATGGATTCACCACCACTGAAAAATACGAACATCCAGCTGTCATCATACAAGATGAGACTGATGATAGTGGGGGGGGGGGGGGGCGGCCGCGGTGGCCAAGCGGTTCTGTGCGCTTCAGTCCGGAACCGCGTGACTGCTACAATCGCAGGTTCGAATTCTGCCTCGGGCATGGATGTGTGTGATGTCCTTAGGTTAGTTAGGTTTAAGTAGTTCTAAGTTCTAGGGGACTGATGACCACAGATGTTACGTCCCATAGTGCTCAGAGCCATTTGAACCATAGTGCGGGGAGGCGGGAGGGGGGGATGGCCGGTCTGGCACAGTGTGGTGATATGATGCTAGCAGATTAAGGTCGCCAGGGGCAACCTGACACTAACATACTGCCGAAGTCTCTTTACGAGGTTGTGGGAAACTGTCTACATGAAAGGGCCTAGCTAATTTTGCCTCTGTCTTGTATTCTCCTGACGTGGCACCCAGTGACATCTTCCCTTTTCCTGGGGAACCATAACGCGGAGTAGGGGGACGGATTCAGAATTCTGACGAGGCGGCTTTCGAGGTGGAACGTTTCCTGAACAGACTTGTACAACAGAGGTTTCTGCCTAATCAGGCATCGTTGGATGTGCCACACTGGAGGGTGAATACATAGAGAAGGGCTAAAATAGTTTGATGCTCGCAACTTAATTTGTTCGAAGTGATAATAAAATTTTACGAATACCTCCCACACTTCCAACCTCGACACTTCGAAAGACTATAGTTACGTAAAATAACCTGAGCATGGCCGTGCTTCTGGACTCTAGGAGGTCTGCTGGACGGACCGCGTGGCAACATCACGGACAGCTCGGGAGCGGTGCGCAGAGCGTGGCGGTGGACAGGCGGCGGCGGCGGCGGCGTCGGAGGCGGCGGTGGCTGTCCGCAGGCGGGGCAGCAGGTGGCGCGTAATGGCCGTGCGGCCGTCCGCAGCAGCGGGGCGGCAGAGTGCGGCCGTGGCGCCTGCGGTCGGCCGCGCCGCACCGCCAGGTGGCCGCCCACGCCGCAACACTGCGCCACCCCGCTGTCCTGTCCTGCCCTCCCTAACGCGCCCCGACGAGGGGTTTCGAGGGGCGGCTCAGCACTGGACGTGCGTCTGCGAGGGCATTACGGCGCCGCGCTTCTAATCTGCATCTTCCGCAAATGTCAGGACGTACAGTACTTTCCGACTTGAATTTCACCAACGGCGTAGAAAAGTGTTTATAATAATGGTAATGTTTCCCCAGATAGTTTATGCCGTGCTATACAGGCTTCTTCGTGGAGAACTAAAAACGGTTCTGATTTTACAGTACTGAGCATTTGTATCATATACACTACTGGCCATTAAAACTGCTGCACCACGAAGATACGTGCTACAGACGCGAAATTTAACCGACAGGAACAAGATTCTGTGATATGCAAATGATTAGCTTTTCAGAGCATTCACACAAGGCTGGCACCGGAGGCGACACTTACAACGTGCTGACATGAGGAAAGTTTCCAACCGATTCCTGATACACAAACAGCGGCTGACCAGCGTTACCTGGTAAAACGTTGTTGTGATGCCTAGTGTAAGGAGGAGAAATGCGTACTATCACGTTTCCGACTTTGATAAAGGTCGGATTGTAGCACATCGCGATTGCGGTTTATCGTATCGCGACATTGCTGCTCTTGGTTGAGATCCAATTACTGTTACCAGAATATGGAATCGGTGGGTTCAGGAGGATAATACGGAACACCGTGCTGGATCCCAATGGCGTCGTATCACTAGCAGTCGAGATGACAGGCATCTTATACGCATGGCTGTAACGGATCGTGCAGCCACATCTCGATCCCTGAGTCTACAGATGGGGACGTTTGCATGACAACAACCATCTGCACGAACAGTTCGACGACATTTGCAGCAGCTTGGACTATCAGCTCGGAGACCATGGCTGCGGTTACCCTTGACTCTGCATTATAGACAGGAGCGCCTGCGACGGTGTACTCAACGACGAACCTGGGTGCACGAACGGCAAAACGTCATTTTTTCGGATGAATCCAGGTTCTGTTTACAGGATCATGATGGTCGCATCCGTGTTTGGTGACATTGCGGTGAAAGCACGTTGGAAGCGTGTATTCGTCATCGCCATACTGTCGTATCACCCGGCATGATGGTATGGGGTGCCATTGGTTACACGTCTCGGTCACCTCTTGTTCGCATTGACGGCACTTTGAACAGTGGACGTTACATTTCAGATGTGTTACGACCCGTGGCTCTACCCTTCATTCGATCCTTGCGAAACCCTACATTTCAGCAGGATGATGCACGACCGCATGTTGCAGGTCCTGTACGGGCCTTTCTGGATACAGAGAATGTTCGACTGCTGCCCTGGCCAGCACATTCTTCAGATCGCTCACCAATTGAAAACGTCTGGTCAATGGTGGCCGACCAACTGGCTCGTCACAATAAGCCACTCACTACTCTTGATGAACTGTGATATCGTGTTGAAGCTGCATGGGCAGCTGTACCTGTACACGCCATCCAAGCTCTGTTTGACTGAATGCCCAGGCGTAGCAAGGCCGTTATTACGGCCAGAGGTGGTTGTTCTGGGTACTGATTTCTCAGGATCTATGCACCCAAATTGCGTGAAAATGTAATCCCATGTCAGTTCTAGTATAATATATTTGTCCAATGAATACCCGTTTATCATCTGCATTTATTATTGGTGTAGCAATTTTAATGGCCAGTAGTGTAATTTCATTTTGTGAATGAAACCGTCTAGATTTCTTAATACATTGCCTGACAAGAAAATGAAACACCCAGAATACCTGGCCGTTTGTCATTGTAGCTTCCAAGGCGAAGACACCATCGGTGGCTATGTAAATGATTAGAGTTCTCCGGTAGAAGGGGCACAAGAGTGCATTAGCGTTGTTCGTGTTCAGAACTGTTACCGGGCCTTGCACGGTGTACACGGGGTGTGCACAGCGTGAGGCGCTGAGTGATCACTGTAAGAGATATGGGAGATGCTGCTGCGTATTCGCCTGAGACAGCGTTGTCAGCATCTGCAGAGTTTGGAAGGGGCCTTATTGTGGGCCTGCACTTGGCCGACTGGTCGAATCGTGCGGCAATGGCCCTATGTTGGCCTGCATGAAGACGTTGAGGTTCACGTCGGCGCGACGAAGTCCGACCATCTCGAGGTAGGGTCGCCATATCGTGCACCAAGCACATCGTAACGCTTTCGCATCTGTGCCTGCCATTCAAGAACAAGTAATAAGAGTCCCTGTAACATATTTTGTCTTCCTGCTCCTTTGTCGGAGAAGAACTGCGGCTGCACTTGGCAGATACCGTCCTATGCGTTGGTTCGAGATAACACAAGACAGACTGGTACGTCTGGAGTGATGCCGTGATCAGGAAGAACGGAGTCTTATTGTCTTCAGCGATCAAACATCGTTCCGTACTATCCCAGATGACTATCGCTGGCGACTGTGACGGCGACCTGGGAAGAGGTCCAATTCTTCCAATGTTCTGGGGTGGCAGTGGCGTATTACTTCTGGTGTCACCGCGTGGGGAGCCATGGGGTGTGACTTCATGTCGCAGCTACCGGTGATTGACGTGTTACCTCTCGTGCGACTGTGTCGTGATGCCGTTTTGCAAGAGGACAGTGCTCGTCTAGAGATCGGTCGTGTCTCATGAAATGCCTACGTCATGTTGAGGGACTCCCGTGGCAAGCAAGATCCTCCAATCTATGTGCGACAGAACGTGTGTGCGACCAGATCAGGCGTCAACTCCGTCCCAATGCCAGTATGCTGGAATGAAGCACCAGTTCAGTTGTGAGCCAGGTTGCCTCAGGAGAGGATACATTGGTTTAATGACGCCTTTCCCGACCGAATCCGAGCATGCATTCTGGCGAGAGAGAGTGTGACGTCATATTCATAAGTGGGCTCACTCTTCCAAGTTCTTTGTACATTTGACGCGAAATTCTAATTACAAGAAGTAACATCACATACACTCTTAATTCATGAAGTTTCATTTCGTTTCCCGCCTCCCTTCAGGGTGATTTACTATTTTTGTCAGGCAGTAGGTATTACTTTATTTATAACATCGTTACGGCTACTGACATTATCAGATCCGCAATTGATATTAAAATAACATAAAAATTAATTTCATTAATTACATATTAGGAGGTAGCGAAAGACGAAATCTTGTAAGGTTAAAAATAATAAAGGTTCAGTCTCGAAGCTTAGAACTTATACACTGAAGGGCCAAAGAAACTGTTACACCTGTCTAATATCGTGTAGGGCACCCGCGAGGAAGCCGGAGTGCAGCAACACGACGTGGCAAGGACTCGACTAATGCCTGAAGTAGTGCTGGAGGGAACTGACGCCATGAATTCTGCAGGGCTGTCCATAAATCCGTAACTGTACGAGGGGATGGAGATCTCTTCTGAAGAATGCGTTGCAATGCATCCCACATATGCTCAATAATGTTCAGGTCTGGAGAGTTTGGTAGACAGCGGAAGTGTTCAAACTCAGAAGAGTAATCCTGGAGCCACTCTGTAGCAATTTTGGACGTGTGGAGTGTCGCATTGTCCTGCTAGAATTGTCCAAGTTCGATCAGAATGCACAATGGACATGAATGGATGTAGGTGACCTTACGTACGTGTCACCTGTCAGAGTCGTATCTAGATGTATCATGGGTCCCGTATCACTCCAACTGCTCACGCCACACACCATTACAGAGTCTCGACCACCCTGAATAGTCTCCTGCTGACATGCACGGTCCATGGATTCATAACTTGTCTCCAAACCGTACAGTCCATCCACTCGATACAATTTGGAACGAGATTCGTCCGACCAGGCAATATGTTTCCAGTCATCAACAGTCTAATGTAGGTGTTGACGGACCCAGCTGAGGTGTAAAGCTTTGTATCGTGCAGTCATCAAGGGTACATCAGTGGACCTTCGGCTCCGAAAGCCCATATCGATGATGTTTCGTTGATTGGTTCGCACGCAGACACTTGTTGATGGCCCAGCACTGAAATCTGCAGCAGTTTGCTGAAGGGTTGCACTTCTGTCAAGTTGAACGATTCTCTTCGAGTCATCGTTGGTCCCGTTCTTGCAGGATCTTTCTCCGGCCGCAGCAGTGCCGGAGATCAGATGTTTTAGCAGATTCCTGATATTCACGGTGCAATCGTGAAGTGATCGTACGGCAAAATCCACGCTTCATCGCTACCTCGGAGATGCTGTATCCCATCGCTCGTGCTCCGGCTATAGCACCACGCCCAAACTCACTTACATCTTAATAACCTGCCACTGTAGCAACAGTAACAGATCTAACAACTGCAGCAGACACTTATTGTCTTATGTAAGCGTTGCTGACCGCAGCGCCGTATTCTGCCTATTTACATATTTCTGTATTTCTTTGGCGCTTCAGTCTAAGACTACGTTCAGTGTCAATCAGTAATACCTACGTCTAAGTAGGGCGACAACTGTCAACTTGGCTCAAAACTTTATTACAAAGATACAGGTGCCAGCCGAGAGCTGGCGTTAGTGTGAGGTTATTTTTTTTCTTTCCATTTTCATTTCTTACTTGTAAACTGACAGACATTCTGTAAAACTGCAAACATTCAAAGTAAAACAGTAAAACATGATTTGAAAAAAGCAGAGTTGTACATTCATAAAATTAGTTTTAGTATCGCAAATTACGTATCAACTACTAACGCCACCTATCTTCCAGTACCTATACTGACGTAACAAATTTTTGAGGTAATTCGAAAGTTAACGCTCCTCTGAGGCGTGGGTTTTATGATTGTCAGTGAATGTTGCTTTGCAATTTCTGAGTTTTGATGAGTGAACTTTCAAAATTTTCTAGCCTAATAAGTTTTTGTCCGTCGCAGTCTCAGTTTCGTTCTTATATCCCTTTAATCTTAATCGCAGATCTGATGATGACTGTAGCCGAAACAACATTATAAATGAAGTAACATAGCTAGCAATCTACACGTTTACATTCAAAAGACCGTGGACTCATTCAGGAAATTTATTTCAGTTATTAACTATTGTAATATAAGGCAGTGGGGCGGGGGGACATTGTGCCAACCTTTTGAAAATATTGTTAATTAGACAGTTATTTTATATTTTAAAATTTTGAAAATATATTTATTGTTTTTAATGAATCCTTCTATCACATTTCATAAATATTTTTAATTTTTTCTGTTAAACATAACCCAAAAATTTAACTCTTAGTAGTGATGTCATTTTCTACAACAAATGTCGTATTCAATACCTTTCAGATTCAGGACCTTACTTACACGTCAGTACCTCTTAAAAAATATTTCTTTAAGTAAAAGTAAACAACATCTAATGGGTTTTGCATTTTTAAATTTTTTGTGATGGTCATATGATGTTCTCAGCTTGATAGTATACGTTACTGAAAATGGGTAGATGCTGCTAAGAGCGTTACAATACATATTTTCTAGGTTCTGAACCCTAGTTATACATCAATACGTCTTTAAAAAATATGTTGCTTGTACAAGGCAACAACAACCAACGAATTTTGTTTTTTTAAACTTGTTTCATGATGGACGTGAAGTACCCCCAATCCCCTGCCCATTGATAATGCGTTCTGTGGAAAATGCCTTGGTAATTCAAGGTTTAATATCATTTCCTGGCTGCGCCTGCCTGCTCGCCTTGTTTTTTCTTTTCGACAGCAAAGATGAATGTGACTTCGTTCGAAGTTGAAGGGCTTATCTTTCCCTGATCCTTCTAGATGTATAGTATCTGGGCACATTATACCAATTCCAAGGTCGAGTAATTTTTCTATAACTGGCAGTGTCTTCCAGCATCTGGGGGCTATAAACTACTGAAGCTCGTGGCAGGAAGCAACACTTTCTAGAGAGCTTTTATGGCAGGGGGAGGAATTGGCGAATAAAGCTGCCTACATTTTTCTCCATATTCTGACTAGCTGCTATAGATAAATGTTAAATTATTTTGTGAGGCTGTTTGGAGCTCGCGAAATGAGGGAGGCTTTGGCGGCCTTGGTGGGGTTTGAGTAGCAAGTCGTCGGTTGTGTAGGTCGCAGTTGGTGTTTTAAGCGTTTTGCTATAGTCCTGAGTTGGTGATCCGTTAACCATGTTACTTTCTAAGTACCGGAAGACTTCAAGAATGAGAAGAAAGTTCCCCTGAGCGGACGTGGAGTCTTGGTTAGTCGTTTCCGCTTTACTGCGCCACTGTTACCTTTAAGTGAGCCTGCAGGTGCTCGATAGGAAGAAGTGCCTTATCTCAGAGCGAGAAGGCATTAGCAAGGTGGGGGAAGGGTTCACTCGATGGCGCTGACTTCGCGAGTTTTAATAGAAGCAAATAAATTTCAATCGTTTCGTGGCTATTTGAGTGGTTTGTTTCTGTGTGCCTTGTCACCTGCTGTCGCTGAACTGTTTTCCTATTACGTTTTTGTGGAGATTATGGACGGAAGTCATTAGCAGCCTTCTTGAGGAGGTATGTGAATCATAAGTGGAATACCTTTTCCAATACAGAGGTCCGATGTAGGAACCTTCCTGAGAGTACCTAGACAGCCATTGACTTTGGGGTAGTGAGATGTTTAATCCTACCTCGCTGCCAAGGTGATGCTGGAGACCATTATTTAGATTGGTTTTATCAGAATAGCAGAGCAGACAACCGACCTGGGTCCGGTATTAAATATTTCCGACTAAACCTTCGGTTCGGCACGTTCAGTAATTTGTCTCGCGCGCCGCACATCGCTAAAAGTGGAAGCGTTCTGGCCGCAACTGTGCTTTCGCGCAACGGCAAGAAAGCTCAGAGCCACGTAAGCGAGGAATATTTCACATCACATGTGAATTGTTGGATCTAATTTTCTTAATTTGTGATGGTGTGAACTGTATCCGTATTTTTTTTTTTTTTTTGTACAAAAAGTAAACAATCGCTCTGTGAGTAACTTAGAACTAGATATCCTCCGTAAAGCGAAGCAACATAAATCACAAAATAAAGGAAAGTCCTCCGGTCCAAACTGTATTACATGTGAATTTCTTTGAAAGTATGATACAATAGCTCCATACTTAGCAATCTTATACGGCCACTCCGTCTTCGAAATGTCCACACCTAAAGACTAGAAAGATGCACTAGTCAAACCAATACCCAAGGAAGAAAATAGGAGTAATCCGTTCAATTACAGACCCATACCACCAAGGTTGAAATTCAGTAGGGTTCTGGAACATATACTGCTTTCGAGCGTTATAAATTAACTCGGGGAAAACTATCTATTGAGAGATTGCCATTACGGATTCGGAAAATTTCGTTCTTGTGAAACACAAGTAGCTCTTTATTCTCGTGAAGTACCAAGTGTTACCGATAAGTGTCGCCAAACTGACTCCATATTTTTAGACTTCCAGAACGCTTTTGACACCGCTCCTCACAAGCGACCTCTAATCAAATTACGTGCCTACGGAGTAGCGTTTCTGTTGTGCAGCTGCGTTCCTGATTTCCTGTCAGAAAGGTCACAATCCGCAGTAACTGACGGAAAGTCGTCGAATAAAATAGAAGTAATATCTGGCATCCACACTCTACTGTTCCTGTTCTACGTAAACAATCTGAGCAGCCCTCTTGCATTGTTTGTCAGATGATACTGGCATTTACCTACCCATTAAGTCATCACATGATTAAAACCAACTGCAAAAGTTTTAGACAAGATAGCTGTATGCTGTGAAAAGTAGTAGTTGTCCCTATAGTGAAATGTGTGAAGTCATCCGCATGAGTAATAAAAGAAATCCGCTAAATTTCTGTTACACGATAAATCGCATAAATCTAATGTCTGTATATGCAACTAAATACTTAGGGATTAGAATTACGAATAACTTAAATTGGAACAATCACGTAGATAATGATGTGGGGAACGTGACTGCTATTTATTGGCAGAAAACTTAGAAAATGTAGCACGTTACTAAAGAGATCACATACACCCCACTCATCCGCCCTTTTCTGGAGTAATGCTGTGCAGTGTGGAATCCGCATCACACAGTACTGACGGAGGACGTCGAAAAAGTCCACAGAAGGGGAGCGCGTTTTGTGTTATTGGAAAATAGGGGTTAGAGTGGTAAGCATATGATACATGAATTGGAGTGGCAGTCATTAAAACAATGGGGTTTTTTGCTGCGGCTCATGAAATTTCAATGACCACTTTCTCCTCAGAATGTAAACATATTTTGTCCGTGTCACACTACATATGGAGTAATGATCTTCATCATAAAATAAGAAAAATCAAAGCTCACACAAAAGATTTAAGTGTTCGTTTGTCCCACGCCCTGTTGGAGAGTGGAACGGTAGAGAAGTAACTAGTAGCTTGAAGGTGGTTCGATGAACCCCCTGCCTGGCACTTAATTGCTAACTGCAGAGTACTCGTATAGATGTAGATGTAGAGATTGACGTATATGACTCAGTGGTTCGTTCTTGTCCACCAGGAGCAATGCATTTATTGGCGTGTACAACATGGAGCTCAGGGCACCGCCGACTGCTTTGCACTGGAGATTGTGAGGGTGACGTGGAAAACTTAATACAAATGGCTTGATTAAAGCTAGATGTAATGTTGGTCCCACCACCCTCTTTGCACCCCAGTTGAATACCGTTCTCGAATGTAGAATATTTCTTGCGTTTTCGCACTTTTCAGTATCATGTTAACGCGAAAATTACACCTGAGCTTGTTGTCATTGGATCCAAAAGCCGTCCGGTCCTATTTTACAAGTGCGAGTCTCTGGTAAATGGTGCCTGTTAAATATTATTACTGAAAAGTAGCTAGTACAGACGCATAGGCCATTTGATCCAGGTATTAGAATACAATATCCATCGACAGACTGATTTGGGGCAGACACGCTGCCAGCCTTTTATTCTCTGCGTAAACACATAGGGCATGTATATGTTGTGAAAGAGTTTGCATTTAGAGAATTGAGTATGTTCATCGTGGGTATGTTAAACTGGAGTGGGAACGAGACTGAGCCTTATGAGAGTGCCTCTTAGTGTCTACTTGATTATTTCGTGTTTCTGTAGACCACAATCCACCACTCAGTACTTGCAGTAGCTTGCAGCAAAGCTGATTTTGGTGGGTCCACAATGTATTTCTTAAGAGAGAACAATATACCTGTGCATTATCATACGTATCAACTATGTAGATGAACACCATATAAAATTTACTAGCCTCAGCGAGAAGCACTGGGAGATGAAAAATGAATCGTAGTGAATGTTAATGAATGGCAATGTGCAGTTTTTACGCATATATCCACTCAAACTGATAGGCGATGGACGAATAGAAACTTAAACTGAGCTCAAACTGAACTCTTTCGCGTACATAGTTGCGCAACAGAAGACTGCGTCACGTAGCCTCAGACTACATGCAAGACACACACCAACGCTTAAGGCTAGGATTCTAACACGAAGAGAGATCCGAAAAAGACTAGCAGACAAAAGTTACGTATTGAGCAGGTTTTGGGTGAAAATGTCAAATAGGCAGACCGTGCCAGCGGACGCGCTTCCTTGGTGTGAACCTGCTGGCGAATGGAAAGGTACCTACTCATCTGGAAGAGTACCTGCGCGCTCTTGTTTAAAAGGAAAAAAATCCACTTAACCGTATGCCTCACGTGCAAGTAGGGCCTCTCTTGTAGAACAGTTCCTGACGAGCACGAGCTAACAGCGTTAAAGTAATCCAATTGAATGGCTCGGATTCCGCCTGCTAATGGAGTAGAGGAGCACGTAACGTGATTCGTGTACATGCGATTAGCTGATTGAATGTACGCTTGCCGCTGCGACCAGGCCGAGCAGATGTTCCCACCCCCGGCGGTTCTGTGCCACCGGCCTCGGAGGCCACTGTTTGCTCCACTCGATTGATTTCCCTATACGCACTCCACTTGATTATCAGCCCTATCTTCGGAGTGTTTGGTTCAGCACTGCTTGCTTTTCGCGCTGCCCGACAGCTGATTCTGCTTCTCGTACAAATTATTTTCTTTTGTAGCCGGAAACACAGTATTCCTAACATAAAATGAACATAACAGACTACAGACTGATAGATCGATAACTGATAGATCAGTAAACATAGAAGTTAGCAGCTGAATCCGTTGCAATGTTCTGTTGCATGTTCTGAAATAATTATGAATTTCAGGGCAGATCCTACACGCTTCAATCATCTCCCATCTGTTTGTCAACAATGCATCAACTACTGTGTAAACGAAACTGCATAACCGCATTCTCAGCATTTTGTAGCGTAGCTCCGAAGATTCCGAAGATGGGTTGTTTTCTCAACTACAGATAGCATGAGGAGCTGTTAATAGAAATTAAGTTGCTTAGCATCTTCAAGACATACTTCTGTAAGAACATCGTCATTTAAGAAGAAGAATCATCATTTGTAAAACAAACAAACACAAGAATCTAATACCTCTGCAGAAAAAGAAAGGTGCCCTCGTTCTTCACAACAAACAACAATGGAATCCTGGTTTGCTGCATCAAAAGCTTGGAGAAGGCTCTGCCAATGATGATAGTTGCTTCTAAAATCACTTATCTATCAGAGGCTGACGAATTCGGTTTTTAACTAACGATCGGATGTAATGTTAGAATGTATCGCGCTGTCGACATGTACGACATGGAGCATTATCTTGGATAGTGGAACAAACCAGTCATGCTATTTTTGACGAAAACAATCCAATTTTCGGCGAAAATCGTGTAAGTAGCACCAAAATGAAGGCGACCCAACGAATATTTCAACCCCATTCTCTTTGTATGCGAATACCATTAGCAGGATCTCGTCTTTCCAAAATGAAGTGTCAGGCCGGGTATTCTGAAAGAGAGGTAGTCGAAGGTTATGTATGTCAGTGAGGTGTCCCAGAATGGGTGAATGGGAGATGCACTAACAGGAAGACATATGGTCTCGGGCTCCGAAGACGGTATAGCTCTCTGCTTAAATCTGTCTTGAATGTACAGCATGGAAAATGCTTCGAGCAAAACTAAACATTGTTTACTGGTTTACGATTACCTTGTTGAATAAGAGAAGTATGACTGCAACGGATATTCACCGTCTAATCTGATACGTTTACTCGGGTAAACCAATGTTTCGTAGGCTGATGTGAATCTTCAGTTAAGGAAGTCAATATGTTCGCGACGAAGAATGAAACAGATCGTCGCTGTAACTAACAGAGATACTTGTGATGAGAGTTGGTGGTTTAATTAGAGAGAGAAGATTCGCTATGTGGAATAAGCCGTGACCAGCTGGTGATGTTTAATGAATATTATCTATCGTGAAGCGGCTGTAGCAGATGAAATGAAAATGTGTCACATATTCACAAAAAAGTACTATGATCAGGGAAATATCACCTTACTTCTGTAACTGACTGTGTACCAAATACTTACAACGATACGCTATTTAGGTTGAGGCAACGAAACCTCTATCCATGTCCTCTGTTCCCAAAATATTCGTCTGCCGTTCATCTTCGTCAAGTTTTTAAGGAAACACCAAATCGCATTACTCTGTAATCTCACATCAGTTTGAAAGCTTTTGTGACGTCTTACTACAGCTCTACGACGTGGAGCCATATCACCTTTGAAGACAGATCTTGTTCTGAATTCATAGGCACTTTGCCAGTTGTTAACGAAAACTAAAATTCTAGGTCTAAATTTAACCCCTGTGAAGCTGACGATAGGTATCGGTCCAATAAATTCGATTAATCTGCCACATCGGCGAAGGCTGCTGGTCGCTGTAAGACACCTACAACCGTGTCTTAAGTACGAGTATCCCACAACAGAGAAATGACATCTCACACACGGCGAAAAGTTAGAAACGTCAACGTATGTGTGGTTCTATGTCGACTGAATTTACACTGCCGACTAACTGAGCTCACTGTCGAAGCCGTTAATCTGAAAGTAGTGGGGCGTTCGCAAAAAAGTGAACTGTGGGGAAACAATGTGGCCGGACAGAGCTTTGAGGTCTAGAAATGAACAAGGGCAATCTCATTCGTTACCCCAATTTAGGTAACATCTCTCGTTCCCTGCTCCCTGTTAAGATTCTTAAGGCACCTGCAACCTAGCTTCAGTGTGAGAATCGCGTCCTGGTTTCTGGGGAAGGTTTGAACGCCCAGTGTCTAATAAGAAAGAAGCATGGAAAGTACAGGTGTGCGACCTTTTACTGTGGTTCACTTCGTAACGACTGATCTCAGTAACGGTTGTGAACGACGCCTTGGTTATTGAAGTGATTCATCTTAACAACCTACTTCATAAACTGTACTGTCACTAGGAGAACAACGGTGAACTCAAAAAGAAAAATCATGAAGTACTGCTCTTTCATACGTGTTAAGGGATGAGAAAAAGACTATGTGCGTCCACAATTGACCAATTATGTACTCCCTAGTTAAGTGAGACTGATATGTCTGGAAAGAACCACTGTGCGGTTAAGAACCACGTACTTCCCAAAGGGGTGAAAGGCGAAGGTAGCAACTGCCTCAGAATTTGTGTGTTAGTAGGAAATATATATCAATCTGTACATCGCAACCTTTATGGTCCTTAATAATAGACAAACTTCCAATCATTGCACTATTCAGTCTCAGAACAGCCGCACTCGATTGAAATATCCCCGAAACCACAGCAGAAAAACCTTTCATCCATTAAGCACACGGTCATATAATCATAATAATTAACTGTTTGGCGGCTTCGGTAAATTATACAAAAGCCAATAAGGATTTTAAACGGGGGTGTTTCAATAGGAACACAGAGTGGTGGAAGGAGGACATGGACACAGAGGGCGGGGAGGAGTGTTGGACAGAATAGTAGAGGAGAAATGGACAGAGAAAACAAAGAGGAGGAGGTGGAAAGAGAGGGAGAGGGGAGGAAGAGACGGACCGAGATAGGGTTAGGAGGCTATGGACAGAGAAACAGGGAGGATGAGATGGGCAGAGACAGGAAAGAGGATGAGATAGACAGAGAGAGAGGGGAGAAAAGCAGATGTCTAGAGATGGAGGGAAGTAGCAGATGGACAGACAGAGGAGCAGGAGATGGACAAATAGTGGAGGTGGACCGATGGAGAGGTAGAAGGAGATGGATAGAGTGAGGGATGAAGAGATGGTCAGAGAGATGGGCAAGGAGGAGATCGACTAAGAGACTGACGACTACGCAGTTTGATCCCGTCGTCATCACCGCCACGTTTATTTTCCTGATCTGTGAATGAACAACAGACGAGGTGAGTGTGGCGGGTACTCACGGTGGAGGTGTAGAAGGGCGCCTGGTCGGCTCCCAGCGCGGGGAAGTAGGCGGCCATGCCGTCGGGCGTGGCGTAGGGCGCCGAGTACATGGAGAGCGGCAGGCCGGGCGGCGCGGCGAGTCGCTGGTAGCCCAGCAGCTCGTACTGGCACGAGCAGACGCTCTGGCCCGTCAGCGGATCCGTGAACAGCGGCCGGCCCGTGTCGCAGCAGCGCGCCGCGCCGCCGCCCGCCACCGGGCTCGTGGGCGGCGCGGAGGCGGCGGCGGCGGCGGCGGCTGCGGCGGCGGCGGCTGCGGCGGCGGCGGCGGCGCCGGGGGTGGGCACGGCCCCCGCTCCGGAGGCGGCCACGGGCGCGGCGGCGGCGGCCACGGTCGTGCCGGACGACGGCGGCGGGGGCGGACTACCCGACACGGCCACCTGCAACACGACACGGCGATTCCTTAGCTGCGACGCGCAGGCCGAGAATGGCGGGGGCGGCAGCGTATTCCGTACAGTCAAAATGTCATATTCATATCCGCAGAGGCTCTACATGGCTGCAGCTCCTGTAGCCTCTCGCGTACATGTCTCCTTGCCGGACACTGAGATGCGTCGAATCTGGGATATGCGCACAGAATTTTGACTGTTTTTGCGGGTTGCTAGCCTAATGCGAAATGCAAGCAGTTGAAACACCATCTCATACATTACAAAATTTATGTTATACTAGCAAAGATGACATACGAGGGCTATTTTTTTCTTAACCTCCGATCGGTCGCGAAATAGAAAATTACGTTCAAAGACCAGACTGGGTGGCCGAGCGGTTCTAGGCACTACAGTCTGGAACCGCGCGACCGCTGCGGTCGCAGATTCGAATCCTGCCTCGGGCATGGATGTGTGTGATGTCCTTAGGTTACTTAGGTTTAAGTAGTTCTAAGTTCTAGGGGACTGATGACCTCTGAAGTTAGGTCCCATAGTGCTCAGAGACATTTGAACCATTTTGAACCACTTTCAAAGTAAAAATGATTTTATCTGCAACATTTAGCTACATCTTCTAGCTACTTCTCTACATAGTCGGTGCTACAACTTAGGCGTATGTCATACCGTTGTACCACCTTACCAATAACCTCCTCATGGAAGACAGCCGGCAGTGCTTTCCGCCAATTCTGGTCTGCAGCTCGCTGTCTGTATTAAAATGATGTGCTCGTAGCCAGCAGCTCATTTGACTGAAGAGATGAAAGTCGGAGGGAGCCTAGTCAGAGGGTCCTATGATGAGTAATTAAACATTTCCCATCGAAAACGCTGCAAGAGTGTCTTCATTGCACCAGCAGTACGAGCACGAGAATTGTCATGAAGAAGGAAACGCATGACAGCTACATTCGATGCCTAAAATCAAGCGAAACCATTAAGAAGGACTTCACCCTCGGCCAAGGATACTTTTTCTACGCATTTTAATGTTCTGTGCACTTAGAACTGAAAAGTGCGACTTTACACGATAGACGGGCATACTAGAGACACTGCGCAACATATTTGCGTAGTGATTCACCAGTGGTTTTATTTTCGCAATCGATCAGAGATTGAAAAACAATAATGCTCGTACACCCGATGTTGGAGCCCTTGCCGACATAACCATCCTGCCCTCCAGATTGAGCTTTTCCGTCATTTATCAAAATCGCTCCAAGCAGATGTCGGGTTGGTTTCTATGAAAAGAGTCTGGCCGATTCCGTTCCCCATCCTCTCGTAATCCGACCTTGTGCTCCATCTCTAATGACCTGGCTGTCGACAGGACAGTAAACTCTTTTCTTCCTTCCTTCTCTCTGACGACGTAAAAACAGTTTATAATGTTCTTTGGCATAACGTCCAGTGTTACTGTGGAAACTGCACAATTTTTCAACTAGCCAGCTGCTTATTTGCTTCAAGTCCAAATACGGCTCTCCAAACAGCTTCTCACATTCGAACCTGAAAACGACGAGCAGTCGCAAGTGTGATTTCACGATAAGCCCGACCCTATCTTCACAAACTTTTGAACATAGGATAAATCGCTTTGTCCCGTCTTACTTTAAAATGACAATATGATGGCAGAAAGGTTACTGACCACAGAAATGCCGGCCGGGGTGGCCGAGCGGTTCTAGGCGCTACAGTTTGGAACCGCGCGACCGCTACGGTCGCAGGTTCGAATCCTGCCTCGGACATGGATGTGTGTGATGTCCTTAGGTTAGTTAGGTTTAAGTAGTTCTAAGTTCTAGAGGACTAATGACCTTAGAAGTTAAGTCTCATAGTGCTCAGAGCCATTTCAACCATTTTTGAACCACAGAAATACCCAGTAAAACCCAAATGAACGTATCTCCAACACACCCAGATTCTGAACACCGGACTAATATAAGGAAACCGACGACTCCAGAGGAGCCAACCAAGCGAAGGTGCGAAATGCTGTAGTCGGTTAAACGGAGATTGAAATCCTCCCGCCTTTTTCATGAATCGCGTATTGTAAATTCCGAGATGGTCCCTTTGAAAGGGCGTAGGCTGATTCCTTGTCCGTCCCTCCCCAGTTTGGGTTTGTGCTGAGTCTCTAATCTTCTATTATTTCGAATGTTCAAACGTGTGTAAATCTTACGGATCTTAACTGTTAAGGTTATCAGTCCCTAAGCTTACACACTACTTAACCTAAATTATCCTAAGGACAAACACACAGACACACCCATGCCCAAGGGAGGACCAGCCGCACAGTCCATGACTGCAGCGCCGCAGACCACTCGGCTAATCCCGCGCGTTTTTTATTTCCAGAACAATATGTTTTTAGAGCTGTCACGAATTACCAGTCTGTAGTGAGTCTTAATGATTTCGTAAGTCCCGAAGATGATCGCTTTTCAATCACTCAGGTTGGTTGACAGGCTACTTCAGACCCTCGACAGCACCGGAGAGAACAAACGCCTCTCTGTAACAACTTCTACACCTTTTGCAAGAAGGTAGTGAAAAAAAATGTAGAAAATTTCGCAGTGCAGTCCTCCTGGTCCAGAATGGCAAGCGTTGTGAATAAATATCAGTGTAACACAATTGGTTCTCCAGAAGTAACGCAGAGCTGACAACCGAAATCTTAAGTGACAAGCGTGGTATGCAATGTGTGAGGCAAGACCTACCCTAAGGCAGAGGGGGTTGCTTAGAGGTGGAGCGTAGAGGCACGTAAGCCTGTTACAAGGCGCGGTATTACAGCAGCTGCCGGTGGCTTCGCTAATAGCCGCCTGACACCTACACACACACACACACACACACACACACACACACACACACAAAACTGAGCACCTGGAGGCATTAATAAGCATTAGGCGGGCCCACCGCGGGATATTTATATTAGGAGTGTGTGCACTTGTTGTGAAACTTTACACGCAAGATGCTCGCCTGCCCGCCCATTCAGGATCCACCAGCTGCCGTCACAACAGGCGACGCTTCCCTCTTATTCTCATGGTAATTTACGGGGGACTCCAGCGGTGAATTTCCTGCTCGTAAATTCCAGATCCCGAACTGAAGTGAATTCAACGCGGCGACTAAGAAGACGAGCAGAGGCAAGAAGTGGAATGGTTGTTAGGGGTTGGTGGGGGTGGGGGGAGGGAGGGTAATGAGGAATGGGAAAGGGAGGAAGGGATGGAGGAGGAGGAGCAGACGCTGTTCGGTTGCGGGTGAAGAAGTCTGAGGAATAAAGGAGATACAACTGGCGGAATACCGCGTCGCGCCTTCATTACCAGACCGCACCGGAGCGCAAGTTCAGCACAAGAGGCAGCGCAGCTGCTCTCGTAAACACTTTGCACTGAACTTATTCCGATTTTCATTTACATTCTGCGAAGAAATATCTGCCTGCTACCGAACGTAATTCCAGCAAAACAATTTTTGTGCCCTATTCGAGAAACACGCCGAATATTTCACTGCAAGGCTCAGGCCTTAATGGTCGGATTATACGGAAGTAGCTTAATAGGGTCGCATTGTGAAAGCTTTTCAAATACACATTCGTATTTAACTTACATTTCAATAAGTATGTTGCCTTTGACTGTGTAACATAACTACATGGTACATAAAATTTCTGTATTCTGAAGTATCATGCCGCAGTACGAAAAAGACAGTGAAAAATTTGAAAAGTTAAAAAAAAAAACAATAATTGACACGTGACTTGTAGTCCTCCTTTTCAAGCTACTTTCGTGGCTTGCGTCTCAGTATCACTGTTTGCGTAATTATGAGCTTTGTGGACCCCGTCACAGCCGCTACATTGCGGAAAAATCTCGGTCACTGAATCGAAGCCTCTGATCACAGAGATGAGTGAGTATTTAAAAATATCGTAAAAACACAATTATAATAAGCTGTGAATATGTCGTTGTAAATCAACTTTTGAAAATCAAGGTCTTAGTGATGTAGAACGTCATAATGACAGCTGTCATCTGAATTAACTACTAAATCCAACCAATTTCTATCAAATTGTTACAACCACTATAATTACCATTACTGGAAACCGAAGGTTCATGAAATACTAAAGATCGTTAAATTACTTTACCCTCGAAATATCTAGTTCTACACAACAGCCCATTAGAGACGTGATAAAGACAGAGAGTGTATACAATGGGCGTATTCAGACCCAGCCGATTTCGTTATGAAAGAATTTAGATTCTACCGGAGAGATTCCCTATTGTTTAAGGCACTGAACAGCTATTTGCAAGAGCTGGGTTAGTAGCCCTTGTCCTGAGATCCAGATTTACATTACCCTAAATCGATTAGGGGTGCATGTCAGGTTGGTTCCTTTGAAAAAGTCACGGCTGGTCTCCTTCCTCATCCGTTTTCATCATCCGTTGCGACTCAAATATCCTCGTTGCCTCGTCTCATTTCCTTGCGGTTCTGTATGCTTTTGTATGGAGTCTCGTCAACAATACTATACAGAAAAATAACACAACAAAATAAAATATTAGGACTATATTCAATAGGCAACAGCATAAGCCTGACGAGGTTAAACTTATTAAAGGTTTTTCTGCGGATCATAAACCTGTAAACAATTAAATTATAAGTTATATTCGTTTTAGAGTTACAGAATTCGTGACTGTTTCGAACGAAATACGTAAACTAAACTGATTTCAAAACGCGTGAATAATCCTTGATAATAGTTGCATCTATCATTTGCGGGCAGCAGCTGAACAATGTGGGAATAATTTTTCATTACAGTTTAACAAACACTAAAATTAAACGTGGTAATTTCTTATCTATTCTTTCACCTAAAGGAAAACTATAGAATATTCGAATATCCACTGCTACCTTTACATGTGTCGGCGGGCAGATCAATATCAACGACGTATCACAGTCTCATTTCGTGAGATACTGGGGAAATTTTCATGGTTTATCACAAGACTTGTCGGAAAGCCATATGATCAAACACAAGAGAATGCTATCTTATATCTTGTTGTCACGAAAATAAGAGTTATTTTCGCCTTTGTGTATAAAGTGATCACCCCGGGTAGTATGACAAATCTGTCGATTGCCGAAAGTCGCGGAGCATGTCCTGGGCAGCAGGTAAGGTGTTGAAGTGTGGACGCATGGACGGAAAACGGTTAGTCTTTTCTGAGAAGCGGAGTACACTTGCTGGCGCAGAAAACATCAGATTCTGAAGTTTGTGACGTCTTTCTGGCAATACCCTTGCACGCAGAGAAAAAACAACTAACACGCTGGTATGTGTACATATTAAGGTACCACAAATAAAAATACCTGTACCTATATCCGTTACACCCTGTGTGATCAAGGGAAAATTGCGTTCAGTTTTCCGCAGTGTCTATGGATTAGTTCACGTGACGGCCGCGATGGTTCCATCGGCACACCCAGGGTGGATTTTGTTTGCCTAAGCTGTGCTACGTTTTTTCCTTCACAACATATAAAGGACATTGTACTCTAACGAACTTCTTTTTTTATACTAGACATGAACAGCTGTTTACTAATATGTCATATGCTTAAATATTATACTGCAATGGATTTCTATACGTCTGGTGTCACCGCCAGACACCACACTTGCTAGGTGGTAGCCTTTAAATCGGCCGCGGTCCGTTAGTATACGTCGGACCTGCGTGTCGCCACTATCAGTGATTGCAGACCGAGCGCCTCTACACGGCACGTCTAGTCTAGAGAGACTCACTAGCACTCGCCCCAGTTGTACAGCCGACTTTGCTAGCGATGGTTCACTGCCTGCATCCGCTCTCATTTGCAGAGACGACAGTTTAGCATGGCCTTCGGCTATGTCATTTCCTACGACCTAGCAAGGCGCCATATTCAGTTACTATGTATTCTGAACAGATAATATTGTGAATCATGTACCGACAAGAGCGACGTTCATCATTAATGGATTAAAGTTAAGTATCAAACTAATTACGTCCGCTTTCTGAATTCTAATTCCTTGTCATGTTCCAGACCTCACGTCAGTATAGTTCTTCCCTCCTCACGCCAGCCTGCGTGAGCTAAAACGCGTGCATTTCGGTCTCCTCTAGTAACACGGTGTTGGCTCTTCAGCCAACACAACAATAACGGTGTTCGGAACACCATTTTCAACAGCTATTCTCCGCTTTTCTGGTTAGATTTCTCATCGTTGTGTCAGCGAGCGGTTATCCTTTTGATAAGCATTTCTATGAACTGAAAATGACGCCATATGCTAGGCTGGTATACAAAATGAGTCGATCTCGTATTACTTCTCTCAGTTTAACGTATCTGTTGCAATTCACTTCATGTCAGTTTCTTCTGCAGTCCTCGCCATCTGGGCTAGCGCGCCGCCCTTAACGATCCCGGCGTACCCACGATGGAGAGCTCTCGCGGTGACTGTGAAACGAGTGCTGCGCCGCTCGCCTGTGCCTGGAATGAAGACAGCGGCTGACAGAGCGCGGACACGGCGGGCGACACGTCCGCGCGACGCCGCCTTCTATGAGCCGCAGTTCTTTGCGGGGCCCGTCCTGTCCCATAATTCTTCCGCAGTGAGCCCCGGCTGTCAATCTCGACGGCGGCGACGACGTCTGCTCGGCCGAGAGTGAGCCGGCGGGCGCGCCGTATGAATAATCCAGGCCAGAAGCCGGCGGCGTCTCGCGTCCCTCGGGGGCCAGGTAGCTGCCGGCGCGTCCGCCCAATGGAATAGCAATGAAGCAAATAGAGAGCCGTTTCACGGTAGCAGCACAGATAAAAGATATTGTGTGTCGCCTGAATAAAGCGATGTTAAACGCACGCGGTGCGCGATGAATATGAAAATATTACGTAAAGCCCGGTGAGCATAAAACAGGCGGTGCTCTCTCGCCGTAATATCCTTCATAAAGCAGCGGCGCCGGCGGAGCGGGGGCGGTGGCAGTGGGGGCGGGGGTGGGGGACGCGGGGGCGGTTTAATTCCGGCCGTGAATGTCGATACAAGCCGACCTGTTGTCGACGCCGGCCGGCCGCCATTGTTAGCATTCAAATAGGCCCTTGGCGCCCGCCGGCGGCGCGTTCGCGAATGCCGCACAATATTCGTTCCTCTCCTTCCGCCGGCGCGGGCCGCGGGTCTCAAAAGTTACGGTATAAGGCCCCTCGCCCTTTTATTTTCTCCCTTTACGCCCTGTTTTCCATTCGGGCCGTTGCCGGCTCTATTGCCGCCGATACGGCGGGAAACCTGTGCTGCGCGGGCGGAAAACGGTTCCGCGTAAGGGCGGCGGGTTATTTTTAAGTCGGGGAGGATGTGTAGAGTGGTGTTCCGGAATACCGTGAACTGCGCCGCGGCTGAAACATTTGTACGTACCTGCTACGCATTAAGAACGAAACGGGTACTTATATTCTATTGTTTGTACACGGAGAAGGAAAAGCAGCGTGCATTCTGTTGCAAGAGTCTGAATAACAAACAACGACCTACCTCCGGCGATGTGTCAGACGCAAGAAATCTCTCTACATAAGCATAGCCTGTAACCATTGTAGAGGGTTTTACTTGGAGGGCGTTTTGCAACTGAATTCCGTACACCTTTTACCAGTTCCCTAAAGTGAGAATTTTTCCGTGAGAAAGTCGACAGATATATAGGGTGTTCGGAAATTACCGTTGCAGAGTTTTAGGTCTTATAGAGGGGAATCAGTATATAATATTTTGAACAGGAACTCCTGTCCGAAAATATCACCGCTACAGGGAGTCAGAGTTATAGGCGCGGGCACCTGTAAATGTATGTATACACAGGTTGCTTCTGTGATTATGTTAAGAACTTTCTAGGACTGTAGAAAAGGACAAACGTATCAGTTTGAGGTAAGGTTCCCTGTATCGAAAGAAACGAGTCGAAAGTTACATATGAAAATCGCTCTGGCACCTCTGACAGTGGAATAAATTGTTGTAGTGTTGTTGAAAAGACTGTAGGATAGACAACTTTCAGAAGTGGTAGTACGGAACAAAACAACGAAAACATCTAGTAAACATGGGTTTAGAAATGCATATCTTAAGAGCTGTGTTTCACCAGTAGCCAAGATGAACAAGTGCTCATAGCTCCTCAAGTACGCGTTTTAGAGCCCATATTTACTAGACATTTCTTTCTTGATTTGGTCCATACTATCTCCTCTGAAAGTTGCCTACCCTACAGTCTTAGCAACAACACTACTAACACATTATTCGACTGTCAGAAGCATCAGAACAATTTTCGCTTGTAACTTTCGACACGTTCGTTTCCGATACATCAAATTGATACATTTATCCTTCGCTATAATCCCAGAAGTTTTGTAACATCATCACAGTATCACCCTGCACATCCACACATTTACAGGCGCCGTCGCCTATAATTTTGACTCTGTACCGCCGTTGGATGAAACCTCCGGTCAAGGGCTTCTATCCCTAATATTATGTACTTACTCCCCTCCACATGTCCCAGAAGTTTGTAATGGGACTTTCTGAATAGCCTGTATACTGTATGCGTATAGTTTCTACAACAGAATTTACATACTTATTACACAACCACTGAACACGGTCGAGGGTAGTTCGTGCCAATATTAGCAGTTTTCTGTCTTATTCCACTGGCGAACTGAGCGACAGGAAATGACCGTCTAAACAAGTATGTTATATCCATTGTCTCTAAGCGGAATGAACGATGGGGGCAGAAAAAAATTTGTTCTACCTTGAACATCCGTTCTCTAAATTTGCTTTATTGGATTTCAAGAGAAAAATGTCGTCTTTCTTCCAAATATTCTCATTGAAGTTCATCGAACATCTCTGTTAGGCATTCGTATGAGCTGCAGTGACATATTACGATTTTAGTACCATGTTTCAGAAATCGATCGGTGTCCTCTGTCATGGCCACTAGGTAATAACGCCAGACGCTAGAGCAGCAGTCGAAAAAGAGATTGCACTAGCGTTCCGTACGCACTTTCCTTTACAGACATTCCTCAGCTCCTTGCCTAGTGCTTAGCGTCACTGCTTCTAGATGGCGGGGTTCCGCTTCGATTCCAGGCCAGGCCGGAAATTTTCTTCACTCGTGTTTCGCTGGCTGTTTCCGTTGTCCTAATCCTTTCATCTGACCTTGATTACAAAGACGCGCAAGGCACCGGCGTAGCGTCAAACAGAAAGTCTTGCAGAAAGCTTACGAACAACTCCAGACGGCAACTTCCTATTAATAATGTCATACGATAATTTCATTTTGTTTTCTTCTGTAAATGATCTTTACCTTTCCAGAAACCTTCCAACAAATTTAAGTATTTCATTCACCTCCCCTACTACTAAGTTTATAAGGGGCAGTCAAATGAAAACGAGACACTTATAAAAAAGGAAGTAAACGGTTTACTGTTTCAAAAATAGTCGTCACAACTGTTAATACGTTTATCTCACTGCGAGGCAAGACGGTCAGTGGATTCATGGAGAAATGGAAAATCGACGAGCGCGAATGTCTTTCCTGAGGGCTCCAAAATTATAGAAATCACATGGGGAGAAAACGGGACTGTATAGAGCATGTGTAAGGGCTTGCCATCGAAATTTCTGCAGCGTACTCGAAACAACCTTGGCAACATGTGGGCCCACTGGAAACCCTTTCAAATTTTCCATATAGTCCCGACCTCATCCCATGTGAATTCCATATTTTTGGAGCCCTGAAGAAAGACAATCGTAGCCGTCGATGTGCTTCAGACAAAGAGGAGCAGGCCTGGACTATGTCAGGTTGGACGGTGACAGTTCGGATGTCAACTGGCCAGACCAACGAAGGTGAAAGCGAGAAATTCGTGTGTGGTGACAGACTGATCTGCAGCTTAGCCCGAGGTCCAGGTTAGATTTTAAAATGAGAGTCGGTTTTGAAGCTGGCGAAGCCGCCGAATGTAAAAGCGGGAAAACTGTCGGGACTGATACGTAACTTAGCTTGCGGTCTAGGTTAGGTTGTACTACGGACAGTTTGGTTGTGGATTGACGAAGCCAACAAATGTGAAAGCAACAAAGTACAAGAAGTGTGTTGGATCCCACAGAAAATTGAACACATTCCATCACCGCAGAAGCGGCACCCTGCACGACTTCTTTGAATTCTGCAGCTCTTACGGCTCTCGCGTTCACAGTACTTCGCTTACAACAAGTGTTGTTCAACGAAACTCTTCAAAAAATTTACTTCTCTACTACGTAGGACCATAAGTAGTATCATCATATTTCGTACCCATCTTCCATTAACACTGCATTACGAGCTGTTTCGAACAGCTAAGTTATTTGTGAAATGAACACGTTTCGCTGTTACCGGATTATGTCGTGACCTCATCTTTTCCTTCCATGTAAGTTGTCCTCGATGGTGAGTGTTCATCGGAGGTGAGGTCATCATCTGGAGTGCCCCAGGGAAGTGTGGCAGGTCCGCTGTTGTTTTCTATCTACATAAATGATCATTTGGATAGGGTGGATAGCAATGTGCGGCTGTTTGCTGATTATGCTGTGGTATACGGGAAGGTGCCGTCGTTGAGTGACTGTAGGAGGATACAAGATGACTTGGACAGGATTTGTGATTGGTGTAAAGAATGGCAGCTAACTCTAAATATAGATAAATGTAAATTAATGCAGATGAATAGGAAAAAGAATCCCGTAATGTTTGAATATTCGATTAGTAGTGTAGCGCTTGACACAATCACGTCGATTAAATATTTGGGCGTAACACTGCAGAGCGATATGAAGTGGGACAAGCATGTAATGGCAGTTGTGGGGAAGGCGGATAGTCGTCTTCGGTTCATTGGTAGAATTTTGGAAAGATGTGGTTCATCTGTAAAGGAGACCGCTTTTATAAAACACTAATACGACCTATTCTTGAGTACTGCTCGAGCGTTTGGGATCTCTATCAGGTCGGATTGAGGGAGGACATAGAAGCAATACAGAGGCGGGCTGCTAGATTTGTTACTGGTAGGTTTGATCAACACGCGAGTGTTACGGAAATGCTTCAGGAACTCGGGTGGGAGTCTCTGGAGGAAAGGAGGCGACATGGCTACTGAGGAAATTTAGAGAACCAGAATTTGAGGCTGACTGCAATACAATTTTACAGCCACCAACTTATATTTCGCGGAAAGACCACAAAGATAAGATAAGAGAGATTAGGGCTCGTACAGAGGCATATAGGCAGTCATTTTTCCCTCGTTCTGTTTGGGAGTGGAACAGGGAGAGAAGATACCAGTTGTGGTACGAGGTACCCTCCGCCACGCACCGTTTGGTGGATTGCGGAGTATGTATGTAGATGTAGACTGAATACATCTCAAGGTTCCGTTACTTGACAAATAATGAGATTCTAAAAATAAAGACATTGAGACACTGGAGAAAAGTAGCTTCAACGAAGGCGTTCCCACGAGACAAAGAATCCGAGAAAAGGTGTTTGTCTGTTGATGGGAGTCGCTGCGGGCCCGGAAGCTGTCGGCAGGTCGTGACGCGTGCTCCTGAGTGACGGCGGCGATGGTGGCGGCGATAGCGCGGACGTGTGCCCAGCCGGCTCCAGGTGTGCGGTCGCCACGCAGGGGGGGCGGCTGTGGGGGCGGCGCTGCCGGCTGATCAAGATCTCTCCTGTCCTCCCACGAGGCGGCCCTCCGAGATGCAAACGCTATGCCCCCAACGAAATACAACAGCGCGACTTTAATGAGCGCGCTCTGCGCAGCATCCTAACTCCGAAGCGAGGGTAGGTCGGTCCCACTCATCGCTCCAGAGCGTCGCAGCCGCGCTGTAAAAGAACGTGTGCGCTCCACACCAGTGCTTACTGTCTTCACTAGTGCAAAGGCGTGTATCGAAAGGGGTGTACGGAATAAGCTAGAGGTGACTGACAAAAGATTCATTATCATTTTTCAACGATTTATTAATTCAGTTTGAGTTTCGTACCGTGTCCTACACCTCGTTCAATAGAAAGTAACGTAGCGGTCAAACGTGAAACCGGAACAACAGCTGGCAAACTACGACATTTTTTTAGACAGCGTTAAATTACACTGAAGCGCCAAAGAAACTGGTACAGGACTCCACATTCAAATACAGAGATATGTAAACAGGCAGAATACGGTACTTCGGTCGGCAACGCCAATATAAGACAAGTGTTTGGCTCAGCTCTTAGATCGATTACTGCTGATCCAATGGCAGGTTATCAAGATTTAAGTGCGTTTGAACGTGATGTTATAGTCGGCACGTGAGTGATGGGACACAGCATCGCCGAGGGAGCAAAGAAGTGGGGATTTTCCCTAACGACTATTTCACGAGTGTACCCTGAATATCAGGAATCCAGTAAAGCATCAAATCTCCGACATCGATGAGGCCGGAAGAAGATCGTGCAAGAACGGAACCAACGACGACTGAAGAGAATCATTCAACGTGACAGAAGTGCAACCCTTCCGAAAATATCTGCAGATTTCAATGTTGGGACATCATCGATATGGGCCTTTGGAGCCGAACGCCCATTCGTGTACTCTTGATGACTGCACGACACAAAACTTTACGCGTCTCCTGGGCCCGTCAACACCACATTGAACTGTTAATGACTGGAGACATGTTGCCTGGTCGGACGAGTCTCGTTTTAAATTGTATTGAGCGGATGGACGTGGACGGGTATGGAGACAACCTCATGAATCCATGGACCCTGCATGTCAGCAGGGGACTGTTCAAGTTGATGGAGACTCTGTAATGGTGTGGGGCGTGTGCAGTTAGAGTGATAGGGGACCCCGAAGTACGACTCTGACCTCCTGCATCATTTATATTCGTTGTGCATTCCGACGGACTTGGGCAATTCGAGTAGGAAAATGCGACCCCCCCACACGTCCAAAATTTCTGCAGAGTGGCTCCAGGAATACTGAGGAGTTTAAACACTTCCACTGGCACCAAACTCCCCAGACATGAACATTATAGAGCATATCTAGGATGCCTTGCAACGTGCTACTGACAAGAGATCTCCACCCCCTCGTACTCTCACGGATTTATAGACAACCCTGCAGGATCCATGATGTCAGATCTCTCCAATACTACTTCAGGCATCAGTCGAGTCCATGCCGAGTCGTGTTGCGGCACTTCTGTACGCTCGCTGGGGCTCTACACGATATTAGACAGGTGTAACAGTTTCTTTGGTTCTTTAGTATATATCATCCGTCCGGAAGAAATTCCCCTCGCAACGGGAAAGATACCAAACGTTTCCCGCATAACGTGCCTTTGATGTGTGGAAATTCGTGTGCTGCAACAAATATCGTTGAAAGTACATGGAGGTATGCTCCGTCATTGACCTAAATGAAAGGTAGTTGTTTATTTACCATATGCGTTTCGCTTCCCTCATTTTTGAAGGATCTCGAGTGGCCTGTACTACATGTTTATTTTTATACATTTAATAAATGAATTATTTAGTAGATACAAATTTGTTCATATGTGGCTAGTTTCTAAAGTGAAGAACAAGACACTAACGTGAGAAAACTAAACCCATATACCGCCATGAATTTTGAAGCAAGTAGGGAACGACGGAAAACGAGAAAAAGTGGACGTTGACAGTACTTGTTTGATGTTCACCTGCCTGGTGTATTTAGGTATGTCTGAAAGTTCTCTATTCCGTTGTAAGGTTTCATGGCCTCGAAACAACTATTTTGCTGCCTTTCTGTGATTGTGAGTTCCCCTTCCCGTTTATGGATGTGTGCAACTTAATTTTGATTTTTAAAACACCTCATTCTGCGAAACACGTTTTTGTTTTAATTGTCTACCCAAACTTGTATCGACCCCTACGTGTCATCTTCAGCAGGTGTCGTTTCATTTTTGTGAAATATTACATATATTTTCGGCTAGTTCTCTGTTTCACGATTAAAAACTACAGCACGCGTAATTTATTTTGTTGTGACTGCTCACTCGAAACTGTGTGAATTATAAAGACGGTATTTTTCAAGTTAGCCAGTTTCTCCTGGTGGACGTTGACAGTACCAAGTGGGACAGAAGTAAAAAAAGTTTATGTATTTACAACTCTGAAAGAAACACACCTAAGCTGAATAATAGTACGGAAAATGCACGCACAAAACAACCACTTGTCTTATTCTCGGCAAGAGTGTACCAAAATAAGTACTTTGTGAACAAATAAACATATTTCTCCGGCTACTTTGCCGATGACCTGTTGTCAAGCCCTAAAACTTGAAATGAGGCCATCCTGTAAAGCTGCATTTATAAAATTAAGGCAGTTTCAGGTGAGCAATCACAACTAAACAATTATGTAAATTGAAGGTGGAGGGGACACAAAGGAAAGAGAAGGAACTATTGATGTCAGCTGCACCGGGACTTTATGTGGAATCAGCGGCGACGACATGCCCGAAAGAACAGACGCCACGCATTACAACGAAATAAAATGCACATGGTACAGTTTTTAGGCCTACAACACAGAACCAACGAAAAGTCTGTGTAATATTTTACACAAATAAAACGAAACCCGTTGGAGATTACACATAGGGTTCGAATTATGTTTTGGTAAAGACTAAAATAAGGAAAATCATCGTATTTTAAGAAAGCGGAGTGTTAAAAACCAAATGTTACATGCCTTGCTATTCGCAGAATGAAGAGAAAAAGATTTTCGACTACAGCATCTTCCTCGAATGATGGTATCAAACCGCCAGCGATGTGCAGCGGAGGACAAACAGCGACGATGCGCAACGAACACCCCGAGCAGTTCCATACAAATTGAAATATCTAGAGACTTATAATGCAGAGCTACACGTTTAAACAGATGCTGACAATGATTGTTACTGTAGCAAACACCAAACGAGCTGCGCAAGGTGACAAATCTAGGAGAGAAGCAATGTTGAGGTGAGAAGCTGGCGCAGACAGCGGTTCCACCCGGACACGCAGGGGCCCGTGGCTTGACTCTCCCCACAGCTAGCCAGCTACTGCCAGTGTGATGTTAATGCGACGCGGGAGCACGCCCTCGCGGCCGCATTCCCGAAGCGTCACAACGGGCGGACGGATACTGGGTCTGATAGCGGAGATCTCCTACTACAGAGGTGCAGACTCCCACTAAGTCGTATATTTATAGAAAACGGATACGTCGATTGTACTAAATAGTAACTGTAGGACGTTATTTTTTTCCCCTGCGCCGTACTAGAGTAACCTGGTTTCAGACTTTAGTTGCAATATCTTCATTCGCGCATATACCGGGTGAACCAGAACACCACCGACAAACTTTCAGAGGTGGTAGTAAGGACCAAAACAAGAAATGAATGTCCAGTAAGCAGGGATTCTAAACTAAATACCTCATCAACTATGAGCACTTGTACATTTTCGCCACTGTGAAGCACATCTCCTATACTGAACATGTGCTCACAACTCTTAAGGTATGCATTTTAGAGCTCATATTTACTGAACAATATTTTCTTGTTTCCATAATACCCCCACCCAAGCTATGGAAAGGAACGAGGTTACACTAGATGTGTTTCACAGTGTTTAAAATGAACAAGTACCGACTACACGCTCCCAAAATATGGAAGGCAAAGACAATTACAGTACAAGAGATGAGATTTACAGTATCGAAGATGAACAAGTGCTCGAAGCTTCTAAGGCATGCAATTTAGATCCCATGAACCATCCACCACCTTCGGACTCCTATGTATAGCAAACACATAGCCTATCATATTTTAGAAAGGACATCTAATATCTGTATTTACCTTCTTCAGTGATGAGATGTTCACTATATTACGCTGAAGCAATTATCATTATATTATTTTCACCACATCAAATTCGAGGATGAGAGACCGTTTAGCCATCAACAAACACACACAGTGCTTCCAAAGGAGACCAATGATACATTTCGGAAGTACATGTGAAACGTCTACGTTATTTGATTCTGAAACAACTGAGTAAAACTGAACGTACTGAGCCTACTTTCTCTTTACTTTTTCTTATCCTACCAACACTGACCCACAATATTCTAGCGCAACCCAATCTGACTGCTCAAAAAAATTACAACCTGACTTCAAATAATTAATTCAAAAGAATGGCCCTGACTAAAAAGAAGTCTTAACAATAACGTATACATTTTATTAAGCACTTACCTCACAAAAATCTACATTACGTGAACTACTGCAATACAGCGAGCGTCAATACTGCCAGCTAAATAAAAGATTCTAACTATTAAAGCCAGTAACTACTAATAGGCATGTGGTTACCAAAGGAAAGATTTTGTTGCAAACCAAATAACGTATTTTTTACGTTAATAATGTGACATCCAGTTCAAACAGGAATATAAATCGTCATTGACATCTAGTACAAAGGTATGTAATCATGAATAATATTCAATCTCCAAGTCGAACATGTACAGATCATTAGCCTGCTCTAACGCTTCAGGCCTCTACCCTCCGTCAATGCCGGTCGGAGTGGCCGAGCGGTTCTAGGCACTACAGTCTGGAACCGCGCGATCGCTACGGTCGCAGGTTCGAATCCTGCCTCGGGCATGGATGTGTGTGATGTCCTTAGGTTAGTTAGGTTTAAGTAGTTCTAAGTTCTAGGGGGCTGATGACCTCAGACGTTAAGTCCCATACTGCTCAGAGCCATTTGAACCATTTGAACCACCATCAATGCTAACTTCGCACATCTAACATCCTACACTGTTCACCTCCAACTGCCCAACGGTTCTTCCATCACTGCTGGCGACTAACTTCCAAATGCCCAACACTACTGGCGATTAACTTCCAACAACGAGTCTAACCAGCCACAGATTCAGAGATCCAATGCAAAGCGCCACACAGCCCTGCTAACACAGAAGCAGCCCACTTACACTTGAAGTTCCTATTGATTTTTGCTTCCTTATTACTTATTAACCGTTCTCAAGAGCAGAGAGCAATGTTCACTTATCTTGTAGCTTCCACAGTGATGGAAGTCGGTCCTGGGGCCAACTGCCAAAATTTTCAGAAGAGAAAATGGATTGTGTTAATTTCCTTTTTATTTCCGCATTCAAACAGGTATTTATTGTTTCCCAAATTAATTGTTATCTGTTTCGAAAGACGGAAGGAAAGGAAGATAGGTTCTAATGTCCCGTCGACATGGAGGTCACTAGAGACGGAGCACAAGCTCGGATTGCGTCAAGGATGAGGGAGGAAATCGGCAGTGACCTTTCAAAGGAACCATCCCAGGACTTGCCTGGAGCGATTTAGGGAAATCACGGGAAACCTAAATCTGGATTGCCGTACGTGGGTTTGAACCGTCGTCCTCCCGAATGTGAGTCCAGTGTAATAACCACTACGCCACCTCGCTCGGTATCTATTTCGATGCAACACGGCACCGTCTTCAATTACAAGAATCAAAGTACTGTGTATTCGCAAGTGTATCATTTGAACCTGAGAAAACTGCTCATGTATCACTCAGCAGGTGCGGAAACCAACTACATTTTATTTAATCAGCTGATGTGGGGTGTTGTCATAGTTACTGGCTGATGGATCAGCTGCTTCCTGGTGTTTACACTATGCGGATACTGTACATCGAGCTTCGTATTGTTGTGCCTGAGTATGGAGCCTTGTGACTTCGGAAGTGATAACGTTTAAAGTTTAAGAAGAACAAATGCACCTGTTCACATGTGGAAAAAGTAGAGGGAAAAATAGTATTAATTTCCGCCTTGACAAACACTGAAGACTCTTTCCCATTTGTTAGAAGTATATGAATACCTCCACTTCTTTTTCCCTCCAACGCGCAGTACGACACACCGCTGCTCTTATCGCGAGACGCCTGTTTCACCAGGTTTCGCAAGAAACTCCCTTACATATATGCCATGTATGCAACACAGCCACAGGTAGGCCATTAGACGATCGGTGGAAACATTAGCTACGTAGGACTAACCATGCGGTGGGACGTTGAGTGGAATGACCATATGAAACAAACTGCCAAAAGCAGATGTCAGATTGAGATTCACAGGAAGAATTTTAAGGAAATATATTTCATTCACGAAACACGAGCCTACAAAATACTCTGCGGCCATTAAAAGGTTAAATTAATAGAAGAAACAGACAAGATCCAACGAAGAGCAGCGTGTTTCGTGACGGGTCGGTTTAGGCGGCGCGTGAGAGTTACGGTATGTTCAACAAACTCAGGAGGCAAACGCTGCAAGAGAGGCGCTGTGAATCACGGAGAGGTTCACTAGTAACAGTCCGAGAACGGACATTCCGGTAAGAGTCGAGTAACACGTTACTTTCTCCTACATACGTCTCGCAAAATGATCACAACGAGAAAATCTAGAAATTAGAGCTAGTACCGAGGTATACCGACATTCATTCTTCCCACGTGGCTTTCGCGAATGGGACAGGAAAGGGAGGTACAGACAGTGGTACGAGAAGCACTCCCTGCTAGACGTAGATGTTGTGACGCATAAGTAGGAGCAGGTCAGAAGTGCAGAAGATTGTTCTCTTCACGTTCCGTTCACGAAAGAAATTTTACCATTAGTACATACCAGCCTCCACCACTGATCGGTAGTCGTCTTCTGGAACGCAAAACTTGTGCCTGAAGATGTGTACGCGACGACGTTAGCACTGCCGCAGAAGGCCCCAGGGAAGCGGCGTAACCGCGCGCGGTAGCCAGAGTGCGTCGTCATCTGAGCAATGTTTAACGCGCCCCGGGCCGCGTGTATAATTTATGCCAGGTAAGTGGCTGCTGGAAGTTGGCGCGGACGCCTCGTGCAAATTTGAAGGCTGGCGCCTCTGTCCCTTCGTTAGCTGCCGGCAGCCCCGCCTCCCGGAGCCGAGACCCCGGATCCCAGACCCCAGGCGCCTTCGCGATTAATGCCTCCTCACACGCTCCCCCCGTCATCTATCTTTCAGCCCTCGCAGTGTCTTATTACCGTCAACATGCCGGCGACCCTCGCTTTTACGGGCGCGCATGAAAGCGCATTAATGGTGTCAGAATGAAAGTGCATCTACTTTCACGCCCCCTGGCTCTAGGCGAACCCCCTCCTCCGCCAGCCGGGTCGCCCGCTGGCGCACTTTAATGGCATTTTGATCCCGCGTTGCCACGCGGGGATAACTGCCGACGCGCCGCAGCCTGACATAGGCACCACCGTGTTTCACATTTCACAGATGTTACTCACCGTAACTCTGTCCCTGAAGTCACAACTGTTGTTCGTATTGAACGAAATGGCAGGAGGGTCCTTAAGTTTAAATCACAACACGACCTGTGTAATTTATGTTTTGATTTGATTTCATCGAGCGGCCCAGTCAATAACAAACTGATAGTTTAAAGCAGGGATACCCCACCTTTTAGCTCACGTGGGCCACATTGAAAGAAAACGAGTATTTTTGTACCGCACATAATATACTTAACACTAACACGCTGATAAAAAAAAGGAGAGAGAGAGAGAGAGAGAGAGAGAGAGAGAGGGAGGGAAGGAGAGAGACCGTAGGAGGTATGGCGGAGGTGTGCCAGGAGTTTCAGATCGAAAATATTCATTTTATCATAACGAAATGCCATGGAATTTTATTTATCGATCGTGCCATAGGCTGTTACTTCTTCGGTCACACTGATACTTGCTTTGGACAACATGCAGACTGAGGGGCAGCGCGTTGGACACTCCTGCTTCAAAGCAAACTCGGTGGAGCAATTACGCTGCTGCACTTGTATTCAGGAAGAATACGATACACATCCTCGCGCTTTTAGTCTGATTTGGGTTTTTCCTTTATCTTCGTAAATCATTTGAGAGGAATGCCGTGACAACTGGATCAACTAGACCACATGCTACGACAGACTCCTTTCCAAATGGTTGTCCAAGTCGAAAAATTAGCGGTTTGATAATGCAACATCGATGGAACTTTACACTCCCAATCACTTCCTTTCTCTACTTCTTTCTATAGAGTCCTGAACATTAAATGCCGTTCTGGCACAGAGGTAAAAAATATCAGCGACATTCATCGAGATGCTGGGATCCACAACTACAAAAGAAAAGCCGAAGGAGAAAAAGGGAAGATGACATTTACCGATCCTTAGTTATTCATTTTCTTTTTCCTTAAACAGTAACAGTTTGCAACGTACCAAAGTGACGTAAGGGAACTCTGCAGCTACATCTACATGACTATGCTGCAAATCACACTTAATTTCCTTGAAAAAGGTTCTTCGAAGCACTTTTAGACTACTTTTCCTGTCTTCTACTCTCTAACAGCGCTTGGAGAAACGAACAGTTAAACCTCTCGGTACAAGCTCTGATTTCTCGAAAGGAAAAAGTTGGTAAAAACACCTGTAGTCCATGAAGCCGGGAAGTAACCTCAAATTCGCATACGAAACCCATCCGAGCATCAGCATTTGCGCGCCGCGAGACCTATTTAATATCCCTTTTCTCTTTTACGTCCCCTGTTTAGTCGTGCACTTGCAAACTGTAAAACAGATCTCTATGTAAATTTAGTCGCTACCTTACATATATACTTCTTCGGTCACACTGATACTTGCCTTGAATTTATAAGTGATGCGCCGAAATGTGATACAGTATGTTACAGTATCGCACCTAATGATTCTAACGCTTTGTGTACTTTTTTAAAATTTCGAAATCGACGATAATCTATAGTATTATACAAAGACAAGACGTTGTTTAAAGCTGTTACCAGCAATCTCGAAGCTCTTAACCACTTTACTTCAAAGTTTAAACAGTACTTTTAATAAACATTCAGACGGACACAGACGATATATGTTTCTAAACCGCACTGTACGGCTTTTCTGATAAATACGATTGCGAGAAAAAAAGCGAAGCGCTGTGTCGTGGTGTGCTTTAAAAATTAAGGTATGGTTTTCTTTTTCGCAGTCCATTTCATCAGTAAACAGGAAAGTTTTTTTCATTGCTTATAGGCTTATGATTAGAATACTTCTAGGGAATCAGAATCGTCCGAAACTTAATAAACCTACAATCGCAGATTAAAATTACGCGAAAAACTGACACTGAAACTACTACCTTCACAAATCCATCAAGTGGATACGTCTCTCTCACATATCGTACACCGATGATCGCCACTAATTTTACCCACTCATTTTAAGCGACTTCATTTCCTTATTAGGGTTTTGTTTGCAAGGATCAGTGTCAGAGAGAGAGAGAGAGGGGGGAGGGAGGGAGGGAGATGGACAGATATGGGGGTTGAAGGCAATGGTCATGGAGTGGGGGTAAGGAGGATGTGGATTGAGAGAGTGGGTGAGGAGGAGACAAACATAAAGGAGGGGAGGAGGAGGTGGAAAGAGAGGGAGAGAGGGGAGGAGATGGAGAGGGAAAGGAGGAGGAGGTGGGACAAGACGGGAGGGAGAGTTTGGGAGAGAGAGGGAGGTGGAGGTGGAGAGACAAGGATAGAGGAGGAGGTGGAGAGAGATGGGGAGAAGGAGATGGAGAGAGAGGGGGGGTGAGTTAAGGACAGAGATCTGTCGGAAGAAGGAGATTAGGACAGAAGCAATTCCAGTACATATTCAGCAATTGCGATCCATTGTCGGGCTCGCCAGTATCAAATAAAAGCGAACCGTTGTGAAAGTCCTTGAATAGCTGATGATACCCGACTATCGAGACACACGGATGCAGTCACTTTACTGCAGAAGGAGGCGAGCGCCTGAATCTACAACGCTTGTGTGGATTACTCGGAGATCTCCGAAAGCTGAGAGAAGTGGACCGCGGGTGAGTCTCCCAGCGGTGCCCGCTGCCGCGCCTTCGGCTGCTCTACCTGTCTGGGCAGCTGCGGCGCCACAAGAAAGGCCCGCTCTGAGCCAACACGGTCTCTGATAGATAGCGGCCAATATTTGAGCAGGACCGACCCAGGGCTCAGCGGCCGCCCGCCGCTAACGGATATTTCGGGCAGCTGGACACCGCCTCCACTGGCGGTCGGCGCGGCCCGTGTGTTCCCACCGGCTGGTGGCTCTGAACAGCGTCCCACGCGGTCCCCCGAGTGTAACGTAACCAACCGCCACTGCTGATCTTGTGGTAACTCTGCAACCTACCTGTGTACCGGCACTCTCTCAAAACCGACTGTAGCCCACGTTATGGTTAAAATGGCTCTGAGCACTATGGGACTTAACATCTCAGGTCATCAGTCCCCTAGAACTTAGAACTACTTAAACCTAACTAACCTAAGGACATCACACACATCCATGTCCGAGGCAGGATACGAACCTGCGACCGTAGCGGTCGCGCGGTTCCAGACTGAAGCTCCTACAGCCGCTCGGCCACCACCGGCCGGCCACCTTATGAGATAGTAAGTCTTCAGTGATGTTTCGTAAAACTCGAACCATTTTTCGGTCTAAGAAAGAGTTGCGAAAGGTTGTGTATAGTGCCATAGACCATTTTTGAAGCGTAACTCGGCAGCTAAGCGTAATACTAGCATATGCCAGATGATGGTCGATTCTTCCATCACCACGAATTTCTTGTTTCCATTTGTCGTAGTGCCAGTGATGATGGCTATGACTGAACTTCTGAAAGAGTTCTTTACTTTATAGGAGAAGCAGATCTAGAGAATATAACCTTCTCATATGAATAATGAACATTAAAATAATGGATCATCTTGACAAATACTGCATCTTCTGAACCGTAATAGATAATACCCCATTTGAGCTGGTCTTCAGCTTTAACATTTTTAGAATGAAGTCTTAGCTGAGAAATGGACAGGGATACAGAATTAAAATTAACTAATATCAGTCAGTATGCGGAATTATAAGCAAAACAAAATTCGGAAGGAAGCAGAATTAATATTTTGTGAAACTATGGATCCTTGGACCCCCAAAATTCGAGTTAAAAGTAAACTACAAGGTGAAGAAATAATATTTCTCAGGAAAGTTGGAGGTGTTACCGGGGAAGACCATGTAAGAAATGAGATTATTGGGAACCAACTAAATATTTATAATATTACTGAAAAGGCTGAACGAAATAAAAGATTAAAGGAACATCATACACGAAGAATGAGTGTAGAGAGAATCGCACGTCAGGTCGTGCTTTACGATCCAAGACAAAGTAGAGACCCAGAAAGAGGTGACAGAACGGGCACAGCTGCCTAATGCTTGAAGTGCAGAAGAATAAGAGAGATGTAGTACAGGTCATCATTCCAAGTATATACACGTATAACATAATTATAAATAGTTTCAAGCAGTACTATTACTCCTGAAATTAATGATCTTTTTGTATATGGAATGGACTACGTTGAGCGAAATATAGATTATGTTTACAATTATTGTATTTACTATTGTCATTTAGAGGTTTAAGCGATTGCGGTGTGGTCAGTACTGTTTTGTTTGCTGAAGCTCAACCACCTTCCTGCTAGTGGCATGGTTCTGCAATACCTTTCATTGTAACTCTGGACTACCGCTTTAAGCGCACAGTTTGTCTATAGCTTGGCGTGAGTGGTTGGGAATGGCTCTAAGGCAGTTACCTTTCTGCTCTGAAAATAAACTCCATCAATTGAGGATGCGTCTTCAGCAGACGCGAAACAGACCGTGACTTGAAAAGTATTTCACAGCGAATACGCCTGCAGCTCGTGGTCTAGTGGCTAGCGTTTTGGTGGGGTCCCGGGTTCGATTCCCGGATGGGTTGGAGATTTTCTCTGCAGAGGGAGAGGGTGTTTGTGTTGTCCTCATCATTTCATCGTCATTCATGGAAGTGGCTAGATTGGACTGTGTAAAAAATTGGGACTTTGTATGGGCGCTGATGACCGTGCATTTGAGCGCCCCACAAACCAAACATCATCATCATCATCATCATCACAGCGAGTGCGGATCATTTCATTGAAAATATGAAATCTAGCTTCGATTGCTCGCAATTCAAAATAGCATGCTCAGTTTTAATTTAGTTCAATCTGTCGTGCTGTAACACTCAACGTAACCAGATTTCGTGTGACGAATGTGGTATTGACGAAGCAGCTCGATACATCATTACCTGCTGCTATTTCAACCCTCAATCTGTCTTCTTTTCAAGGAGTCTCCTCTCTTTGTAATAATAAATGTACAGTTACATAACTTCGACGGCAACCTATGGACGGCTTGTTTAAAAAGTTGATGGGAAAGGAATTGCGACTTGTGCTCCCACTTGGTAGTGCATCAACAGTAGAAACAATCAAACCAGATGTGTTTAAAAAAAATGGTACAAATGTCTCTAAGCACTATGGGACTTAACATCTGAGGTCATCAGTCCCCTAGAACTTAGAACTATTTAAACCAAACTAACCTAAGGACATCACACACATCCGTGCCCGAGGCAGAATTCGAACCTGCGACCGTAGTAGCAGCGCGGTTCCGGACTGAAGCACCTAGAACCGCTGGGCCACAACGGCCGACAGATGTGTTTCCTCTGTTTCCAAGTCAACGAACGTTTTGCACTGCACTGGGAACTCCTGAGAACTCTGTATGCTCACTGGTGTGTAGTTGAGTTCTGATCGTGGATGTTGTTCTCCGCTTCAGGCTTTTCCGTGCCACTTCGTTAGCGGTTTGAAAAACTCATTAAATGATCTGGCCTCTTCCCCGATAAAGAAGACACTACGACGCTAATTACTGAAATATGGAAGCCAAACATACTTGGACACTAGCAGCCCCAAAATTTTGCTAATATTCTGTAAAGTTGTCGGGTACACGAAGAAAAGAGAGCTTCTTGATTAGACGCCACTTCGTTTTACTCGAGGAAAGTGAAATACAGGGTTAGAAGTAAGATACAAATATGAAACTTGTGTCGAATTGTTTACAACTATCAAAGTTTTTTTTCTGTTTTAGGTTCGCAGTACGTAAGTAGTGGATGGGGTGCAGTGCCCAAGAAGCCATGTTAACCAATCAGGAGAAGGCACAGTGTGTCCTGTGGTACCATGAGACACCATCACCAACTACAGTGCAGAGACACTTCCAGACAACATTTGGAAGGAATCCACCTGATGTCAGGAGCATTAAAGCCTGGTATGAGAAGTTCAAGAACACAGGATAGGTTGCTGACCTTCCGAGGTCTGGTCGACCAAGAACCTCAGCAGACAGGGTGGAAGCTGTAAGGCTGTCTTTTCTGTGAAGTCCGAAGAAATCGATGCGCAGGGCCTCACGTGAATTACAGATGCCAAGAAGCTCTCTCCATCACATTTTATACAAACGTTTATTGTTTCGTGCATACAAATTGCAAATCGTTCAGGCCTTGTTGCCCAGTGACAGTACACGTCGATATGACTTTGCGGTCGAAATGCTATCACGCATTGAGGATGATGATGGTTATTTCAGACGTATTGCCTTTTCCGACGAAGCGACCTTATTTGTCAGTGGAGTAGTGAATCGCCATAATGTGCGCATTCGGAGTTCACAACCCCCTGGCGAGGTCATGGAGTGCACCAGAGGCAGTCCAAAGGTGAATGTTTGGTGCGCGCTATTGCTCGATCGAATTATCGGACCATTCTTCTTCGCTGAGGCTACCATCACATCTGCAGTGGATCTGGACATGTTGCAACTGTATGCTGTTCCTCAGCTGCTTCAGCATCACCCCGATGTCTTGTTTCAGCAAGACGGTCCACCGCCTCATTGGAGTTTGGACGTCCGTGCCTATCTCGATATGACCTTTCCTGGGCGATGGATTGGTCGTGATGGGCCAACGGTTTGGCCTCCACGCTCTCCTGACATAACTCCATTAGACTTCTTTTTATGGGGTTATGTCAAGGACGAGGTCTACCGAACACGTGTACCAGATTTTGAAACCCTGCGGCAACGGATAACCACAGTCGTTGTATCGATCCCTCCAGTTGGCTAATGTGTGGACGGAAATTGAATATCGCCTAGATGTGCTACGTGCTACCAAGGGTGCTCATGTGAAAGTTTACTGATGTGTGAAAAAAACTTTGATAGTTTGTAAACAATTAGACACCAGTCTCATATTTGTATCTTACCTCTAGCCTGAGTTATCAATTTATGTAATCAGGGAAAGACTTTTCGGACACCCTGTATTTATTACCGAATAGCATGAGATCTGCCGTAACACCACGCCGCTATACTCCAAATTTACGGCCTTGTTCACTTTGATTTCTTACTGTAGGAAAGCGTAGTACAGTGTGTTTCACTATACGGCGTGTACCACATTTCCGGTGCAACGGTCTGGAGCCCTACGCGGTGATCCCAGCCTGCTTATACCCGGACTAGCTCCGGCGCAACGCGTCGAAAATGAAACATCCTGTTGTTGCCGGCGGAGTAACAAGTGATTCAAGCTCGGTACCAGTTCCCTGGTCCTTAGTCATTCGTGCGAAGAAGCCACGTTCCCGCACAAGCTCGGGAGTCGTAATTTAGTTCACAACAGACTAGTAGACTCGCGGTGGCTGTTAAGTTGCTGCCTGCTGCGGCTGCACAGTGGTGAGCCGACCACTGGCCGCATGCCGTGAGCGGCGCTCTGCTGTGGCGGTGCGGCGGCGGCGGCAGACCCTCACAGGGCCGGCCGGCGCGCGGCCGCGCCGCTGTTTGCCGCGCAAACACATACATCATGTGTAATTTGACGGAAAGAGAAGAGCGGTAGTCGCTTAATACACATCAAATAAGGCGTGCGGTTTGGGCAAACTGCCCGCCCCTCCCCAGCCACCCACTCCACACACACACACACACACACACACACACACACACACGAGCTAACAGGCCCACACACACACACACACACACACACACACACACATATATATATGCACGAGTTTCCTGCCGAGACTGGAGAGCTTCTGCTCTTTTGCTGCCCGCCAGTCCTACAAGGGAACAGACAAGTGAAGCACCCTGTCTACGAGAGGGAAGTAACTGCTGGCGGCTTCATTGTTGTTATTAGCTTTACCAAATGGCGCACGAGCCTGCGGCAGTCGACGGCCTGTTACAGAGAGAGGATGCAGCGCAAGGATCAGCAGCTGATTTTCGTGTCTCCAAAAGGAATCGGCTTCGTGTTAAAGAATCAGTCATTTGCAACGCTATTCGGTATGGATGTGATAGCATGCGTACCTAATATTTTATAAAACGCCGTGCATAGAAACAGAATTTTACGATGCACATACCTGCGGTTCTATTGCTGACGAAAAAGATGCGGTCAAGCGTTTTGGATAGCCCTGGGCTAAGGACCATTTGTATACCCAATAGAAGGATCGTCTCAGTGTCACTATCTTACTGTTCAGGGTCAAAGTATGAATATTACACACTTCCTCCTGCTTAGGCAAACGGAGCAGAGCAGTTGGTTCTTTTAGAATTTCATGTGGTCTACGGCGGGCTTGATGAGACTTGTGGAAGCACCATTAGTTCATGGGCCGTCCCTCGGGAAACTCCAGGAAAAGAGCTTTTTTAATATATTTTCGCCTTCATCGGCGGACCAAAACTCAGCCGAGGTTTTCGAAAAGGCTACAAACAAGAAATGGCTGAAATTTTTACGTCATATTTCTGAGATCTCCATCTCGAACAGCTTTGAAAATCTTCATCGTATCTTTATCATTTCCGAGATACAGAGGTTCAAAGTTACCCTATTTCTAGGCGTAAAATCCGGTGTGAGGTGAAAACTTAGTTTATAAAGTGACGTATCACGGAGAAATGTGCTGTAAAGTGTCTCCGATATCACCTGAGAGCCCCCTGTTTTGTACTGTAGCGCATACAAAATATTTTTGCACGTAAAATCCGATCTGAGCTTAAAATTGGTTTTGTGCCATTTCAATTTCATGTAAGTAAACAATGTAAATTTTGCTCACCAATACATTTCTTTTCATGCTCTGCTAAGCAGGGAAAGAAGGGAACCCGCGGGAAAATGCTTCTATCGGAGCACAAAAAATGCGAATCTGCTCGTGTTTATATAAAAGACGCCGACGGAAAGGTCGAGTACCAGTTGCCTCATACTACCTCCCTCAGCACCTTGAAAAATTTTCTCAAAAATTTTGGCATACTAACATATTCACGACTTTTTATGCTGGGAGACATAAGGACAGTGGCAGTGACAAAGAGACGGAAAAGTAATAAATACTGGAAGACATTAGACAATGGCTGTGTTATAGAAAGAGCGAAGGAGACAATGGCAGTTGACAGAAACAGAGAGACACAGTGTCAGTGGAACATACTTGACAATGACAGAACAGCACTAGGAGAAGAGGGAGGGAGACAGTAGCCGGCCGGTGTGACCGAGCGGTTCTAGGCGCTTCAGTCTGGAACCGCGCGACCGCTACGGTCGCAGGTTCGAATCCTGCCTCGGGCATGGATGTTTGTGATGTCCTTAGGTTAGTTAGGTTTAAGTAGTTCTAAGTTCTAGGAGACTGATGACCTCAGATGTTAAGTCCCATAGTGCTCAGAGCCATTTGAACCATTTGAGGGAGACAGTGCCAGGGGGGCGAGGGGGAGGGGAGGAATAAAGAGCAAGAGGAAGCAGAAGTGGGCGAGAGCCAGTGATAATCAGAGACAGAGTATATGCCAATGACAACGAGGAAGAGAGAGACGTGACAGTGAGTAGACAGAGCAGCATTATGAAGGAAGGAATAAGATGTTACAGAAAGAGAGAGCAAGAGGGAGACACTAACAGTGAAAGGTGACAGGAGAAGTGGAACAGAACGAAGGGAACCGTGGCTGTGCCACAAGTGAAAATGACAGAGAGACACATAGAGACAATCACACTCAGCTGGGCTGAATGATTCAGTAAGAAAGGCAGCTGGGAGTGGATGGGTATGGGCGACGTAGTGCGATTGGGTGTGAGTGAGTTACAGTTAGGGGAGTTTGTGGAGTCTGAAGTGAGTTGCATGCTTTTTTTTCTTTTTTTTTTTTTTTTTTAAATGACTATGTTCGCGTGCTAATATTTTCCGGAAATTTTTATAGGTGGTGAGCAAGGTAGAATGAGACAGCTGGTAACCCACTTTTCAGTCAGCGTCTTTTAAGCAAACAGGAACATATTCGCATTTTTTGTGCTCCGATAGAAGCATTTTCCCGCTGGTCATTTACATGTCCACAGATGGCGCAGATGGCACATCAGACCAAGTGTTCTGGGCGCTTCACTTTTTTTCTTGCCAGTGTACTTGCTGCGAGCAATGTTATTGCCAGAGGCAGTGTAATACTAATGCTGAAGCTATTGGGGTGTATGCGAAGGTGGAGAAAAGATACGCGGCTTGAATATGAAGTAATTTTCGCGATGCGAATATGATGAAGAGAGCTAGCGCCGCACCTGTCTTCCGAGACAAAGCCAACTTCTACGAATCGAAACGGATAGGTGCCGAATGCGATGAGCGGTACTTTGCATTCTTGCTGAAGGCGCGAAATGAATCGCTCTCGCTGTGCCTGGCGCATACGGGAAAGGCGGCGGCGACTGCGCGTGCCATCAGGGTGCGACGGCGCGCGCCGCGTCCCGGCAGCGCAGCAAAGCGCAGCTCCGCCTGTCCATCTGAAGTCCGGCTGGCGCTTTGGCAAGCGGGCGGCGTCCGCGCATCCCAAGCAGCAGTCATTACCAGCGGCTGCGACGCGTCGGGAAGCCGGCCAACGGCGAGACGCAGCCTGCCAGCCACGCTCCACTGCCTCACGGTATACCGCGAGGAATTAACTGGCGACTATTTGGCTTAAACGGCTCGGAGACCGTACTACTGGCGGAGGCGGATCTCGGAACAGGTGAAGGAGAACGGCAGTAGACGCGATAACGCCGTATCCAAACTTCCTTTCAAGTAAACTCATTACTTGCGACGATCAACGCAGATCATAACTGCCAGTATCCTATTTAACTGACAGTCAGATCTGGTCGATAACCGGTAGACAAACAATTGATTGTCTGTTTGCAGTCCCTACGAAATTGATACGGCTGTCTGACAAAACTGGAGGAAACCATGGAGTCCGGCGCCGAACCATAATCAGTAGATGATGAAAGTGTCGGAGAAGTCCTATTATTATATGATACACTACTGGCCATTAAAATTGCTGCACGTAGATGATAAACGGGTATTCATTGGACAAATATATTATACTAGAACTGACACGTGATTACATTTTCACGCAATTTGGGTGCATAGATCCTGAGAAATCAGTACCCAGAACAACCACCCCTGGCCGTAATAACGGCCTTGATACGCCTGGGCATTGAGTCAAACAGAGCTTGGATGGTGTGTACAGGTACAGCTGCCCATGCAGCTTCAACACGATACCATAGTTCATCAAGAGTAGTGACTGGCGTATTGTGACGAGCCAGTTGCCCGGTCACCATTAACCAGACTTTTCAATTGGCGAGTGATCTGGAGAATGTGCTGGCCAGGACTGCAGTCGAACAGTTTCTGTATCCAGAAAGGCCCGTACAGGACCTCCAACATGCGGTCGTGCATTATCCTGTTGAAATGTAGGGTTTCGCAGGGATCGAATGAAGGGTAGAGCCACGGATCGCAACACATCTGAAATGTAACGTCCACCTTTTAAAGAGCCGTCAATCCGAACAAGAGGTGACCGAGACGTGTAACCAATGGCACCCCATACCATCAGGCCGGGTGATACGCTAGTATGGCGACGACGAATACACGCTTCCAATGTGCGTTCACCGCGATGTCGCCAAACACGGATGCGACCATCATGATGCTGTAAACAGAACCTGGATTCATCGGAAAAAATGACGTTTTGCCGTTCGTGCACCCAGGTTAGTCGTTGAGTACACCATCGCAGGCGCTCCTGTCTGTGATGCAGCGTCAAGGGTAACCGCAGCCATGGTCTCTGAGCTGAGAGTCCATGCTGCTGCAAACGTCGTCGAACTGTTCGTGCAGATGGTTGTTGTCTTGCAAACGCCCCATCTGTTGATTCAGGGATCGAGACGAGGCTGTACGATCCGTTACAGCCATGTGGATAAGATGCTTATCATCTCGACTGCTAGTGATACGAGGCCGTTGGGATTCAGCACGGCGTTCCGTATTACCCTCCTGAAACCACCGATTCCATATTCTGCTAACAGTCATTGGATGTCGCCCAACGCAAGCAGCGATGTCGCGATACGATAAACCGCAATCGCGATAGGCTACACTCCTACCTTTGGCAAAGTCTGAAACGTGATGGTACACATTTCTCCTCCTTACGCGAGGCATCACAACAACGTTTCACCAGGCAACGCCGGTCAACTGTTGTTTGTGTATGAGAAATCGGTTGGAAACTTTCCTCATGTCAGCACGTTGTAGGTGTCGCCACCGGCGCCAGCCTTGTGTGAATGCTCTGAAAAGCTAATCATTTGCATATCACAGCATCTTCTTCCTGTCGGTTAAATTTCGCGTCTGTAGCACGTCATCTTCGTGGTGCAGCAATTTCAATGGCCAGTAGTGTAGTTTTGCGAACAGAAGCAGCTTAGCTACTCATATTATCGCTTGACGAACAATTTAATTTATGCTGGGCAGTACAAACATGTCGGAGACAGGGCTTACCCTCGACTGGTTTGACCGTTACAGATTTTAAGACTCGGCGAAAAAGTGAGAAGTAGTTCGTGAAAAGATCCCATAAAACGTAATCACTCTCTACAACTTGCCGTATCCCACCACTCCCCCTCTCAGGTCCACAGGTCCAAAGCGACACTGCAAAAATACCGTTAAAAAGGCCTCACCCTCAGCGATCTTACACCTAACCTTGAACAAACCCCAACGAGCTATTATTTATGCTATAGGTTCGATCGCAAATGTGACTGACACGCTAATAATTTCCCGTTCTAAGCCGTTTCAATGAAAATGTTAACTAATATTGTTGGATTCTTGAGGCACTGTCGGAAACTAATTAGCCTCTCCTTTTCTCGCACGGTATTCTGCGAACTCTGGATGAAGAGCAATAGGCGGATTCTATATTTCTAGATTTCTGGGAACCTTTTGATACAGTGCTGCACTGTAGACTGTTAATGAACGTCTGAGAATATGGAATAGGTTCCGAGATATCTGAGTGGCTAGAAGACTTCTTAAGTAATGGAACCCAGAACGTTGTCCTGGACGGCGAGTGCCCCATGGATGTGATAGGACCGCTGTTGTTCAGTATGTACATAAATGTTCTAACGTACAGGATGAGTAGCAATGTGCGACTGTTTGTTGATGTGCACGGGAAAGCGTCGTCATTGAGTGACTGTAGAAAAATACAGGATGAGTTACACAGAATTTCTCTTTAGTCTGATGAATGACAGCTTACTCTAATTGCGGAAAAGTGTAAGCTAACAGAGATGAGTATGGATAACACTTCTGTATTATTCGAATACACTATTAGTGGTGTACTGCTCGGCACACCGACGTCGGTTAAATATCCAGGCGTAAAGTTGCAAATGGAGCGGGCTCATAAGCTCGGTTGTTGGGAAGACTAATAGTCGACCTCTGTTTATTCGGAGAATTCTAGGAAAGTGTTCATCTATGAAGGAGACCGCCTGAAGAATGCTTGTGCCATAGAAACACTTCAGGGGTGAGCTGCTGGATTTGTTACCAGCAGGTTTGATCACTGACCAACACATATGTCAATGGAAAATTCACAAACAATACAGATTATATTCTAAAGATCAATTCATAAATTGTAACAACCGCCGTATAGCAAAAATGCATCTATAGCTTATATAGACGAAGTAAAACATAGAAGGTGAAACTTCCTGGCAGATTAAAACTGTGTGCCCGACCGAGACTCGAAATCGGGACCTTTGCCTTTTCCGGGCAAGTGCTCTACCATCTGAGCTACCGAAGCACGACTCACGCCCGGTTCTCACAACTTTACTTCTGCCAGTATCTCGTCTCCTACCTTCCAAACTTTACAGAAGCTCTCCTCCGAACCTGCAAGGAAGTAAAACTGTGAGGACCGGGCGTGAGTCGTGCTTGGGTAGCTCAGATGGCAGAGCACTTGCCCGCGAAAGGCAAAGGCCCCAAGTTCGAGTCTCGGTCGGGCACACAGTTTTAATCTGCCAGGAAGTTTCATATGAGCGCACACTCTGCTGCAGAGTGAAAATCTCCTTCTGGATTGTAGGTGAAGTTATGAGAGTCGTGGGCGGGCTGCATGATCTCGCCAGATACGTGAAAAAGTATAATAATGAAAACGTTAAATATGGTGGCGAAAGTGCTCATGGATAAACCGAAATGGAAGAGCTATTTCTGTAATCCTTCTTCTACAGCGTTCATCTTCGCATCACGAGAGAATGGGAGCATAGGGACGATGACTCCACATTGTCCAATAGGATAGTTGTAACAAATGGTTTCATATTGTGTCCAATGTACTTTTACAGTGCAATGGAAATTTATTGATGAGATTTTGTTATATTTGGTGGAAAAAATTTGAAATCCATCTTTACCAAATTATTCTCTTTGTTATTAGCATCAGCTGCAGTGAACTTCAATCTTCAAGAAAGTAAATACGGTAACTAATACGTAACTTAATCTTTTTTGCATGAAATGAAAGAGTCTAGTAAATATGAACTGCAGTGGGCGGTAAAATCAGGTACTATATGGGGCACAAAGGAGCAACTTTGTATTTTCCGTCTGAGGTATGGAACACACCGATACTCACGCAAATCATCGGCAGTCCACCTTGTACAATTCTCATGGGCCCACTTCACACGCTTTAAATACTTTACCCAATCATCTGATTCTATTGTTGACGAGTGGTTTCTTTGTAAAGAAGACGAGGCGTTTTATTCACATATTCATAAAAGCTGTTTGCCTCACTCGTCTTGAGGCTCCTGTGACTCTTCTTTATGGTCTAGAGCCGAAGTACTTCAAAAAATATTTTAACCTGCTGGGAAGGTGCTTTTGCTGCTCTGAGTCCATTTTTATAGGGAGACTCCGTGATCACAGCGCATTTTCCTCTTCACCTGTCTGATGATGATCTCTGGTAATGAGGAACTGGCTTTACACTTGCCAGTGGTGATACAGGGAATAAACGACGGACCAGGATGTGGAGAGGAAGCCGTAACTGACTCTGTTGTGTTTTGGGCGTCTGGCATTATTCTTTCTGTTGTACACGATGGTGCAAATTTCATTCGCGAAATGCGTTTACATTAAGCGGGAAAGTACCCGTGTTCTTAAACGTAGATAGGTCATTTTATATTGTTGCTGTTCAAGTATGTGCAAGTCCGAACAGCTGAGCTATTTGATACTGGGTTTCCACTATTCCTGGATGGCTGTTACACCGTCCTAACGCCCCATCTCAGATGATAATATGCATCCCCAGTAAAGGATAATTAATCAGATCGTTAGTGATAGAAATAATCTAAACTTGGAGCAAAATAATTGTAAATTCTGTATTTAAGTATTAAATTGTAGTTATTAAAATGTGTACTCACAAGCAGTGCACCGATAAAAGCATATGCTTCGTACGTCACACATATAAATTTTATGTATCGAAGTCGTGGGGTAATATCACGTAGTTTGGAGTTTACTCCGTTGATTCTACCCACTTTTACCCCCACTGTACCTCATCGGTAAACGTCCTTCTATATAAGAAAGAAGGTGAAGGATTGTTTAATATGGCAGATATTCATAAGGTCTGTTAAAAGTATTATTCAATTTATTACTTCTTTCAGCTGGTAGTACGATGGTATAAGTTCCTTACTGAACACAAAATATCACAGATACACAACCATAAAAATCTAAAAAATTATTTTCCTCAGCAACAAAGTATCTGACTCTACCAGGCCGCATGGCGGTACTGAAGTTGTCGGCTGTCATTCCGGCCGCCTTCATGGTCTAACGGCTACAAAACAGACTCGTAAAGAGAAGTATGAGGTTTCCAGAATGAAATTTTGACTCTGCAGCGGAGTGTGCGCTGATATGAAACTCCCTGGCAGATTAAAACTGTGTACCGGACCGAGACTAGAACTCGGGACCTTTGCCTTTCGCGAGCAAATGCTCTACCAACTGAGGTACCCAAGCACGAATCACGGCCCCTCCTCACAGCTTTAATTCCGCCAGTACCTCGTCTCCTACCAGAAATATGAGGCTTATCACTTTTCACCCCCATTCCAGATTTCACCTCAGCTTCCCCCATTAGGCGTTGTGATGTTTCGCGTACTTGGTGTTTCCACATTATTGTCCACCACCTGTATTTAGCACGTATTGGGACAAATGCGGAGTTAGAAAGAGTCTCTGGCAAGAGGCTTTTTGGCTGTAGAAGCGACGGTTGTCTGGAGGGCGCCGCGGCGCACCTGCAGAGGAAGGCGGCGTCAGCGGCGGCGGCCGGCCGGTCCAGCAGCGGCTGCGGCGCCGCTATCTCCCGGAAGGTGCGCCGGCGATAGGCGTCCACGTTATCTGGCGGCGCCTGTGAGCCGCCCACGCCCGGCGCCTCTGCTAATGGCCGCTGCTGTCCCTGGTGGCGCTCCCCTATCTTATCTCGCCCCCGTCAGCTCCTTCCCAATAACGCCTTTCAGTTAACACTCCGCCCGCCGACCCGACGCCGCCTCGCCGGAAATCTCGGCGAGAGTCCTTCACACAGAGGGACACGGATACTACAAATAATCTTAACGCACGCTTTCTTTCTTGTTATGCTGCAGATTCAAATACCGTAACTATCGGTTTTGTACTGATATCGAAACTACACAACCCTTCACTTCCACTGTCCTTTCCCAGAACTCACATTTTCACTTAACACATTCCACAATACTGTGTGCAAACACTGCTCACTTCTTCTAAGATTCGATTTTATTCCCCTACAATCGTTCCATAATTAATATACAAAATAGCCTCCACATCCTATTTTATTTGCTTAAATTCGTAGCGATCAATGTACGAGCAGTTTCTTCGTTATTTTCGAACATTCTGTATTTTTTTCGTCTTCCTACCATATTCTGGTTTTAATTCTTTTATCCGTAGTTTCCCATATCGAAAGTGCAGGCATACGGAATGGGTTCCCAGATTTGTGAGTGGCTCCAAGACTTCTTTACCAACAAAGCCTAATACGTTGTCCTCGACGACGAGTATTCATCAGAGATACGGTCACCGTTAGGAATACCCCAAGAAATTATGATAGGACCGCCCTTATTCTCTATACACATAAATCTGGCCGACAGTGTAAGCAGCAGTATGCAGCTCTTTCCTCATGATGCTGTGGTCTACGGGAAGGTGTCGTAGTTGAGTGACTGTAGGGGGATACTAGACGACTTAGACAAAATTTCTAGTTGGTATAATGAATGGCAGCCATCTCCAAATGTAGAAAAATCTAAGTTAATGCAGATGAGTAGGAAAAAAACCATAACGTTCGAGTACAGCATTAGTAGTGTGTTTTTTGACACAATCACGTCGATTAAATATCTAAGCGTAACGACATAAAACGACACGAAATGGAATGAGCATATAAGGACTGTAGTAAGGAAGGCGAGTGGTCGACTTCGGTTTATTGGGAGAATTTTTAGGAGATTATGGTGCATTTGTAAATCATACAGCGTATAAGACACTAGCTCCACCCGTTGTTGAGTACTGTTCGAGTGTTTGGGATCCGCACCAGTTCCGATTAAAGTAAGACATCGAAGCAATTCAGAGATTTGTTACCGGTAGGTTCGAACAATTCGCAACTATTACGGAAATGCTTCAGGAACTCAATTGGGACACTACAGGGAAGCCGATGATCTTTACGAGGAGAACTACTGAGAACATTTAGAGAGCCGGCAACTGAGGCTGACTGCAGAACGATTCTGCTGTCGCCAATGTACATTTCGAGTACGGAGGTATGTAGGTAGTCATTTTTTCCTCGCTCCGTTTGGCAGTGGATCGGGAAAGGAAATAACTAATAGTCGTACGGGGTACCCTCCATCACGCACGATACGGTGGCATGCGGAATGTGTAGGTAGATGTAGATATTTCTTATTTTTTTCCCAATAGGCATCTTATAAATTTAGTACTTTATTTCGGAATAGAAGCTCTTCGTGTTCAGTGCTCGAATAGTCTGCTTTTCACATTCTAATCTTTGTTTACTGCACAGGTTTTTTAATGCACGTCCCAGAACCAAGATAATTATATCTCGGTACTGCAGAATGTGCCCCGCTATCCTTTCAATTTTTCGTCTTTTTCTCCGGCAGCTGTGGCCGAGGGGTTCCAGGCGCTTCAGTCCGGAACCGCGCTGTTGTTACTGTCGCAGGTTCGAGTCCTGCCTCGGTCATGGATGTGTATGATGTCCTTAGGTTAGTTAGGTTTAAGAAGTTCTAAGTCGAGGGGAGTGATGACCTCAGATGTTAAGTGCTGTAGTGCTTAGAGCCATTTGAACCATCTTCTTTTTCCACTCTCTCTTCATTTCGTACAGCTGCTTCCCATTTATATCTTGATGTCCATATGACTGAGTTACTTGAATAACTCATTAAATGCAGTGGTAGAAAGTCAAATAGAAACGATTTAAAATCATAAAATTAAAAAACTGTGCCGCGTTAAGCAGCATTCTGTCTTCTCTACCCAGGTACCTGTGTGCATTGCGATAGAGAGCGTAGAGCCGTACAGTTAATGCTGTGTGGCGAATGACGCGAATGGCCGCCATAACAGACACTACTACAACTGGTACGGAGCAGCTGCATTATTAATACACTATAGACGTAACGGGAACAGACGTTACTTCAGTACTATCCTAATTTCTTTGGAAGGATAATAAAGACTTTTTGACTTAAAGACGTAAGTTACGCGTGACGGTGACTGGTCAACAGCAATGAAAATCACATCGAAGATAAACAAAGAAAAAAAGCTACAGCATCGCACACGTTACAATAGATCTAAGCGCCGTGAACTCTAGAGTTGTTTTCGGATAACATCGTATAAATATCGTTGTAACTAAGACAGTGAAAGCTACAATTTGTCAAGGAAAATTCAGCTGACGGTGGTACGTTCCTATACCACGGCGAAAGAGCGTCTTTCCAGATGCAAATGTAGAAGATTACACGCGATAATAATGAGTTGAGAATGAGTCCGCCTTTTTGCAATTACATAATTACTGTTTTCCTTTATCACACACAGTTGTGGCATCCTCAGTGGGATTTTCCTTTTACTATTTTTTTTAACATTGTGTGTGTTTTGTGGCTGTCAACCGAAATGAGGCACATGATACACACAATGTAAAATAAATGAAAAACAAAAGAAAAGGCCCACCGAGGTTGCCGCAGCTGTAGTGAAACATGTTTGAGTGTTAAAGAAAAACAATAATTCTGAACGTGCAAGAAAGGCTGATCCATGCTTAGCTCATTATTATCTTCTGCAAGTACAGTGACTGAGCTCAGAAACCCAGTATGATAATTACACGCGATGCGACGCAATTGTGTTTCTATAAAAGCTTCGTTGTCTCAATGCACTGTATTTCTGTTTTCCTTCTACCTCCGCTTGTAGATGAAACTGAGACATACCACGCAGAAGTGTCCAAGGAATAGAAAAGCAACTGGAATCACTCAATAGAGGAAAGTCCACTGGACCTGACGGGATACCAATTCGATTCTACACAGAGTACGCGAAAGAACTTGCCCCCCTTCTAACAGCCGTGTACCACAAGTCTCTAGAGGAACGGAGGGTTCCAAATGATTGGAAAAGAGCACAGATAGTCCCAGTCTTCAAGAAGGGTCGTCGAGCAGACGCGCAAAACTATAGACCTATATCTCTGACGTCGATCTGTTGTAGAATTTTAGAACATGTTTTTTGCTCGAATATCATGTCGTTTTTGGAAACCCAGAATCTACTATGTAGGAATCAACATGGATTCTGGAAACAGCGATCGTGTGAGACCCAACTCGCTTTATTTGTTCATGAGACCCAGAAAATATTAGATACAGGCTCCCAGGTAGATGCTATTTTTCTTGACTTCCGGAAGGCGTTCGATACAGTTCCGCACTGTCGCCTGATAAACAAAGTAAGAGCCTACGGAATATCAGACCAGCTGTGTGGCTGGATTGAAGAGTTTTTAGCAAACAGAACACAGCATGTTGTTATCAATGGAGAGACGTCTACAGACGTTAAAGTAACCTCTGGCGTGCCACAGGGGAGTGTTATAGGACCATTGCTTTTCACAATATATATAAATGACCTAGTAGATAGTGTCGGAAGTTCCATGCGGCTTTTCGCGGATGATGCTGTAGTATACAGAGAAGTTGCAGCATTAGAAAATTGTAGCGAAATGCAGGAAGATCTGCAGCGGATAGGCACTTGGTGCAGGGAGTGGCAACTGACCCTTAACATAGACAAATGTAATGTATTGCGAATACATAGAAAGAAGGATCCTTTATTGTATGATTATATGATAGCGGAACAAACACTGGTAGCAGTTACTTCTGTAAAATATCTGGGAGTATGCGTGCGGAACGATTTGAAGTGGAATGATCATATAAAATTAATTGTTGGTAAGGCGGGTACCAGGTTGAGATTCATTGGGAGAGTGCTTAGAAAATGTAGTCCATCAACAAAGGAGGTGGCTTACAAAACACTTGTTCGACCTATACTTGAGTATTGCTCATCAGTGTGGGATCCGTACCAGATCGGTCTGACGGAGGAGATAGAGAAGATCCAAAGAAGAGCGGCGCGTTTCGTCACAGGGTTATTTGGTAGCCGTGATAGCGTTACGGAGATGTTTAGTAAACTCAAGTGGCAGACTCTGCAAGAGAGGCGCTCCGCATCGCGGTGTAGCTTGCTCGCCAGGTTTCGAGAGGGTGCGTTTCTGGATGAGGTATCGAATATATTGCTTCCCCCTACTTATACCTCCCGAGGAGATCACGAATGTAAAATTAGAGAGATTAGAGCGCGCACGGAGGCTTTCAGACAGTCGTTCTTCCCGCGAACCATACGCGACTGGAACAGGATAGGGAGATAATGACAGTGGCACGTAAAGTGCCCTCCGCCACACACCGTTGGGTGGCTTGCGGAGTATAAATGTAGATGAAGATGTAGATGTAGAAGATTCATTGTCAGCCATAGGATAACACGGTCAACGACACGGAAGCAGAAGCTGCAGGCGCCGGCATTCTCGACTTCCGTACCGTGATCGCAGCTCCACTCGTGTAATTAATAGCCGCACCGTTCGTCATGCACTCGTTTCACAGCGAGCGCACCAATGGCCTCTAGCGCTTTCAAGTTAGGTGAGGGAACGAGGATCGGAGCGTCGTCGGCCTGATGCTAATGAGGTATCGCATAGATCAAGTGGCTGACTCCCGCGCCTGTTGCGCTGTACTGCGTACAAGTACATGCCCTCGGCAAGTCCGACCGGGGTGGCGAGTGCAGTGTGAAAAGCACCAGCACGGCTGCTGCCATAACTCCGGGTGTCCCACCGTCTAGTTAATTCAGCTCGCATCTCTGAGGTCTTGTACTCTGTTTACGACCAGGGAACTGCTCTCCAGTGATCACCACACTGGGATAATGTATGGAACTGGTATCAAAACTGGATGCCAAGTAATGGAGGCAAATAATTTTCATGGCGGGCCACAAACTGTCGAGTACACGTCGTGCGTCAAATAGTTGAGCACGTGAGGCTGAAGCACACTCGTTTCTCGTGTTCCTGACAAACGCGTAAATTATTCCGACACGGAAATGGCACTGCTCTGCCTTGTACAAATTTTTTCCAGTGGATTGGATTCCTGTTCAATGCTGAATATACAAGTGTAACATGTGCAGGTGACTCTACAAAAACTTTCTTGGCTTTCTGGCGTCCTCTTGTTTGTACGTGCGAACCGACTGTAATTCACATATCGTCTTCTTGTAGCTAGTGCTTTCGCGTTTTATAGCAGTTCTCAGCTTCATTTAGACGGTCTCTTGTTGGATATATGCCTCAGCGAGGTTGCACCGTGATTAATGGCACAGGCGTGTTCAGGCAGAGAGGTGTTGGTTCCTTGACTGGCTACCTCCATTTTTCCATGAGAACGCCTCATATAGACAATGACTAAGTCAATCTCCACAGTTCTGATACAATAATGTCGATTCTGTGAATACTGCAAATGTACGGTCAATTTCTTCAAACAGTGGTTCCTTGTGCGTACAGAAGTATAAGACAGAGAATTGCAGCAGTGGATACATTAAAAATGTGAATGTCGCATAGCGTCGACGACTGGGTTCGGAAAGGGTGTTGTACCTCCAAGCAAATTGGAACCTTTCTTTGCAGACATGTGGAAAATGTGTCATATGTGTCTTTGTGTAGCGTTTGTTTTGCATGATTATGATGAGAGAAGGTGAAACCTAGTCCGTCGCCAAGCATACGCCTCTTTAATAGTATCAGAGAAGCCGCCGAACTTAAGGTCCCCATCCCTTACCATCAACAGTATCATAAGCCCCCCACTTCATGTGACAATGCGAAAAGTTTATAAATTAATCCAGGACGTTGGCGCCAAGACTGGTGATCAGAAACTTTATGCCAACAGCTCCCCTCCCCTCACCGGCCAGATACTGGCAACAAACATTTCATCCATAGCGAGATTCGAGATTCGAACCGGCATGTTTCCACGTCGATCACCAACGCACACGGATGCGTTAGCGGCTTCGGCTATGGGTACGGGTAGCGAGTACATTTACTTTTACTGATACTACAAGGTACTCTTTTTTTACGATGTAGGAATGACAGTTTAGGCTTTTCGAATGCTGCTTTTGTTTCTGGTGCAGAGAGACAACGTCTCTTTACTTCTGGGCAAACGCAAATCTTATTTCCTTTTTTTCTTTACATTCGTATGTTACTGGCAATTAAATATGCTTTTTACACTGACTGACAAAAAACTTAATTGGTACATAATTTCAGTAAGTGGATTTCTCACTTACTGTGTTTTCTCCACACATTTAGCATCGTAGGTGTGGTTTCCACAATGGTTTCGGAAATATACAGTGCAAATAATTTGAACGTGTCTTTCACAGGTTATTTCTGTAACAGTAAAAACGTTCGGGCATGATGGAGAAAAGCTAGTTTATCAATCTGACATAAGCAACATTGTTTCGAGAGTCGAAAATTACAAAGACGAATGTGTTATGGAATAGCAGTATTCTTTATCAATGCTGCAGGAATGAGAAACTGTATGGAAATGATTTAGTTTTGACTCTTCTTATTGTGTGGTTGTCCACTTTGTGCCAACAATTTATGACGATGGCTGGGATAGAGATTCCTTGAGCTCACACATTGCGAAATGGTCACAAAGAACTGTGTAATGCGGGCAGCCCCAGCAAGTAAATTTCATAATGAATGGAAGTAAAATGAACCATAAGATAGCTGTAATTTATAATTTATTTATTGTTACAACCGATTTCATTGCATTAAAACAGCATCCTCGATGGAAATAGTGTCACATTAGCGCACCACGACGTCCCCAACGTTCGTAGTATAAAACTAAATCGCTGAAGAGGTAAGTGCACCTCACACCACTGTTTTCACCTGGGGATGCTGTTTTCATGAAGAAATGAACAATTAAACCTGCTTTGCGGTTCATTTTATCACCATTCATTATACTGCGAGATAAATTTATGAAACTCTTTTTCTTTGTAAATTTCTCAACATTTACTGTTTTCATATGCTGATGGCGCTGCTACTGGCCGAACAAATATTTAGTAATGGTCTCAGCATAACCACGTGGAAATTCTCCCTTTGTAAACAACAGCGTCGCAGTTACTTTGTTCGCTCTCAGTCCTGAGTGTTATTTCCTGTCAACACGGCTGTGTACCAGCAATCTCGTTTAAGCGGAGGTAAGTAAGCGTATCGGGAAGCACCGGGGCTTCAGAGAGCGGTGAAGACGGACTCAGACAGATAGCTCGGCCCCCGGCGCCGTACGCAAACCACGGGACACAGCGAGTAATCAAAAGCAAACGTCGCGCGAGAGGAGAGGAGAGGCGCAATAGAGCGGGCGCTGTGGCGCCCCGGCTGGCCGCGGCGCAGCGGGGTAAATATTGTGACAAGTGCGCCGCCGGCCACGGCCGCAATCTCCGCCCGCCATAAAGGCGGCCATTCAGCTGCGCGCACACCGCCCGCCTTATTAAAGACGTATACAGCCGCGGACGCTCGTATACCGCCCAGGGCGCGCGCAGCACAGCTCACCACAGCTCAGCACTACCCCGAGCCACCCACCCAGCTGCACCTCACGTCTTCCGGAACACTCCTACACTATCCCATCAAAAGTACCCGCGTACACTAACATAATGCGGAATTAACCACTATATGTAGGGAGAGGTGGACCTGCTTGTACACTGACGTGACAGCCATGAGATGGCAATAAGCACGTATACAGACGGCGATAGTGTCCCGTACACATGGTATGAAAGGGTTACGCAGCGGCGGAGCTGTCATTGCCACTCGGGTGACTCATGTGAAAAGAAACTTCCTGGCAGATTAAAACTGTGTGCCCGACCGAGACTCGAACTCGGGACCTTTGCCTTTCGCGGGCAAGTGCTCTACCATCGGAGCTACCGAAGCACGACTCACGCCCGGTACTCACAGTTCACTTCTGCCAGTATTCGTCTCCTACCTTCCAAAATTTACAGAAACTCTCCTTTCTTTCAGGAGTGCTAGTTCTGCAAGGTTCGCAGGAGAGCTTCTGTAAAGTTTGGAAGGTAGGAGACGGATACTGGCAGAAGTGAAGCTGTGAGTACCGGGCGTGAGTCGTGCTTCGGTAGCTCTGATGGTAGAGCACTTGCCCGCAAAAGGCAAAGGTCCCAAGTTCGAGTCTCGGTCGGGCACACAGTTTTAATCTGCCAGGAAGTTTCATATGAGCGCACACTCCGCTGCAGAGTGAAAATCTCATTCTGGAATCACGTGAAAAGGTTTCTGACGCGACCATGGCCGCACGACTGGAATTAACAGAATGTGATCGTGTAATGGTAGTTGGAGCTACACACATGGGACATTCCATTTCGGAAATCGTTAGGGAATTCAATATTCCAAGATCCACAGTGTCAAGAGCTTTCACGGATTACCTCTCACCGTGGACAACGCAGTGGCCGACGGCCTTCACATAACGACCGAGAGTAGCAGCGTTTGCGTAGAGTTGTCAGTGCTGACAGACAAGCAACACCGCGTGAAATAACCGCAGACATCATTGAAGGCGTACGACGAACGTATCCGTTGATAGTGCGGCGAAATTTGGCGTTAATGGTCTATGGCAGCAGACGACCGACGGTAATGCCTTTTCTAAGAGAACGACATCGCCTACAGCACTTCTCCAGACACTGTGACGATATCGGTTGGGCCCTAGACAACTCGCCTGGTCGGATGAGTCCCGAATTTCAGTTGGTAAGAGCCGACAATAGGGCCCAAGTGTGGTGCAGACCCCGAGAAGCCATGGACACAAGTAGTCAGCAAGGCACTGTCCAAGCTGATGGTGGCTCCTTTATGGCGAGGGCTGTGCTTACGTGGAATGGACTGGGTCCTCTGGTCAACTGAACTCTTCTGTTTTCAAACAAGCATTTCAATTTTTGGTGTCGTTTGTTACTCCTTACAGGTACGTAAGTGTTTTTGTAGTTGTGCATTAAAAATAAATACATGAAGAGACATCGTGTTGAAAAGAGAACTTGAGGGTAAGTTGAGCTCAATCGGGACAGACTTGGAAGCTCTGATTAAAGATGAACCGCAATGTGAACCGACTGACATATGTAAATATTATTTCATCAAAATCTAAATTTGAAAATAGATTAAGTACTGATCCTGAAGCCTGATTTACCGGCGAAGTTTGATTTTTTATTCAGAATTTTTTATTGCATTAGTTTATTACAGTCCGTTCTCAGTATATTAATCTCCTGCACAACTAGTTTATATCATTTGTGATGCAAAAATTTACTAAAAATTTTATGTCATTCCTTTCTTACTCAGGGAATATACGCATCCGAATCGACATAATTTAATTTGATATTATTTGCTACAAATAAGTACGACATGTGAACATCAACAACTCCGTAATAAAGTGCTTCCACGAAACCTTATTAGTTTGTGTGTGTCACACTTCTACCATACACAGCAGCTGATCGGCAAGACACTAAAACCGTCCGTGTGTTGTCAGCACTGAGCAAGTTGGCAACATTATTCCGCCTATACCGTTCCTTATTCCTGTGGCAGTCGTCGCCCGATCTTCTGCACGCCCAACCCCTCCCCACTCATCTCAGAGTTCGTCAAAAAATGAAGAAACTATAGCGGTACTCCCAAATTTATAAAAATGTCAAGTGGTACCCAGTGACAAAAAATCGGGAAACCCCGGGTGCAGTCAATGGTAAGCGACCCTTTAGTTGGGTTAACGAACGACGCCATTGAAAAGTGAATGACTGGAAACGACTGATTTTGAGTGATGATTCACGCTACGGGATGCGGCATTCTGATTGAAGGGTTTGGGTTTCGAGAATGCCTGAAGAACATTACCTGTCGTCATGTGTAGTGCGCAGGAGATGCCATTACCGTAATTGGATGTTTGTCGTGGTTAGGGTTTGGTCCCCTTCTAGCTCTTAAGGAAACACTTAATACGGAAGGATATGAACACAGCATCGTGTACTGTGAACAAGTAGCGCAAGATGATCCTTTGTATCAGCATGACACTGCACCGTGCCATAAATTAGCATCTGTGAGGATATGGTCTGTGGACAGTTGTATCCCTGAAATGGGCTGCGCTAGCCGGAGTCCCAACCTGAACCCAAGCAAATATCTTTCAGGCGAGCTAGAACGTCGACTTTGCTCCAGACCCCAGCGCCCAGCATCACTATTTTCTCTGGTTTCAGCTCTTCATTAAGAATGGGTTGCCATTCCTCCACAGACCTTGGGACAACTCACTGACGCAGTTCAAGCCATCATAAAGGTGAAGTGTGGATGTAGCCCATATTAATGTCCAGTAACAAGTGCCCGGATACTATTCATTATATAGTGTACATACGTGTGTTGTACAGACACATATCACTTGTTACCGCAGCTACCCTTATTATCGAAAGTACGATCGTGTGAGATACCAGGCGAAATTTGTGAATGTATCGAGTATTTTTTTTTTTTTTTTTTGTAGTGACGACACAGAATGTTATCTTGGATAGACATTCATCTATAAATGTAGCTTAAAGTGAGTGCAGAGAAATGTGTTGTGATCCTTGCTGCTCATGTTGTATATTATCCAACTTCCAGACACTATTCATAGCAGATGATGCGGTTATCTAAAATAAACTACATACTATATGAAGAGATCTCCATAAATAACTAGTCACTTGTTCAAAAATATAAACTGTGCACTTCAAAAAACGAAAAAAAACCCTAGTGTGCTATGACTACGATATCAGTAAGTCACTATTGCAGTCGGTCAGTTAATAGAGATTATTGATAGAGTACTGGATAAATGTAGTCCACAAACGAGATTCCTTACGAATCACTTGTCCGACTTGTGTTGGAATATTGCTCACATGTGTTGGATTCGTATCAAACATGGGATAGTGAACGGATACATAGAAGGACAGCGCAAATGGTACAGGTTTCTTTGACACATAGGAGAGCGCCATGGAGACGCTGAAAAACAAAACTATCAGACGACTGAAGATAGATGCAAACTATTCCGAGGAAACCTCCTAAGAAACTTGCAGAACCAGCTGTAAGTGGTTCATGTCAGAGTAGTAAACAATTTTTAAATAATATGCACGTGCAGTAGTATCGGCGTGTGTTACTAGGGAGCCGTTTGGGGCCAGGTATTTCCGCCGCTGAAATAAGAGAGACAAATGTGCGCAGTGAGAAGAGGTTGGGGTGCAACATTTCGGGGAAGAGGTATCTTTTACCGCTTTGCCGCCTGGTGCTATTCTCCGGGAAGTCCTCCACGAGAATCGTTGAGTTGTAAAGGCCCATCGACCGCAGAAAACCGTGTAACAGGAGTGTATTTTCTCGCCTAACTCTCACACGCCAGCAATAAAGTACGACTCATTGATTTACAAAGCAGAGGGGTATAAAAGCACTGTGGCCATCTTTCAGAAATAGCCCGGAGCCACTTTGCTGAGCAAGCCGGCTGACCCGACGCCTGCTGTGGGTCCCCGCTGGATACAGAGAGGCGCGTCTCGAGACCATTTACCCAACCTCTCGTACGAAATCTACACAAGGCAACGTTCAATACAAAGCTCACTATATGTATTGTTTTCTTGAAGTGGACGATGATATACAGAGCAGCGCGTTATATTACAAGCAGACTCTCACACTGTTCGCAAAAATGTGTGAACGTATCTGTATTTTGTGAGCAAGTGGCTTGAAGTAAGAAATTTGGAATTAGGTGATTTGGTACTCTCGCACTGGACAGTGATCTATCGAGAGGAGAAAAGAAAGCAAATTAGATCCTAGTTCTTCGGCGTTGCAATATACGATTTTTGTATTAAAAAAAATATTCATTTCTACATCTTACTTATTAGCAATATAGTTGAGCACCGGCTTTATGTAATGCAGCACACGTTTTCGCTGAATGAAATCTCTGACAATAGCACACCAGGGAAAGCGGAAACACACGTTGTACATTAGGGAGTGAGTCATTTAGTACACCCTGAAAGTTTAAAAGAAACATTTTAGAACATTTATATATCCATTCAAATCCTCTGCTAGCTCAGCTTCTTCTGCTTACAGCGTTAGCCCTGAGAAGTAATTCTACTATTTTCAATAACGAATGAAACATAGTAGATAAATGAAGTAGCTCTATTCTTTTGAGACGTATACCTGGGAATATGAAATATTTTTTTCATAACTTCACAGCTTAAAAATTAGTTGTTGGTGGATGTGGTACAGTCACACTAACAAGTAAATGTTTACCCCATACCCTCTCCAGCGATGGAAAACTCTGGGGACATCACTGAAAAACAATGACGACAACATAATGGATAACGAAGCGTATATAAGATATTTATTTCGCTAATTTATCATTTGTTTGACGCCTCGGATGTATAGTTCAGCCTTGTGAAGTCAGATGAATCGATTGCATGTATTACGTCTTTGCCTCACCTGCTACTTTTGGTTCATGGCTCTGCACTGGAAGGTCGTTGTTTTACACAGCTTGATTCTTTTGTTCCGAATGTAATACGAACTCTCTTGTTATTACTTCGGGTGCTAATCGGTACTTAAAATTAGCGTTGCTCTCCACACTCCTTGAGTTGTTACGAAATGTATATCGACCTTTTCAGTACATGAGAGATCTTAAACGTGAAGCATAATGGCTTAAAAATGACCAATAATTGCTTGATCAGATGATTTTTCAGCGTTGCTATCGATTCTTGATATATATGTATTATCCTTGACATCTCATCTGCCTACAGTTATATTTAGTCTTCAACATATCTCCTCCTCCACTTTACATAGACTTAAAACTTCTATTTGTTTTAAGACAGCACAAATATTTCTTAATTCCTACCGTCATTCCTGTGGTCTCGTTGCAGCGTCGATGCCTCGTGAAGTGGATGGTACAGGAGCTTCTAAATGTTCTGTCACTCTGAAAGTCCTCTGAACAAATCAGGTACTGAACCACAGAAATCTTTATATTATAAATTAATGCGCTGTATATCCTTTTAGCATGGAGAGCTGCATCAAACCAGTCTCAGGACTGAAGACCACAACAACAACAACAACAACATATCCTTTTAATACATCGAGTTCTGAAAAAGGAGACAGTCGTTTCCAAAATATTGATAAGCTTTCTGTATAGCTAATTTTCCAAACGACATTATTATTTTCAGTTAAGTGACACTGCAGCCCTAGTGGCCAAAGATTCGATCACATGACTACGTTCGGGCTCATTTCAGTCAGGGAAATGTCTTCATGCACAGGCGTCACGTCTTACTATTACCGTCATTAACTTTATTGGCGATGAAAACAAAAACAGAGGAACAGCACCGATTGTTCTGAAGGAACGTGCAAGCGAGGTACTCCTCAGGTAATCGATGGTGTGCAAATTACAGGAGGGACTTGATTCTAAGTGGACTGTATTTCGAGAATATACCTTCTTCAGTAAGAAGCACTGACGGTACAAATAACTGGGCTATAGGCAGCAGCTTGTGTGATACTGTGCAGTTTCTGAGGAGGTACTGCCTTTACGAAATTATTTTTCCCGCAGAATAGGACATAAAGGTTATGAAAAGAACTTACAGAAACACAGTCTACATTTAAAAAGTACCAGGATAAAGCCGGCCGGTGTGGCTGAGCGGTTCTAGGCGCTTCAGTCTGGAACCACGCGACCGCTACGGCCGCACGTTCGAATCCTGCCTCGGGCATAGATGTGTGTGATGTCCTTAGGTTAGTTAGGTTTAAGTAGTTCTAAGTTTTAGGGGACTGATGACATCAGATGTTAAATCCCATAGTGCTCAGAGCCATTTGAACCATTTTTGAACCAGGTTAAACGAGTAAGCGTTAACCGCAAAACAAAACCGCACAGATCGCATACAACATTAATTTTTATAAGTAGTGCTGACACACTCGTCCACTAGTGGATACTCAAACCTGCGCGATTGCTGGGCTCCTCAGCGCCTAAGAGAAGACCATAAAAATCAACGAGGGACGATCTATGCAGAATTGCTTAAGCGTTACGAGTCTGATCGTGACAATTTTTTGTCGGACACCGTCACAGACAATGAAACGTGGCTTCATCACTTCGAACCGGAAACAAAACGGCAACCCAGGGATTTGGAACTCTGGAGGAGTTACGCTGTTTGATTTCCTTCCTCACGGTGCAGGGATCATGTGGTATCGATAGCTACGATACCACGGCGTAGGTGCAAGTTCGTAGGTTGGCACTACGACACAGACGACATCGCCCTCTAACCGGCGCTATTCAGCTCTACTAGCGCCGCTGCAGATTCTACCCATTTGATCAAGAGCAGACGGCCTAGAAACATCATTTCAACTTCAGAGGATGTTGGCTTGCTATTGAGATTTTGTACTACTTACGACGGGTCTAAGACTTCGCTCATATGTGCAAAGTTATGTAACCATTTATTAACTTCAGTTTTCAGGAGCAGACCCACGCGCCGCCATCCAGGCGGGATACAAAAGATCAACTCTCAAGTGTATTGTGCTACCCTCAGGAAATAGAAGAAACAATTTTAGCGTGTTCGTCGACACAAAATTGCAAACGAACTTCTCCATGTCAACGGAAGGCCTGACACAAATCTGAGAACCTGAGAGGAGATCACAAAGTTTCACTGGACTGTTCTTCCTCATTCACCTTACAGCCCCAATCTCGCACATTCCGACTGCCATCTGTTGTGCCCAATGAAGGATGCACTTCACAGGAAACAGTATGTGGACGATGGTGACGTTATTGATGCAGCAAGATGTTGATTTAGACATTGACCAGTAAAGTAGCTTATGGCCGTCGCACTGAGCGGAGATAGTGCAGAAAAATACGGCTTTGAAGGTAAAAGAGTGGGGAATAATATGGTGTACTGGAATCCGGAATAAAACCATAAACTGTGTTTGCATTACTTACTGTATGTCCCTTGTACTTTCGTTTCTGTGGAACATCAGCCGAACAGTTTAACGTTCTGAGTTGTATTAGTCAAATACACTACTGGCCATTAGAATTGCTACACCCCGAAGATGACATCCTACAGAACCGAAGCTTAATCGACAGGAAGACGATGCTGTGATATCCAAATGATTAGCTTTTCAGAGCATTCACGCAAGGTTGGCGCCGCTGGCGACACCTACAACGTGCTGGCATGAGGAAAGTTTCCAACCGATTTCTCATACACAAACAGCAGTTGACCGGCGTTCCCTGGTGAAACGTTGTTGTGATGCCTCGTGTAAGGAGGCTAAATGTGTACCATCACGTTTCAGACTTTGATAAAGGTCGGATTGTAGCCTATCGCGATTGCGGTTTATCGTATCGCGACATTGCTGATCCCGTTGGTCGAGATCCAATGACTGTTAGCAGAATATGGAACCGGTGGGTTCAGGAGGGTAATACGGAACGCCGTGCTGGATCCCAAAGGCCTCGTATCACTAGCGCTCGAGATGTCAGGCATCTTATCCGCATGGCTGTAACGGATCGTGCAGCCACGTCTCGATCCCTGAGTCAACAGATGGGGCCGTTTGCAAGACAACCACCATCTGCAAGAACAGTTCGACGACGTTTGCAGCAGCATAGACTATCAGTTCCGAGACCGTGGCTGCGGTTACCTTTGACGCTGCATCACAGACAGGAGCGCCTGCGATGATGTGTTCAACGATGAACCTGGGTGCACGAATGGCAAAACGTCATTCTTTCGGATGAAACCAGGTTCTGTTTACAGCTTTATGATGGTCGCATGCGTGTTTGGCGACGTCGCGGTGAACCGACATTGGAAGCGTGTATTCTTCATCGCCATACTGACGTATTACCCGGCGTGATGGTATGGGGTGCCATTGGTTACACGTCTCGGTCACCTCTTGTTCGCATTGGCGGCACTTTGAATAGTGGACGTTACATTTCAGATGTGTGACGACCCGTGGCTCTACCCTTCATTCGATCCCTATGAAACCCTACATTTCAGCAGGATAATGCACGACCACATGTTGCAGGTCCTGTATGGGCCTTTCTGGATACAGAAAATGTTCGACTGCAGTCCTGGCCAGCACATTCTCCATATCTCTCACCAACTGAAAACGTCTGGTCAATGGTGGCCGAGCAACTGGCTCGTCACAATACGCCAGTCACTACTCTTGATGAACTGTGTATCGTGTTGAAGCTGCATGGGCAGCTGTACCAGTACACGCCATCCAAGCTCTGTTTGACTCAATGCCCAGGCGTATCAAGGCCGTTATTACGGCCAGAGGTGGTTGTTCTGGGTACTGATTTCTCTGGATATATGCACCCAAATTGTGTGAAATCACATGTCAGTTGTAGTATAATATATTTGTCCAGAGAATACCCGTGTATCATCTGCATTTCTTCTTGGTGTAGCAACTTTAATGGCCAGTAGTGTATTTCACGAGCCAATCGCATATTGGCGAAGATATTCCGTATGGTCCTTTTTCGGATACGTAGTAGACGATGTGGTGCTGTGTCAAATGCCTTTCAATGCACCTGCTGCTGTTATCTGCAATATGTCATGTAAGAGTAAAGGAAGCTGTATTCCCGAACATGTTGCTTTTCATTTATCCGTGCTGGTTCTTTTGAGAGATTCTTGGAGCGAGCGGAAGTGAGCGATCGTTCCCTGACAGCTACTACTGGCGGCGGGCGCACCTCTCTTCCTAGTCCCGAGTCGCGGGCAATTATTGACTTGCACGGAGAGCCGGCTGTGTGCCGGATCGGGAGTGCGCGCCTAAGTGGCGTCGCGAGTGAGCGCGGCGCTGCGCTGCCCTCGCGGTCAATATTAGCGCGCAGGGGGCAGGGGGCGGCAGGGGGCACGGCGCGGGCCCGCCGAGCTGTGTCGGTGGCGTGTCGCGCTACCGCCGGCCCGCCGCTCCGCAAAGCCGCGCACACACCGCCGCTACCCCGCTGGCCGCGGCTTCTTTAATCAGCTTCGTCCTCTTGTTTGACGAGTTCCTTCTCGTTTTCTATTCCCCTTCCCAAAACGAGACTTGCGACTCGTGCTCGGAGAACCTGCTTGTTTATCTGCCCTCTTCAGATTGCACAGGAAAGGCTGTTGACTGCATAGGAACCAGACAGCAGCTGTAAGAGACGAAGGACATGAAAGCGAAACAGTAGAGACGTGATTATAGACTACCCGCAATGTTATTCAACCCGTACATTCAGCCAGCTGCAAAGTAAACCGATGAGAAATATGCAAAGGGAATTACAGCTCATAGGAAAGAAATGAAAGCATTCAGGTTTTCCGACAACATTGCAATTCGGTCTGGGACGCCAAAGGGCGTATAAGAGCAACTGGACGGAATGGACAATGTCTTGAAAAGAGACTGTAAGGTAAATGTCAACAAAAGTGAATTACGGTACAGTAGTCGAATCAAATCGCCAACGGCCTTGCCGCAGTTGTAACACCGGTTCCCGTCAGATCACCGAAGTTAAGCGCTGTCGGGCTGGGTTAGCACTTGGATGGGTGACCATCCGGTCTGCCGAGCGCTGTTGGCAAGCGGGTTGCACTCAGTCCTTGTGAGGCAAACTGAGGAGCTACTTGATCGAGAAGTAGCGGCTCCGGTCTTGGAAACTGACATATGGCCGGGAGATCGGCGTGCTGACCATATGCCCCTCCATATCCGCATCCAGTGACGCCTGTGGGCTGAGGATGACACGGCGCCCGGTCGGTACCTTTGGGCCTTCATGGCCTGTTCTAGAGGAGTCTAGTTTTTCTAGTCGAATCAAATCAGGCAATGCTCAGAGAATTAGACTAGTAAATGAGACATTAAAAGTACGAGAGCTGTTCGGAAAGTTGGGTCCGATCGGTCACGAAATGAAAACCACAGTGAAAGTCAAAAATGTTTTATTCGCAACAGTTAGCCACACCTTCCAGCTACCTCTCTAAATAGTCGTCGCTCCGACTTTGAATTTCCAGCACCCTCGTCACAGAAAGCAGCCGCCTGTGCTCTCCGCCAATTCTCTACACTGGTTTTCCTTTGGTTGTTTGTGCCAAAACGTTGTCTTTGTAGCCAGCGGTTGATATGAGCAGAGATGAACAACGGAGGGTGCCAATTAAGGGCTGCATTGTGCATGACCAAAGACTTCCCATCGAAAACGCAGCAGGAGCTTCTTCATTGCCCCTGCAGAATGAGGCTGAAAATTGTCCTGAAGAAAGAAACGCATGACATTTATGTTATGTGGGCTGCATAGCTTCAGGCGAAACCTGTCACAAGGCCTTCATACCTGGCGGGAGTCACTATTTTCTAGGTATCTTTACGTGCTCATTATACGGTCAGAACTGAAAGAGCGACATGACGCGATCGACAGCTGTACTAGAGACACTGCCCAACACATCTGTGAAAAAGCTTCGTCGGATATTCACAGTGGTTTCCATTTCGCACCTAATCGGAGCCGACCGAGGTGGCCGAGCGGTTCTAGGCGCTTCAGCCTGGAACCACCCGACCGCTACGGTCGCAGGTTCGAATCCTGCCTCGGGCATGGATGTGTGTGATGTTCTTAGGTTAGTTAGGTTTAAGTAGTTCTAAGTTCTAGGGGACTGATGACCTCACATGTTAAGTCCCATAGTGCTCAGAGCCATTTGAAACTAATCGGACCTTACTTTCCGAATACGCCTCGTACTAAGGCAGTTTTGATATTTCAGCAACATAAACACTGACGATGGCAGAAGAAGGCACACTGGCAATAACAAGAAAAGCGTGCTTGGAAAATAGAACCTTGTTCTGTAGATTACAAAAAGAGGTGCGAAAAAGTCAATTTCTGAAGCTTTATGCTGGAGGCTAACCTTGAACAGAAGTGAAACGTGGACGTATACAGTTCGGACAAGAACAGAGTAGAAGATCTCGAAATGTGATCCTACAGAATAAAGTTGAAGGTAGACCGAATAATCAATGAGAAGGTGCTGAGTAGAATAGTGGAGGAAAAAGAAATGTCATTACTTGACTAAAAGAAGGGATATATTGACAGGACATACCATGATGCATCAAGAATCGACTATTTGGCAATTAAACAAAGTGCGGAGGTTAATACACACCTGGAAATGGAAAAAAGAACACATTGACACCGGTGTGTCAGACCCACCATACTTGCTCCGGACACTGCGAGAGGGCTGTACAAGCAATGATCACACGCACGGCACAGCGGACACACCAGGAACTGCGGTGTTGGCCGTCGAATGGCGCTAGCTGCGCAGCATTTGTGCACCGCCGCCGTCAGTGTCAGCCAGTTTGCCGTGGCATACGGAGCTCCATCGCAGTCTTTAACACTGGTAGCATGCCGCGACAGAGTGGACGTGAACCGTATGTGCAGTTGACGGACTTTGAGCGAGGGCGTATAGTGGGCATGCGAGAGGCCGGGTGGACGTACCGCCGAATTGCTTAACACGTGGGGCGTGAGATCTCCACAGTACATCGATGTTGTCGCCAGTGGTCGGCGGAAGGTGCACGTGCCCGTCGACCTGGGACCGGACCGCAGCGACGCACGGATGCACGCCAAGACCGTAGGATCCTACGCAGTGCCGTAGGGGACCGCACCGCCGCCACTTCCCAGCAAATTAGGGACACTGTTGCTCCTGGGGTATCGGCGAGGACCATTCGCAACCGTCTCCATGAAGCTGGGCTACGGTCCCGCACACCGTTAGGCCGTCTTCCGCTCACTCCCCAACATCGTGCAGCCCGCCTCAAGTGGTGTCGCGACAGGCGTGAATGGAGGGACGAATGGAGACGTGTCGTCTTCAGCGATGAGAGTCGCTTCTACCTTGGTGCCAATGATGGTCGTATGCGTGTTTGGCGCCGTGCAGGTGAGCGCCACAATCAGGACTGCATACGACCGAGGCACACAGGGCCAACACCCGGCATCATGGTGTGGGGAGCGACCTCCTACACTGGCCGTACACCACTGGTGATCGTCGAGGGGACACTGAATAGTGCACGGTACACCCAAACCGTCATCGAACCCATCGTTCTACCATTCCTAGACCGGCAAGGGAACTTGCTGTTCCAACAGGACAATGCACGTCCGCATGTATCCCGTGCCACCCAACGTGCTCTAGAAGGTGTAAGTCAACTACCCTGGCCAGCAAGATCTCCGGATCTGCCCCCATTGAGCATGTTTGGGACTGGATGAAGCGTCGTCTCACGCGGTCTGCACGTCCAGCACGAACGCTGGTCCAACTGAGGCGCCAGATGGAAATGGCATGGCAAGCCGTTCCACAGGACTACATCCAGCATCTCTACGATCGTCTCCATGGGAGAATAGCAGCCTGCATTGCTGCGAAAGGTGGATATACACTGTACTAGTGCCGACATTGTGCATGCTCTGTTGTCTGTGTCTATGTGCCTGTGGTTCTGTCAGTGTGATCATGTGATGTATCTGACCCCAGGAATGTGTCAATAAAGTTTCCCCTTCCTGGGACAATGAGTTCACGGTGTTCTTATTTCAATTTCCAGGAGTGTAGATGTCGAGGATCACAAAGGTTTCGATACAGTAAGCTGGTTGCAGCAGTTATGCAGTGGCGAAGAGGCTAGCACAGGACAAACCAGCGTAGAGGGCTGCATCAAACCATTCGTCGAACTGTGGACCACCACTAACCAACTGTGAACTCATGGCAGAGAGTACTTTTTAACGTATCATGAACTTCAGTCTCTTCCTGTTTCGTTCTCGGTGGGCCAGAAGATGTGTGTCAATTGTGTCGCGAACCATGTAGCGTGTCGAAACCTAGATCGTCGCTAAGTCTACCTTGGCCTGGAAACGAAAGTTATAAGCGAAATCGTTCTGATACCTCCGATAGTGGGACACATGTACCGCTACTATCGTTGCTAAGATTGCAGGGTACGTGGACTCTGAACCGTATATCTTAAGAGCTATAAACATTTCTTCATCTTCCATTCTGTGAAACACATCTCTTCTACAGATCAAATGTCCATAGTCCTCAGGTATGTATTTTAGAGCCCTTATTTACTGGACATTTCTTTCTAGATATGTTGATTCGTAGTGCCACCTCTGAAAGTTTCCTGCCCCACAGTCATAGAATAACAGTATATATTCATATATTCCACTGTCAGAGATCTCAGAACGATTTTCGCTCATAGCTTTCGTGTTGGTCTTTTCCGGAGTCCCTTACCTCATATTGGTACAACGCGGAATCACTCTGCGGAAGGAGACAGGGAGTACTGTGCTATCAGCAGACAAGCAGTGACATCAGAATGGTTCGGTCAGGAGAAGTCAGTGAATAAGGAACGCAAAGGTGACATTGCAGTCCTTCTAAAACTGTCGAGCTAGTGTGTGGTTATGAAACGGAAACGCGAAGGAACAACAGCTAAACCGAGACCAGGCTGACCTCACGTAGTGACGGACAGGAACCGTGGAGCTTAACGGAGGGTAGTTGTAAACGATCGCATGAAATCTGTGGAACGAATAACTCGAGAGTTCTGAAGTGCTATGAGCAGTCCAACTATCGCAGTGACTATGCTTAGTGAGTTAGAAAGAAATGGGCGCAATGGTTGAGTAAGTGCTCAAAAGTCACGCATTGCTATAGTCAGTGCTAAGCAATGCTTGAAATGGTGTATACGTCGACGCCACTGGACAGCCGGTGACCAGATACGAATGATTTGGAGAGCTGAAGCACGCTATACCCTGTGGTTCAAATGGCTCTGAGCACTATGGGACTTAACTGCTGAGGTCAAAAAATGGTTCAAATGGCTCTGAGCACTATGGTACTCAACTTCTAAGGTCATCAGTCACCTAGAACTTAGAACTACTTAAACCTAACTTAACCTAAAGAGATCACACACATCCATGCTCGAGGCAGGATTCGAATCTGCAACCGTAGCGATCGCGCGGTTCCAGACTGTAGCGCCTAGAACCGCTCGACCACCCCGGCCGGTTGCTGAGGTCATCAGACCCCTAGAACTTAGAACTACTTAAACATAACTAACCTAAGGACATCACATACAACCATGCCCGAGGCAGGCTTCGAAAATGCGACCGTAGCGGTCGCGCGGTTCCAGACTGTAGTGCCTAGAACTACTCGGCCACCCCGACAGGCATATCCTGTGGAAATCCGATGGGACGGTTGGGTTTGACGAGGAGAATGTTACTTGACATCACTTGCAGTACCGAGAGCGAAGTTCACAGAAGGTGATGTTATGATAAGGGGTTGTTCTTCATGGTTGGGTATGGTCTCTTCATTGAACTTAAGCAATCACTAAAAGGGGAAGGGTCGTAAAGTAGAGCAACAGTTCGAAGACGATGATGGTACCTGCTTAACAGTGCACCCTGTCATAAAGCACCATCAGTGAGACAATGGTTTATGGGCAATAACCTTCCGGAAATGGACTGGTCGCCCGGACCCCGGTCTGGACGCAATGAAACACCTTTGGGATGAGGTGGAACGACGACTTCGCTCCAGGTCCTACCGTCCTACAGAACTACCGTCTCTGGTTTCGGTTTCTGAAAGAATGGGCGGCGATTACTTTGCAGATATTCAAGTGCCTCATTAACTGTGTCCCTAGTAGAGTTCAAGGTATCTTAGAAGGGAACGGTGGATATAGGCCACATTAATGTCCCCAAACAGGTGTCCGAAAGGTGTTGATCAGATGATGTATGTTTTGGGGAAATATAAATGTTGGTAATTACAATTAACAATAGGGAGTCCATGTATTGAGGAATTTTCTGGCGTTCGTTCCCCCTTTATAAGTGGACGCGATACTCGTCTCTGATAGTGTTCTAGCAGTAGTGAACACCAAAAGATCCTGAGGAAGATCTCAGCAGAGGGGTCGAAACGTAGAACATTTTAGAAGAAACATGACGCGGCCTAATAACCCAGAAGATTTTAACTTCAGTGAGAACGGCCACGAAAGTCTGCAGACTTACGTACAAAGTTCAGTTTGCATCCTGTTTTCTACTAACGTCTGAATAACAAGTGTACACGTGGATTAAAGGTTGTACCGTCTTTACGTGTTCGGACGTGTGGATGTAACATTGGAACATCTGGTGGTTGGGAGTGAGCACGTTATGGCGACGGCTTTGTGAGTGCAGCAGATACCGCGCAGAAACAGTGAGGTGAGTTGTGGGGGTGTGGCGCACCCCGTGAGGCGGGCGGACGGGCCGTTGTTATTCAGGCGGCGCCCCGCGGGTTATTGGCTACACCCTCGTCACGTCCGACCTCCATCCGCAGCGGCTGTCAGCGGCGACATCTCGCGCACTCAGCACGCCGCCCGCAAGCCGCAGCATCGCGCCGCCCCATCCTCCTCCTCCCGCGCATGCGCCTTGCCTCACACGCGCTGTCACTCCTCGCAGCTACGGACAACTTCTGCACGTCGCAATATCATGTGTATTTGTGATGCAGCTTCGCGCAAGACCTGACAGCGCGCCAAATACGATGTGCTTGCTGAATAGACTTACTACTTCAGTAGTGGAAGTTATGTGGATGGTTTGTTAAATGAAACTAAAAGTTAATGGCTAAAATGTTTGTACCCGTTGTGCAGAGAGGAGACCCCCAAGAGGGAACATTGCCGATAAAATTTTATTAAATAATTTTTCCATTCATAATGTACGGCTGTAGCCGGCTTGGGCATACTGTGGTGGAAGGTGCTGGCCGGAAGACCGTGGTCTGCACATTCCTGCCACGTGCTCCTCGGTCAGACTCTAGTCCCACGGGTTGGTTGCGCTGACGAGGGTACGCTACTAGCAAGGCGCGTTGGCGGAATCAACCCTCCAATCAGAGACTAGTCGTGTGATGACGTGGGGACGCGGCCGGGAGCGGCGAGGGCGGCTTGGAAACAGTTCCGCGCTCTCTTAGCTTCAGACCTCGGCCCCGAGTAGTCGCTCCTCTAGCCTCTACCTCTCTCCTCAAACCTCCTGATGAGCAGACGGCAACCGCTCTTGGGGCTGCTCAGCCCTACGTAGGCACCCATGTACCATCGTTACAGGAATAAATTGGGTCCATTCCAACTTCTTTACTTTTCATTTTACAACGCCCACCGCTCCTGACCTCTATCCTGACGAACACTGTGATCCTGACGGATAGTAAATATTTTCTTTCTACAGGCAGATGCTGGTCCATAAAGGCTGTACGTGTTCCATAAACATCAATTAAGAATTACTTAGAGACTGAAGTCAATCTTGAATTTAAAGGACTGTTAGTAGGAATCAGAGCAGACGAAACATTAAGAAATAAGCATACTCCCCCATTTGTTTATCTGCCATTATTTACGTGACAGCTCATAAGTGTTGTATTTTTCCATTATGTATACTACTTTCAATGCTTCAGATGGCTCTCAGCACTATGGGACTTAACTTCTGAGGTCATCAGTCCCCTAGAACTTAGAACTACTTAAACCTAACTAATCTAAGGACATCACACACGCCAATGCCTGAGGTAGGATTCGAAACTGCGACCGTAGCGGTCGTACGGTTCCAGACTGTAGCGCCTAGAACCGCTCGGCCACCCCGGTCAGCATACTACTTCAAATGGTTCAAATGGCTCTGAGCACTATGGGACTTAACATCTGAGGTCATCAGTCCCCTAGAACTTAGAACTACTTAAACCTAACTACCCTAAGGACATCACACACAACCATGCCCGAGGCAGGATTCGAACCTGTGACGTAGCGGTCGCACGGTTACAGACTGTAGCGCCTAGAACCGCTCGGCCACCCCGGCCGGCATACTACTTTCGCTTATTTATGTTGCTGGTCAGGTAGAGACACCGCATCACAAAATTTTCAGTTTCAATTCAAGCTATGCTGTCAATAACAAATTTGGTGAGATAAATTTGTAATATGAAAGTATTTTCAATTTCTTAATTGCGCACAGGCAATGAATATGGTAATTGTCAGTATACGTGATGTAAGACGCTCTCCATCCATTTTTGTCTATTCCCCCTTCGTAATCCTTCCCTTGTATTCTCCTCTGAGAGAGTACGTCGAACGTATAGTATTCGACAGCAGATCAGTCCAGCCTCCCAACCATCAGTATGTCGCGCAATTCTTCTTAATTTAAGCTACAACTATTTCCCGTAATCTTTGAAGGATACATTTGTAGCAAGGTTTAAGACGTTGCCCACATATCGACTAATGCTCAAAATGGTTCAAATGGCTCTGAGCACTATGGGAGTTAACTTCTAAGGTCATCAGTCGCCTAGAACTTAGAACTACCAAAACCTAACTAACCTACGGACATCACACTCATCCATGCTCGAGGCAGGATTCGAACCTGTGACCGTAGCGGTCGCGTGGTTCCAGACTGTAGCGCCTAGAACCGCTCGGCCACCCCGGCCGGCGACTAATGATGTTATGTGATCTACATATATACTTCACAACCTATTTTTGAAGTGTATAGCGGCGGGAACTTTATATCGATATTAGCGATTTCTATCCTATTGAATTTACATATCGTAAGAGGAAAATATAAAAACATTTTACATCCCTTTTTAAGCACCCTACTCTCTCTCTCCGTTACCTTATTCTCATGCTCCCTACGCGAGATGTTGGACAGTGACAGTTTACTAGTCGTACAATTTTTCTCGAATCCAAGCCCTCTAAATTTACACAAAAGCGTTTCACAAGAATAACATCGCCTTTCTTCCGAAGTTCGCACAGCATCTCCTCCTTACACACTGTATCACACACCAGCAAGAAAAGTGAGACAGTTCGAAAAACGGCATCTTTAGTTTATGTTGCTAAAAATACTTGTGAAGTGCCCCAACGTGCATGAAAAATATGACGTTAACTGCCAACAACATTTACATGAAATTTAAAGAGCGCTTACACTATTTCAGTGTAAGTTTTATAGAATAATGTCGAGTTTTCTGAAGTATTTTTCAGTTGTGTCACTATCCTTGTTCTGGTTCGATGTGGGCCATGGGCCTGCATACACACGACGTACTTTGAATTTAAAATCAACAGAATTTAAACCTACACACATTACTGATTAATGAATTTCGGCAAATCACATGTAAGTAGCTGCAAACGACATTTCTCAAACGATACAAATCACTTGTAGAGATTACTTATAAAGAGTTACGAACAGAATAGCTGCTCAAAATCCATTATAGGCATAATATTAAGAAAAAAATGTTAAGGTCTGTTTCACCATTATATATAATTAATGCAGTCAAGACGTTCAGCACGATGAATAACATTATTTTCAAAAATATTTGTAGTTTCGCATAAAAGAGTCTAAAGAAAATAAAGCACTGCCCAAAGCAGTTTTTGTAAACGCTGTTGGGAGCCTGGTATTGCAGGCGCTCGAGCGTGTTAGCATGGGAGATGCTGCAGGTGCGGACGAACATGAGTGAGTGCACGTACAGCGGATATCTACGATTCGGTACGTAGCCATGGTTACGAAACACGGCGACGCACAATGGCCAGCGAGGCGTCGGAGCTGGCCTCCCCGGAGCCGAATACAAATGCGTTACGGACACCTGCACAGGTGTTTCCCAAGCGGCCGGGCTGCCCAGCGTGCCCTCTGCCTCACATCGCCGGCCTCTGATACTGCGGCGTCTAGACTTGGGCTCTGTCAGGGAAACACTACCGTACAGTAACAGCTAGAACAAAGCGATTGTTAATTCATCGTCTTCCCAAATTATTGGTTATGTACTATATGTCAATCATGCTACCGGGTGTTTCCGTAAAAATGTGCAAAAATTTAACAGAACATAGAGGATGCTCCACTGAACAATTTGAGATAGGGAGCCTGGGTTCGGATAAGCCAGCTGAAGGAGATAATAGGAATAAAATCACATTACTGTGTACTTTTTTATTACCGTTAGTTAAGTGAAAATACCGTTGCTGACACAATAAACTATCATTTGTACTGTATCTTACAAAATATGCTGAAACTGACGGCCATTAACCTCAGTGCAAGCATGACATTGGCGAACAAGATTCTGACGCACCCTGACAAGTAACCCTGGTGTGTTTCGAATCACATAGGCAGCTACAATTCTGGCAACTATTTCCGTCTCCGTATCCGCTGGAGTCTTAACACAAGTGATTTTATACATCCCCATAGGAAATAATGGGATACAGAAACTTTCTGGCAGATTAAAACTTTGTACCGGACAGAGATCCGAACTCGGGACCTTTGCCTTTCGCAGGCAAGTGGTCTACCATCTGAGCTACCCAAGCACGACTCACGCTCCGTCCTCAGAGCTTCACTTCTGCCAGTACCTCGTGTTCTGCCTTCCAAACTTTACAGAAGCTCTCCTGCGAACCTTGCAGAACTAGCACTCCCGAAAGAAAGGATATTGCGGAGACATGGCTTAGCCACAGCCTGGGGGATGTTTCTAGAATGAGATTTTCACTCTGCAGCGGAGTGTGCGCTGATATGACACTTCCTGGCAGATTAAAACTGTGTGCCGGAAAAGACTCGAACCGTCCAAGGTCCCGAGTTCGAGTCTCTGTCCGACACACAGTTTTAATCTGCCAGGAAGTTTCATATCAGCGCACACTCCGCTGCAGAACGAAAATCTCATTGTGCAAGGGGATACAGGTCAGCAGGTCAGGTGACCTCGCAGACAATAGATTAGGACCTTCCCTTCCAGTCCAGGAAATACTGTAGCGGTAGTGCACCATCGTATTGTACCGTATGTCTCTGAACAGTACTGAGTAATGAATCGGTCTGTTTTTGATTCATAGCACTTCCTGTCATGGGACCATGTAAATACGATACAACAGAGCCACCTTACGGACTAATAAAGTAAACGAAACCTTCATCATGACTTCCTGGTAATCAGGCTCGTCTTCCATATTTCCTTGCAGGAAATAAAGAATGCACATGTAAATAAAAAGCACAGTACGTGTAAACTTGTACGCCTGTCAGTTGTAAATAAGCTGGAAAACAGTAGTGTTAGACAAAGCGGTAGACAACTTTACTTCCATATCTCCTTCAGCTCGTTCCTCCGACCCCAGTTTCCCTACCACAAACTGTTTAATGGAGCACGCTCTTACGGAAACACCCTGTATAAAAACTAGCACTGACTTATCAGAGCCGCAGTTTTGGTGCATACGTGATTGAGAACCTTGTTGGTCTCTAGCTCAGTAAAAGGATTAATTAGATCATGTCGAGTCACCAATGGGGATTTATCATTATTCTCTTTCAGTTGGGAGCATATGACAAAAGTAAACTGTTTGCAATTCGGCTTGTTCCTGGTTAACTCAATTCATGACGAGACTGTGTCCGGTTCAATACTGCTTGCAGAAATGTAATATTCAGACTGTTGACTCAGAAATAATACGACTGACCCGTGTTTTGACTTGATCAGCACTAACCTGATCCATTTTTTGGTGTCCTGACACATTTGAATTGGATGACGTATGTCTCTCTATTCCTCTTACGCTTTCGTGCCAACTTATCGTACTCCGCAAAAGAAAACCAACGAGAATGTTGGTACTGCGTAGCATATAATTTTAGATTCTAACAAATGTATTACGAACAACGTAGTGTGAATATTCGATAATTACACTCTTGGCAGAAAAAAATTCATCATGAATGCCAAGGGAATATCGGCTGACGAGAAATAGGAGTAGTGAGTATATCTCATGACGGTTAGAAAACAGTCTGTACGAGCTGTTCAGTTATTAATCATAAACCAAAACACTTTGCCGGCGGAGAAACGCAGCTACTTCTAAATTTTTCGGAGCATTACGCAAAAAAGACATTGTCTTCTCAGGCGACAGAAAGAAAAGAAAGAGCGTTAAATGCCGTCTTTAAGAGACCTCCTATTTACATCGAAATATCATTATTTCTCCTTATTTTCCTTGAGCTGTTAAAATTCCTTTTACCAAATATAATAACGAAGTGAGTCGTTAAATCCATAGTGTTTAAAATTCTGGAGGGAGGTTTTTAAAGCAACATCTTCCTGAAGTGATGTTTATCAGTTGACTGTATTTCTTCTTCTGTCACTTCCTTCGCTACGTTTCCTTCTCGTGGCCTTGTTGTGTTAAGATGTATGTATCGTTGTGAAAGTACTGGTGCGAAAAACTATGTGTTTTGTACAAGTAATGACTTTCTTTTTACTATTTAATAACATTAATCTCTCTCGTATGTTATTAACAGATTACCAGGTAGGAAAGTGGGTGTGAATTGTTGCATAAACCGCAATAACCGGCTTGGGCGAAGTTTGTATAATAGCGAATGCAACCATCTCTCAGAGGTAACCATGAACTGTAGTAATTTTTTAGAATACGATCTTCATTTGATTAAAAAGTCCTATTCCACAGCGCGAATTAAATTATCGCACTTGAAATGTCTCAAACTTCCACCGTCGCAAAAATATGAAACCATGACATTTACTCCGAGAGAATATTTTGTCCCCGCAGCATTTTTAAGCACGTAGACCTTTCGTCAGTTTAACTCTCCCTGTTATTATGAAGTTGAATTAAGTGGTAACATATTTAATACCACTCCTTTGAATTGGTTCGATGTTACTTTTAATTCAATGTAGCAGTGATCCCAAACAATCGAGTAGCACTCAAGAATAGATTTTACATGTGTTATGTACGCAATCTCCTTTATAGCTAAGCGTTAAAGGACAATGTGGCTGAAAAGGAGTCACATTCTTCTGCTAGCTCCCATCCTCTTGGAATACTTAAATGACAACAAAACAAAGCACACACACACACACACACACACACACACACACACACACACACATAGTTAATGGGATTCATTGTGTCCACTGACCTAAGAGATCTTGTCACGCGTATTGGAAGCGACTGTTCAAATAAGAAAACTTGAGCAGAGTCGTTTAATATACTGCGAGTAAGCTGCGTGCTTTACCGTCTCATCAGGCCAACAGCAATATTGTCCTCCAACAGGCCATTCGCCTGTCCGCCCTGTAGCGCTGCACGCGTGACAAAGGGACGACTCGCAGGCCGAGGCCGCGGAGCGCAACGGGCTTCGAACCCGGGACCGGGGTAGCAGGGCCCAGCAGCGGCGCGGGCGACAGCTGCGGCCAATTACCGCTCGTCGCGGGCCGGCCAGGACCGGAATTTAATTGGCGGCCGACAGCTGCGCGAGGACCACCGATCGGTATCGGCATCCGCCGAGCCACCGCCGCCGGCTGCCGCCTGCGCGCTCTGTCGCCTGTCGACACCCCGATGAACCCCGGCGCTCTGTCACGCCGCTGTCTCAGGCTGTCAGGCGGGCCACCTTACAACGACGCAGTTGGTTTGCGCGCTCGTCTCTACACCACTCTGGCCAAAAACCCCGGTACCATGAAGAACTCATAGGGAGAGAACGTAGCAGGGGGTAATCGAAGACAGTATTGATTAAGGGATGTGCTTCCGGGTGTTTTGCCGTCTTGTCGTTTCCATTTTATGCGTTCTACGAGGGGCGTTCAGTAAATAAGGCAACAATTTTTACTTGAGAGGAGGTTGGTATTATTCAGGTGTCCAATACATTATGTTATTCCCCACTCTTTCGGCTACCAAATCCTGTTTTTCAACATAATCTCCGTTCAGTGCGACAGCTACCTTACTGAGAGGGCCTGCATCTCCGTATGGCGCCACCCTCTACCGTTCGGCGTCAAAGCCAATGTCCCGCTGAATCAGTACACTCCCCATCATCCACGTGCAGCGTTCCACGGAGTACATTTTTCATTGGGTCAGAGAGAAGTCGGAAGATGCGAGATACGAGCCGTAGGGTGGAAGAGGAAGAACAGTCCAAAAAGTTATGTGAGCGTCTCTCCGGTGCGAAAACTCGTGTGACGCCCTGCGTTGTCATGGAGATGTCGTTTGGATTTTTATGGCGACGAACACGCTGAAGCCGTTTCTTCAATTTGTTAGGTGTAGCACAACAGTCTTCACAGTTGGTCGTTGCACCATGAAGCAGGACATGGGACATAACACCCCCTTCAGAGACACAGGTGATTGTCGCCCTGAGTTTAGGTGCGGCTTTGAACTGTTTCTTCAGCGGAGAGGTGGTGTGTCACCACTTCGTGGACTGCCGTTTTGTTTCCGGTTCGAAGAGATGAATCCATGTTTCATCGCCTGTAATGATGATCGACAAAATACTTTCCGTGATTAGCCTCTGCAAAGATGGTGCTTTGTTGCTCTTTATGTTCTTCTGTTAGGCGGCTAGGAACCCCACAGGCACACACTTTTGAACACCCCAACTGGTGAACGAGTGTGTCAGCATTACCAACAGAGAGGTCCAGTTGTGCAGCGAGGTGTCCGATTATGATCCCCCGATCACCTCGAATCAGAGTGTCCGAACGTTCCAACATAGCAGAAGTCACAGCTGTATGCGGCCAGCCGGCACACGGGTGACCGGACACGTTTAGGGACCTTGCTGCGACACATTATGCTATGTAAGTCGGGTTTCAAAATGAAAGTAATCTCACCGGTTTCACCCTCTTTGTGGTACTAATTCCCTTTACAGTATTCAGACCTTCCGATTCATTCTTCATCTTGTTTCTGCTGCGTACATTTGTGGCCTATGCCCTTCCTGACACAACATCGTCGCCTCACTAATCGTAGCAAAGTAAAGTACGCTATCTGCCTGTTAATCGTGTGAAGTCTGCTCGCTGTTTTTGTTACAGCGTATGCTTGTATTGCGATCTTGAGTCGGTGTTGTGAACTGTATGATCAAAACAGTGTGAGATATCAGGGCGAAGCCACGATAAAATTGAGCAGCATGCCAGCTCAGTTGCCTATAAATCCGGTGCAAAATATCGATCTATGCCCAACTGACCTACATGTCTCGTAACCTAACGCTCCTCGCTTCTAGCTGTACGAACAGTGAAAGGTGGCTACACTGTGCCACTGCGCCAGAGATTGCGCCAAAGAGTACTATTAAGCCGCCTCCACAGTGCATGTTAAGAGTTCGTAGCAGTCTGTGGTTGTCGAGGGTTCATGGCAGTCAGTGCTTGTTGAGAGCTCGTTGTAGTTAGTCGTACCGAGATGTGCTAGTGGGCACTGCTTGTCGTGAAGTCGGAGTAAGATGTAATAGTGGAGAGTGTTTGTTCCATGTTTTATGCAGTTATTTGATGGGAGAGATAGCAGATGTTATTGTAATGAGGGCATTTCGTCAATATATATGAAGGTAAAAACTACAATGTTCTGTTATTAATTGTGTGTCTGAAATAATGCGTCACTACAGGTTCAGTCAACAAAGCATCTGGCTTGTGTTCTTGTATTAGAGTGAATTCTGGTTTTCTTGCGTAATTATAGTTTTTCTAATTTTCTTTTGTCATGTCAGTATAATTGGTATAAAAAAATTCTTGTCTTGTTGGAGAAGAACCGTGCCAGATGTGGACGTTGAGTCACACTCCCACATACAGAACAGTTACTCTTTTGCTCATTGGTTTTGTAGGTTTTATAGTTGCTGGGGACTTAATTAATTAACTGTGTTTACGAAAATTTTCTTACATTGTTTGTTGCAGTCAGATTGCGTAATAATACTAGTCAGGGCCAGCCGTTTACGAGACACAGCGTAATCGGACATACAGCTACTAAAAAGAAAAATCATTTTCAATCAATATATTTAATTAAGCCCCCATGCAACAGACTCAATAAAGCATGACTATAACGCGTTTATAATTAAAATATTTTGGTAATTTTCATGGTTCGACCTACAGGGTGGTCAGAAACAGTCTGGAGAGCTTATATTTGCGATGCAGGGAAGGCTGTGCTGGAAAGGATTGTTAAGGAAACCTTTAGACAAGTGGCGCCTTTTCCGAGCTGGTTAGCCATGAAGTTAGCCAATCAGGCCGTTGCGAGCGCAAATTCTAGCTGTCCGCCAAAAACGGTGTCGCGAAACGTGTTCTTCGTTTGGTTTCCTAAAACCGAACAAGAGAGCGATACAAAAATCGGACATGGGACAGCAGTAAGGATCAAACCCGAGCCAAAGGCTGAGCAGTCTCGTGCTCTATCACCTTCGCTACGAGTAAAACTGCCAGTAATTGCGTCCAGCGTGCCGCTTGAATCTGCGTGCACAACGGCCTGATTCGCTAACTTCATGGCTAATCAACTCGGAAACGGTGCAATGTATCTAACATTTTTTTTCACCATTGCTTCTCAGTACAAACTTCCCTGCAACACCCTTACAAGCTTTTCAATCTATTTCGACCGTCTTGTATATCCAGCTCTCTACATATACGTTCTGAAAACCTTTGTGAAATGCGTTCCAGGGAGTAGTCCCTATTGTACCCACTGTATGATAAGTCATGGTTCGTTACCGTTCCATTCGCGTATGGAACGCGTGAAGAAGGACGCTAAAATGCCTCTGTACGCGCTGTAATTAATCTAGTCTTATGTTCGCGGTACCTACAAAAGTGATACAGGGGGTGTTGTAGAATATTCCTATATTGTACACTTAATACTGGTGCTCGAAGCTTTGTAAGGAGATTTCCGCAAGGTTGTTGGCTCCTGCCTTCCTGCGCTTGACAGAGCGTCTACGTCTACGTGATTACTCTGCTATTCACAATAATGTGCCTGGCAGAGGGTTCAATGAGCCACCTTCAAGCTATCTCTAGCGTTCCACTCTCGAACGGCACGTGGGAAAAACGAGCACTTACATTTTTCTGTGCGAGCCTTGATTTCTATTATTTTATCGTGATGATCAATTCTCCCTATGTAGGTGGGTGCCAACTGAATGTTTTCGCAATCGGAGGAGAAAACTGGTGATTGAAATTTCACGAGAAGATCCCGTCGCAACGAAAAATGCCTTTGTTTTAATGAGTGCCACTCCAATTCACGTATCACGTCTGTGACACTATCTCCCTTATTTCGCGATAATAGAAAACGAGCTGCCCTTCTTTGTACATTTTCAATGTCATCCGTGAGTCCCACCTGATGCGGACCCCACACCGCACAGCAATACTCCAGAACAGGGCGCACAAGCGTGGTGTAAGCAGTCTCTTTTAGTAGACCTGTTGCACCTTCTAAGTGTTCTGCCAATGAATCGCAGTCTTTGGTTTGCTCTACCCACAATATTATCTATGTGATGGTTCCAATTTAGGTTATTTGTAATTGTAATCCCCAAGTATTTAGTTGAATTTACAGCCTTCAGATTTGTGTGACTTATCACGTATTCGTAATGCAAAAATTTGCTTACACATCGGACGTTTCAAGCTGTCGTTGTAGTTCCAGAGTTTTATCACATTGGACTTGGTAAGCGATACGGGTCAGTTTCTTCAAATGCTGTAGCTAAGAGTGGCAGAAAGCAACAGAGTCTCACTTGACAGATGTTCAAAACACAACACTACCGATTTCTAATACGGTATAGAAAATTTCGACAAACTAAAAAAAAAAAAATGTATAGTTTATCGTTTGAAAGTTAGCGGCTCAGTTGAGACCTTCTTCTCTCCAAGCCCATACTCCCTCTTTTCTGACGCGAGGTGGAAAGCAATTTCAGCAGTGTCTCTATGCTACGAGATTTGTACCTCCGCTGCCGTTGGTTGATACTATGCGTCAGAGCACGTATAAAATAAGAAATGGCGAAGTAGAAATTTAGTCGAGAGGATGTTTAAGTAAAAAGGAAAGTGAAAAAATTCGGCTGCCTAGTGGCTGGGTTGACTTGGAGGTGGGGGAGGGGAGGGGGAGTTTGAGGAGAGTAATAAACAGCAAGGCGGCCGCTAATGGACTCGGGGCTACAAGTATCTTGCGCCGCGGTGACATAAAATACTCGTAAAGTGAGCGCCGCCTAAGGAGAGGGTCCCACCACGCCACGCCGGCCAGCGCCGCGCCGAGAATTTGTGAAGCTGCGTTCGCCGCTCCGGCTGCAGCCGCTACAAGCCGTGCTCAGATACGCAATCTGGCGGCGATCGGCGTGGCTCGCGTCGCACAGCGCAGCGCCGTCCTGCGCGGGGTTTCGACAGCCGCCGTCCATCAGGTCAGGTCGGCCTCTGAGTTACGGGATGGTTTCTTATCGAAGCGCATCTGCCTCCTCCCCTCCCCAATACCCCAAGCATCTCGCACCATCTCTCATCCCAGTTTCCAGTCGTCTAGTCTCGTACAGCGAATTAGAGTGCCTGTGTTGCGTCACTGGTATTCAGAGGTTGGACATAATGGGTGAAAGCAAAAAAGGGAAAAGAAAATGCGGCTAATAATTGTAAATGGTCGCCACGATTTATCCAAAACGTACAGTTGCCATACCTGTATGAAGAAATAATTGTCTCTCGAGATTCGAGGATAACGGAAACAAGTCAATCACAGGCACATTTCCTAAGCAGTAATAGTGTCTTGGTTAACTTTAGTGGGTGATGCTTCAAAGATACTGTGCTGACATCGTTTGCGAGGGTAAATCATTGAAAACTTTTTTCGGTATATCAGATGTAGATGACGAATTGCCACTGTATTGGAAACACTTCTTCATAGAAATAAGTGTGAAACCAAGTGCAGCTAATTACTGTGTACATTTATGTCTACACCTGATAACGTACGTTACGAGAATGAATTAGCTATGGATACTACGATGCAGGGGACTCCCCACCACCATACCGTCTAGCTACATTTGGTCTACGATATAATATTCCAGTAATACCACCATCTGATGATGAGCCTACTGTGACTAAAAATAAATCGTATCTAAAATCTAAAAAAGTGACTCGTTGCATATTTATATCCAGATAAATCGCCAGGTTAAACCACGTCGTATACAAACCGCCGTGTCAGTAGTGGTAAATATGCCTTTTTATACCATTTTAAAATTCAGGGAGCATGATCTGTTCGTCGTAGGTTACAGCCAAGTTGTCAACAGGAGCACCGCAAAATTTTATCTAACCTTCTCTCTACAAATAAGTTTTTACAAACGCCTGCTGAGCTTGCACTTTGTCTAGGTGTGGCAGTTTCTCGACTATTGGTTTACCGAGAGTTCAGAGTAGCTCGTCTCTATGCAATACACTGAAAGAGATGCTGCAGCGGCAAGCACGGTGGTTTTAACGCCTTCCTGCTATTTGGATCTGGGTTTTCCGGGTTTTCTATAAACCGATAGAAATGCCCAGATGGTTGCTATGATATGGACAGGGTCGAATTCCTTTCTCATCCTTCACCTGTCCGAACTGGGGTTGGAACAGTTGTCCAGAGTGGCAATTCTGCAAAGCCTGGGACGCTTGCTGTTGATAAGCGGATTTTAGCAAGTGGCTTATAGTCATACACAGACACAAAACCTGGTTGTGGTGACGAATTGACCTATAACTTATTCCAAGGTCTAGGTTAGGTTGGAATATAACGCTTTAGTTGCAAGTTGGCGAAGCCAACGAAAGTGACAGCGAAAACTGAAGCATCTTCGCCTCTCAGGATTCCTACTCCCACTCTAACGACATTATGGTCAACGGAGCGATAAACTTTTTCTAAGTTATGCATTTTTAAGTTATGCATTAGACTATTTGCACTTGAAGACTGACCCACAGAGTCGAGTAATTTAATAAAACACAATAAAATTGGTGACTCAAGGCGTTTTCATTCAAACGTCCTGTGCATTGAATACAGTCATGTTCACGGCTGTGACATATAGATAAAATTAAACTGAAGAAGGAAGTGCGTGACAGATACGTTAAGGGGGCTGCATCAAGCCAGGCGAAATCTCTGAGCCATTCACTCATACTTGTCGGGAGACACTGCTTTCTCGGTGCCGGCCGTGGTGGCCGAGCGGTTCTAGGCGCTACGGTCTGGAACCGCGCGACCGCTACGGTCGCAAGTTCGAATCCTGCCTCGGGCATGGATGTGTGTGATGTCCTTACGTTAGTTAGGTTTACGTAGTTCTAAGTTCTAGGGGACTAATGACCTCAGCAGTTGAGTCCCATAGTGCTCAGAGCCATTTGAACCATTTTTGAACTGCTTTCTCGGTATCTTTACGTGCTCACTGTGGGCCTAGAACTGAAAAGAGCGGTGTGACGCGATCGACGGGCATACTAGAGACACTGCCCAAAACATCTGTGCAAAGCTTCATCGAATTTTCACTAGGGCTTCCATTTCGGACCTTAATAAACGAATAGTTCTCCTGTTTATCTATCCGTAGTCCCATCACATTTCCTCACATTTCCTAGGGGTGCGCTCGATGCTGACTTTTCTTCCTGACGAAGTCTCTCCATTTAATACTATCTACTAGATATATAGGTTGACACTTACATAGAAGATAACAGCAACCGGCCACTTTTTACAATCCTATTTATTTATTTAAACAGTGCCGTTATCGGTTTCGGACCGACAGGTTCATCTTCTGACGGCTACTTCATGTTAAGATACATTTTACATTAGCTTTCGCGTTTCGTTTTCCCAACTGCTGAAATTTCCTTGGGGTGGTGGTGCCCTACAACCAAAGTAAGATGCAAGAGAATGTCTCTTAACTATATTTGTGCCACACAACGTTTTTAAGTGATGTAAACAAATTATTAAAGGGAAGCTGTAACCGAAACATCTAATGTAAAATGTCTCTTAACGTGAACTAGCAGTCTGAAGATGAACCCATCGGTCCGAAACTGACAACGGCGCTATTTAAATAAATAGCATTGTAAAAAGTGGCTGATTTCTGTTATCTTCTACGTAAGAGTCAAACTATATTTTGCACCCAGCTAGGGGCTCAGAATGTCGGTTTTTGACAAAACAGAATACAATCTACTGCTTGCCGTTTCTCGTCCTCGCTTGTTAGTGATGCAAATTATTTTTAAAAAATACTACGTTTTATAACATAACTCTCGGTTTTATTTTCAATGACTGACTTGGCCTCTTGCAAGGCACGATACGTCTTTTGCAAATAGTATCAGCAAAAATAATAATTTTCTAATACCTGTCCTTACTGCAGAGCACATCTACGATGACGTAAGTTCGAACACTGCAGGAAATTACCATTAGATCATAGACTTCACAACTTAAACTATGTTAAAGAAAACACGAAGTGCCTCCTGAAGACGAATACTAGGTTCGAAACCCACGGGCTCTATTATTAAAAGAGTGATTGTCGGTGGCCGGTTACTGATTTTAATAACGTGGAAACCACTTGTGTTGAGAAGCGGCTGTTTGTCATTCTGTGTGCTGCGGCCTGTGGCTCGTGTTGCGTGCTGCGCCGACAGCCGGCGCTGAAGCGCACGACACTGCCAGCCAGAATCCACCTGCGCGCTGGCCGTTAGTGTCAGCGGGCAACTACCCGTCGTACGCTCGGCGAGACCTGAACGGCGGCGTTCCCGAAACCGGTTCGGCACACCAGGCCACGGCACGGCAGGGCAGCGCAGCGGCGGCTGTAGGCAGGCAGGCAGGCCTGCCGTGGAAATGGGTCGTACGGCGTCGGCGTGCCGTACTGCGCGGCGCTCGTGATCCCGCGCTGAAGTAACGCCGGGCGGACGTCACGCGGCCGCGAGATACGGCCGTCGTGCCGCCCCGTTTCGTACACCACAGTCGGCACAGCATTCCAGTCACGACGCGTTCCACTTAACAGGCATTCTCAAATCACAGCCACTGGTCCATCGCCGCTAAATGATCCGCAGCGTAGAGCTCAACAAACAATGGGTGCCAACTGATTGCCAGGAAATGGATTGACCGTATGGCACAGATGGCTGGGGGTCACCACCAAGGGAGTTCGGCCGCCGAGGTGCAGGTCTTTTCAGTAGACGCCATACTTGAAGACCTGTTTGTCGATGATGATGAAATGACATACAAACAGGCAGTCCTCGAGCGGACAAAATCTCTCACCTGCTAGGGAATCGAATCCAAGCCCGCTGCAACGCACTCAAACGAGCTGACCACTCAGCTACGGAGGCAGACAGTGATTGTCCGAGATCGAGGGCGTTTTTGAGAACTGGAACTGTACTATCGCGATTGTGTCTTCGCTCCGAGCGGTACAGACTGGAGCCGCGTGACCGCTACTGTCGCCGGTTCGAATCCTGCCTCGGGCATGGATGTGTGTAATGTCCTTAGGTTAGTTAGGTTTAAGTAGTTCTAAGTTCTAGGGGACTGATGACCTCAGAAGTGAAGTCCCATAGTGCTCAGAGCCATTTGAACCATTTGTCTTCGCTCAAGAAAGTGTAAAGTTTCTCCTATCACCGTAATTAAAAATATCTCCTATAAAAAATGGCTCTGAGCACTGTGGGACTTAACATCTATGGTCATCAGTCCCCTAGAACTTAGAACTACTTAAACCTAACTAACCTAAGGACAGCACACAACACCCAGCCATCACGAGACAGAGAAAATCCCTGACCCCGCCGGGAATCGAACCCGGGAACCCGGGCGTGGGAAGCGAGAACGCTACCGCACGACCACGAGATGCGGGCTATCTCCTATAACCGCAACTATCTACAGAGAGACAGCATTGTCTGCACAACTAGAGGCTTCTGATATCTCGCTGGAACTGATTATTAACAAACTGTAGCATCAAAATTTAGAATCTACTCAGAAGTGAACGATCATAGCCATTGTAATGACAATTTCACGCCAACGAACCTCCTGCCAAACAACGGCTTGCTGCATATTTCTCAATCGGATCCCATATCACTACTGGGGAAAGACAAGCTACCCTCTGCGGCGAACAGTCTCCCCACAGACAGTCACAAAATTTACTACCTGATACTCGGTTGTAACTGCACCATTAATTGAATTACGCCTGTCAGTATAGGTTAACCGTGTTTTCCCCACGCAGCTACACTTCAACATCTGACCTGCGACCCAGGGTAAAATAAGCATTAGTGGCTTGTTCTTGGCACATGTACTTGGCAGTACTAACCAACCTAAAAGCATACTACCCCTAATAGGTACAGTTATAAGTCTGCAAATGAAATAAATACTTATACAATGTTGTTTAGTACATTGTTCTAAGTCATCAATAAAAATACCTGCACTTATACCCATTACACCCTGTATGCCGTTCGCCAGAATAAAAGAAGACTGAAATATTCATGGTCCTGCAAGTATTAAATACCGCAACCTCTCGGTTTCCGGGCGCACGGTATCACTAGACCGACAATATCGGAATACAGTGTAGGCATTCACGGATGGTGTTTGCTTTAGTTTTAGCTTCCTTGGTGAGAGCCAGTTCCGGATGCATGAAACTGTTCACTAACGTTTGTTCACTAGCCAGTGGAATACATCTTCGAGATGAATCGGCAGTTGCCGATTTTTCAGCTACGTTTCCGCAGAAAGCTATGAAATCATCGAGATCCTCGAAAAACACGTGACGCCGCAGCTTCGGTTTTACGTGGTTTTTCTAAATCGCTCAAATCAAATGCTGGCACAGCTCGAGTGAAAAGTACCCAGCGAATTTCCTTCCCCATAAACAACCAAAAGTGATGTCACTAATGATCCCTTCGTCGACAGGACATTGAAGCCTTAGTCTTTACGGGATATGGTGCTTTCGCTCGACACCAAATGAAAAATGGTTCTCCAGTCTTTGGATAAGGTATTCCAGCAAAATTTACACTAATGCCTCCCGTCTCTCGACAGGCGCCCGCTGGAAGTCGGCAGTAGCCTGTGGTACTGGTGTTCCGTAAGATTCGTGCCACGAGGGAGGAGGGGAAGTGGGTGGAGAGACCACACAATACTCGCGATTCTATAAACAGTAACCATCACACATGCATTAACATACGTGCTCCCAAGATGGTTTCTCCTCAGATGAGAACATTGGTGCCATCATATCGGTCCCTTTCCGTAACGTTGAGAGGCAAGGAACGTATCACAGACCATAATAAATTAACAGTGAGAACCACTTTCTAGGCTCATACCACAATCATTGAACTACACATTACCTTTGAGTAAGATAGGTCACCGACTGTGTGGGGCAATTTCTTAGTAGATGATTGCCGATGGTACACGACGAAACATGGGTTGAGAGATACAGAAGTTTCCGGAAGCCTGTCGCAGTTCCACATCGGCACTTTTCGGGCATTTACGGCGGCAAGATAAGTGAAGCGTGATCGTAGTACCTTGTCGACCTCGCTCGTATTTAAATAGTTCCTCCCTTTGGGAAGTTACTCCAAAGCCGTTAAACAAAACCTTTAGGTGACAATCCAGTCAGGATCTTCCTTACGCTGTGACCATTCCCTAATCTGACAATTTACTTGCCGTACCTTCCAGCTTCCGTGTGACTGGAATACTGTAAACAAATTGATATAACAAACGGTCGAAACCATAATATGGAAGACACAGACTGTCTCCTATGATCATTTAGCGGGACTCTATGGGCGTCAAGGGTACTCTTCTTGTGCTGCCCCAGCTTAGACCACGTACCATCGCCTCGACGCACTGTGTTTTCATTGACCGCGATGAGGTTTTGAGTCAAATTTGTACTTCATGCAGGACTTATATCTGCCTGACCACGATTCCCACGAAGATATCGGCCTCACACCATTTCATATTGGTAATCAATAGCGTCCAGCTTCGCGCAAAATACTTGACCGGTGCAGAAATTGTCTTCATTTCAGTCTATAAATACAGCCTCCGTTGATGCATCATGGACAGGGGACATCAGCTACTCAAGTAATTATCAATGAAATGTGTCAACAGATGTGTACTTGAGACGTTATTTTATTTTATCTTGACAACCAGTTTCGGCATTCCACTATGCCATCTTCATGGCCCATATGCATATGGATTTCGTGAATTCAAAAAGTATCTCAAGTGCTTCATTCCAAGACTTGATTGCAACCAAGTCTTCGAATGAAGCACTTGGGATGCGGTTTGGATTCAAGACATCCACGAATATATGACACTGTATGGCAATATCGTTTATTTTTGAGAGAAGCATTTGGGGCCTAAGATGGCGTAGTGGAATGCCGAAACTGGTAGTCAAAATAAAATAAAATATCATCTCAAGTACACGGCTGTTGGTGAATTTCATTGATAATACAATTATAAAGCTTAATCCACCCAAGAAAATCTCTCATGAAGGACAATACTGAAGAGCGCTTGATCATTGCCGTCCAACAATAGCAGTATGTTCCAAAACAATTCTTTTTCTTTTCATAAAATACCATGTAAATCCCTGTACATGGGTATCGATAAATGCTGCCGTGTATACTGGATAACTCTTGCTGTGTTGTAATATTATAAAATAATTTTGTTCGTTGTTGAAAAACAACAAAATAACAACTTGTCGAGTTTCATGTTGCTATTAGTCGCCGAGTTAAACGCCAAAAATTAAGTTGAAACAGTAATTTGATACTGAAGTTCTCAGTCATCTGATTTTATTTGCTAACGGCCACACTCAGGTTACGTGTGTGTGTGTGTGTGTGTGTGTGTGTGTGTGTGTGTGTGTGTGTGTTCTGGCTTTGAACACCCCGGTATGGAAATAAGCACATAATATTCTTTCATGCTCGTCCTGTCGGCTTTCTGCACTAATTAATAGCTGTTACCTAGACATTATGGTCCGAATAGACCCATGAAACCGTTAATTCTCAGAAATAGTCTCCTCGATCGATGAAGATGACGGATTTAAAAAGATTGCTACTGCGAAATTCACATAAAGAGAAATAACATGATCACACCGCCGTAGATGTAATGAACTCAGAAAATAACCTTTGCATTAAGATATTGCATTATTTAAAAAAATATAAATACAATAATATATATTGCCTTTTAGCAGCCGAAACAAACGAAACATAAAGTGTGGAATCTCTTTAAACCAATTCAGAAAATACTGGAAACTTTCTACATCCCGTTAGGCCAGACTATAGCGAAGCTTATTCGCCAGGGTATAAAATTATACGTAAAAAAGAATACTTGGCCGGAGTTTCGATGTAAACATCTACTATGTTGCCCCGTGTTGTAAAAACTCAAGACAATGTAGCGTAAAGTACTGATTTACAACCTGCAGCGGCCGTCCCTAATGACCTGCGCGGCAGAAAGAGGGGGTTTTATGCTTGTCGGAACTATTCTTTCCCATTGTCCACACCTTTTATGGTGCTGCGTCAGAGATAGCGGGCTGGGAAAGGTGGGTGCTGAACATTTTATATGATGTGTCCATCATAAAACGCTGACATAAACGCGATAAACATTGTTCCGTAGTGGTAAACTCACGGCGGCGCATCACATTACAACGCGTCTTGAATGTTAGGGAAGCTCGTTCCGTCTTTTAAAACGGAGCTTACGCTAGCGTTATCTAGAACCGCTGACACTACAGCATGTGCACCTAAAGCGCAGGCGCGAATTGTGATAGTCGCACCGTTTAAGAGGCTCTACCTCTGTCGCAGCTAACGACGTCAGTATTCACAGCAACGAGTGCAAGAAGCAGCAAGAGCCCTGTGTTTCAGTTAATCAACAGTACAACTCATCCCTCGCAGCAACAGACTGCACTGTACGTATAGCAAGTTTATGGTGTGGGAGCGAAAAATTTCAGAAACAGCTAAGTGCTAACAGTAATGCCAGACGGTGGTTTTCTCCCTGGAGACACACAGACTTTCGACTGTTCTAGAGCCCCCCAGAGCGATAAGATATCAGCGAACAAACCGGTAACAAGCTACCTGATTAGCAGTTACATCACGCGCCTTTTCAGACTGCCGGCATTCTGCACTAACTGCAACTCAGTTTGTGCAATAAATAACCGAGTTAGTGAATTTCTGCTGACAGGTTATTTAGGATTTGCTCGTAGAAATAAAAGCTCGCACAGAGCACATGGCTTTCGGTGCACGTTGTTCATGGTTCCTGCTCTCGTGCACCGATACTTCATCCCGCTCACCAGGTCCTGAACTAAAAATAAAATATCAATTTAAATTAAAGAAATACTTGCCACTGATAATGCAAATCAAGAACCTGTCGAAGAAGTTTGCGAGTGTGATGACGATACTGAGTTGTGCCGTAACTATTTCAGGTGCATATTTCATAGCTTGCTAATAAAAATAAAGAGAAGATCAGGCGAATGTACAATAAATAACAGAGCTGGCAACTGGTGCATAAACGAGGAATAAGAACTGAGAGAGGAGGACATGGTCTGGGTTTAATATGTTCGACGCCTCTTGAATAAGATGATGAATGTCGTTTGCAACGGCGATGCCATAACGGATTTGAGTTTTCGATCGAGAGAGTGCTTACTTTTGCTCATACTTACCCCTTACCACATGCTATAGGCAAGAAATGGGAGATACTGAAAGTATGACTATAGCAGATTCTGTCCTGCGTATCATGAACAGTAGAGAATCAGGAGAGTTGAGGTGTTCGTTGGACTACACAACAAGAGAGAAATCATGCTCTCCGGTGAAACAAACGGAAACTTCAGTACTTCGGTCAGGAAATGCAGCCCAGGAAGTCGGGTGTTTCTCAGCTGAAACATAGTGGAAGGTGGGAGGACGAGCACGTGGTTGAACTTCAGAGCTGATGAATTTTTAACTGATAAACAATGTTCCTGTTCCAGTCGGGGGTCTTCAAGAAATACAGTGCCACTCTATAATAATAAGAATATGACGCTAACATTAGTTCTTCAGTTAGCATTCCCAGTACCATTGGGGTCAATATCACCCCATAAACACATTAGAAGTGTATAGCTTCCTTGTTCCAAAACTATTATTTTCAAAATATATTACTTTTTCCTCTGAGTTAATTGTGTTCAATGCTGTTTCGTACATTTACATTTACAACACATTAAAATTTATTCGTGGATTTTGTGCTGACTACCGCTGAGATCAATATGACTCCAACTTAAACTTTTTTTTCCCCTTGAGTATAACATTGATGAAAATAGAATGATTAGTGTTATGTGGAACAGATGTTATACGAAACACCTGCTACAACGAAAATAATATTTCCCACTTATCTTTGTACCAACTGTTAAGGTTCCTTGAATCAGTTGTTGTTGTACCATTCCTAGTACCCTTTTGGTCAATATGAGCCCTTAAGTACATTGGAAAATCATGTCGTCCTTGTTTTCAAATCTATTTTTTTTTATATACGTGGCTTTCTATCTCCGAGTCAGTTTCATCCAATGCTATATTATATTTACAACACATTAAAAGTTATTGATGGTTTTCGCACCGAATATCGATTGGTGTCAATAAGACTCCATTCTAAGTTCTTGTTTTTTTGAATGTAATATTTATGAAAATAAATTGTTAGTTCATTAACATACTGCCAATATAATTGGTGTAAATTACTTGAAGTTTATATGAAGCCAGTCATACTCAGACAAAAAAACATTGTAGTAGTGGGGTTAAAGGGCGCATGTTACGTTGCATAGGCTGGTAATATGCGACTATTGCTCTGCCTTAGACAGTCACTGACTTACAAACCTGTCTGACCACGTTATATAGTCCAGCAGTACAGCCGCTCGTTTCCTGGTATCCAAAACCTTTCTGGTTCGAATAAAACTGGTAAAAATTACAACGGATTTTATAAATTATGCCGATCGGAGTGGCCGAGCGGTTCTGGGCGCTACAGTCTGGAACCGCGCAACCGCTACGGTCGCAGGTTCGAATCCTGCCTCGGGCATGGATGTGTGTGATGTCCTTAGGTTAGTTAGGTTTGAGTAGTTCTAAGTTCTAGGGGACTGATGATCTCAGAAGTTAAGTCCCATAGTGCTCAGAGCCATTTGAACCATTTTTTATAAATTATGCCACTTCTGCAGTATAACGTAGAGAACCCGAATGTTAACTGTGTGTTTAGAAGTTCGGACAGCAAAAACAGCAAATGCTATGAATTAACAGTCCGACACCGTTTGAATCAAAAATATAGTCGAAAAATTATCCGCGTCCGAACTTTCCGTCACAATTTTAGCTAAAAATCTGTCTACGTCTTGTGTAACAATTTTAAGAGCTCCATTATATTCAAGAATGGTTGGAAGACGCGCTTCGAAGCATGCGTCTATTTGTAGTCATTGGAGAGGAGGTTATAGTGGGAAACTAAATCAAGTTTTTTACAGGTTACGTTGTCTTGACATTAGATACCATTATGATCTTGACTGGTAACTATTCATCTCGACCATATTTTTGGCGCTCTTTCGTTGTAAATTTCGGTTCTCTCCAGTTTTACTAATACAGTAATGAAGCACATCCCTTCACTAAGCCAATTTCCTATAAAAGGCAAGCGTTGGAGATAGCAGCTACCGTCTTACTGTGGTGAACGTCATGTGAGCGAGGAGAATGCGTTCGAGCAGAGTCCAGTGAGCGTGCGTCAGCCGTCATTAAGATACGAGGAACGGAATTTGAAACAGCTCACTACAGTTTATCTCTTCGACAAACTACACATGTTCGTTACTCATTATGTTGGTTTAATCGTCCGCGATGCCTAACTTGCCATTAATCAGGGAACTAAGAAACGCACAAACCGCGAAGACATTTCTAGTCCTAATGTGACTTATGGACGCCTGTATTCGAATTTCAGCGCACGGACATCAAACAGCGCTAGCACCCGTAGCCCTTGTAACTATTTCTGAATGAGCCTTCATTTGCAATTTTTGTGCATCATGTGAACTAATTCTTCCTCTCTGTATAGTATTTCAAAAATGACACTTTCTTCTTACACATTTTAATTGTAGCTCTTGTGCTTCTCATTTCCTACCCGATGTGTGCAGAGAGAGGGCTCTTGTCGAACTGCCTTCATTTCATTATGTACTCTGAAACAAAACAACGGAATTGGAAAGGATTTCCAGTTTTAACAAAAATCACCCTTCATCAGAAAGGACGCAGTCAGACAGCTTGTATACTTCACATATCTCGTTGTTGTTTATCGGGGCTTTGGAAGTCAAAACAGATTAGATCATAAACGCCCGATATACACTTGATGTCATAGTATTTTCTCAGTGAGAAACTGGCAAGCTCACCGTTAGTCACTTGACATATCATTGAGACAGCTGTAAATCAAGAAATTCTAAATGCAAAACTCTGAAGTCTGATTCCTAGGCAGATCCACTTTCCGTGTAAGGAAGTACAGTAATTAAATGAATATTTCTGTTGGATAAAGCTACTACAATGATGTCCCTTCCTTACAGGCTCAAATTATTGCAAATGCGCTTCTGGTTGACGCTTCCGTTACTCACTATCAAGAGGGAAAGCAAAGTATCAGTTGGAATATGCCGGAATGGGAATCGCGGCACCACACTACGTCTTTCAATTAACCGCTGCATACTGGACTTAATGCTGCCGTGAAAGTATTATGTATCCTGTTAAAGCCATAATTACTGTACAAAAAGATAACTATAATTTTTCACTTAGCCTGCAACTGGCGTAGTACACCGAGCATATTTCTAGCTGTTAAAGTTACTTGTTAATAAAAGATGGTTACCCATGAACACACAGAAAAGCACACTTCATCAACAACAGCAAAACCAACAGTGAAGACGCTACTCTTGATTTATGAAGACGCTGTACTTAGATAAGAATTTCCTTGTTGTAGTAATCAGTCACAAGACTGGTTCATGCAGCTAATCAAGTCAGTACATGCTGCGCAAATATTTTCGCCTCTGCATAACTACTGCAGCCTGCATCCCTTTGAAGCTTCGTACTGGACTCCCTCAGCAATTTTTAACACCGACACATTTGTCCATTACAAACTGACAGCATCTTAATGTTTCCTGATATATGCTATCAACCTATCCCTAGTAAAATCACCTATTTACCAAGTTTTTAAATACTAGCTCGCAAGACAAACAAAGAAAAAAATAGGAAACTACCTCCCAGGTTTTATTGAGCTAAGTCACAACTTACGTGAGAAAGACATTAATGGAAACAATGACAGCTGTACACGCTGAAAATGCGAGTTCTGGCCAGTGTGCATGTATTCACTCGAGAGACAACATCTGAAGATGTTACCGTTGAAGGGATCAGCAACGATCGCGCTCTATTAGGAATAGTATTGCTCGTCACACCAAGACAACTACTCTGCGAAAAAGTACGGCAAATTTCTTTGCAGGGCTTCACAACTTTTATCACAACCTTCAGTTCCATGGGTAACCACCCGAAGATAGGAAAAATTCACGGAAACTAATTCACGTTTCAGACGAAACCTTGTTAAACAGAAAAGAAAACTGATAAATGTATCTTAATAGTACGCTATAAGAATTAAGTAGGTTCTATAATTATATCCCAAAAATAAATAAATAAATATATAAAGAGTCGTATTATATTATTGGCTGGGAGACCCCAGGTATACGTTCAGCTGGTTAATAGGAAACGGTTTCGTGAGTACAATGGTCTCTTGTCTCATGATGTGCAAGATTTGCTTTTAAGTGTATCAGCAAACTGTAATGGATATATGTACTGTGTGATGTCTCAATTCTCCCATTATCATACAACACAGACGTTGCAAGAACCCCACTAAACCTCCAGAAATGTCTCAGTTTAGCCGGTGAGTCTGTGGACGGCGGTATAAGGGGAGTGCAGTATGACTGGCGACTCTTTCCCGCCCGAGCTTTGCAATAATTAAGCCAGTCCGTACCTGAACCGACTTGATTTTTGTGCAAATAAGTTTTAGTCGGTACGCCATTATGGTGCGTTTGTTTAAAAAACAACGTATAATGAACTGGTTCACACTGATTATAAGCTAGTTATTAACGGTATGAGAGCATGATCTACCGCATCTCTAGACCGAAAGGCAACCTATCTACGCCTGCCGACTGAGGCGCACAGTCTGTAATTTGAGCGAACAATTGGCAAAATTCGTGTAAGATCGTAAATCTTCGGTTATGCCAAATTTATTCATTTGTTTATTACTATCAGCGTTTCCTGGCATTGTAAAATTACTGAAAGATGATCTGTAGTCTCCTCCTACTGTTTCAATGGCGAAAGGTAACTTTTGTAATAAATTTTTGTTAATGACAATTGCTTGATTGGCGCAAAAATAAATGTACTTCCCCTATGTATCGCTTTGCTGACCTCACGAGTAATTTCTGCGTCGGAAACTCCTCCCACTGCCTCTGAAAGCGTCAGATTGCCAACCGCCTCTGCTCGCCACCGTGGGAGTCTAGCGTTCGCTCGTACTCCGCGCGTACTGCAGAGCTGATACATTCAGTTCATGCACGTGAAATAGAAAAACAGGAA